>NC_058090.1:69752679-70115120 GCF_014858855.1 Bufo gargarizans | reverse complement strand
AAAAAGCGCCAATAACTCGCCGAACACAAAACCCGAACTTTAATTGAAATGTTCGGGTCCAAAAATCCTAAAGTTCAGTACGAACCCAAACTTTATAGTTCGGGTTCGCTCAACCTTACTCAAATCCCATATGTCCCTTAATTTAATCCCAGACATGCTCCATGATGTTGAGATCAAGACTCTGTGGGGGCCATATCATCACTTCCAGAACTCTTTGTTCTTCTTTAAGCCTAAGATAGTTCTTAATCACATTGGCAGAATCTTTGAGCCATAAAAAATTTGGAGCCAATCAGATATGTCCCTGATGGTACTGGATGATGGATAAGTATCGCCCTATATTTTACAACATTGAGAACACTATTAAATGGGTTCTGAGATCTGAGACATTGTACCTTCCTGACATTGCTAGGATATGCCACCAATGTCAAAACAGTACATATCACATTTAGAACAGAGCCCCCAAATTTAACGAGGGTGCACCATGCACATGCTGCCACTTTACATTTATTTTTAATGGAGGTCTGAAAACAGTTGATTGCAGCTCAGCTATTTTCGGTACTCCCATAGAGCTGCATGGAGAGGTGGCCAGGCATGCACATTCACTTCCATTGGAGTTCCAGAAATAGCCGAGCTTGCTCGCTCAGCTACTTTTGGAACTCTCATAGAAGTGAAAAGAGAGCAGGCTGCACATGCACAGTGCTCTTCCCTTCTTTTTAGGGTCCCTGTTTTAAAGATAGGTGCAGGACCCAGAGGGGAGACCCGCTTCTATATGACATTAATGAGTGAGGACCATAGACAAAGTGATCGGCCAAGAAAACTTTGTGCTGTAGATAAAGGACACATCATGCTAAGTTTTCTTCAAAATCAGAAGATGATCAGCAGTGACATGATCTCAGAACTGGCAGAAACCAGTGGGACCCAGGTACACCTATCTACTGTATGCAGAAGTCTGTCCAGAAGTGATCTTCATGAAAGAATTGTAGACAAAAAGCCATACTTTTGACTTAGAAACAAGGCCAAGCGACTCAACTATGCCTGAATACATAGGAACTGGGGTGCAGAAAAATCACAGCAGGTCCTCTGAACTGATGAGTGAAAATGTGATATATTGGGCTGTAACAGGTCATTTGTTTGCCAAATAGCTGGAGAGTGGTACAATAATGAGTGTCTGCAGGCAACAGAGAAGCATGACAGAGGTTCTGTCACCAACTTACACTGCAGCGCTGTGTCAGATGTGCAGCCAGACCGTACCCCCGTGATGAACTCCCTAGGTCACCTCCCCTGGTGATGCATCACATAGGCCATCCCCTCTGTTGTACCACGGAAGCCACACCCTTTGGAGATGTGGGGAAGATTAATAGTTATTTGTATCACACTGTGTAATCTCAGGACTGCTTTTATTCGGGTCCAATGGGGTGCTTAGTCCCTGGACCAATTATGTTCTGCTCCAGGGACTCAGTGACCAATTTAAACCACCTGCTGGCAATACAACCTTGCCAGTTGTAGGTTTTTCCTTGCTGTGCTCCTGTTGCTATTGTGCATTTTCGGATTGTTTCTATTTGGATTTGACTTTGGCTTGACTTGGACCTCTCTCTCTGCTCTGCAATTTTGTACCCTGTACCCATCGGTTTTGACCCTTGGCTTGGCATTTTGTGACCACCCTCCTCTCTCTGATTTGGTATTGTATTGACCTCCTGCCTTTGACCTATTTCTGTACAACCATTCTCTGTGTGTTTGTCAGTCCCTGCAGTCTTTAATGTGAGTGCTTGGTTTGGCTCTCTGCATTTACCAGCATAGGGACGGTCAATCAGTTGTGGCCTCGCTGCTTAGGGCTTGCTCTGCAAGTAGGCAGGGACAATGGGTTGGGTTCCAGTTAGGGCTCACCCAATTAATGTATTTCCCTGTCTAGGGTCGTGATAAAGGTTCCTTGCAAGTTTGGCACTGGATTTCAGTAAATGGAGTTGGGGATTTATTCTGGATTAATCATCAGGTGGCTGATTGTCTCCAAATGTATTCTGCAGCAGGACAATGACCCCAACCATACAGCCAATATCATTAAGTCATTAATGTCACTATCTTAGAATAAAGAAGAACAAGAAGTCTTGGAAGGGCTGCTGTTGACCCACAGAGCCCTGATCTCAGCATCAAGTCTGACTAGGATTAGATGAAGAGACAGAAACATATGAGTAAGCCTTTATCCACAGAAGATCTGTGGTTAGTTCTCCAAGGTGTTTGCTAAGTTCCCCAAAAAATTGTGTGCAAGTATACCTAGAAAAAACGATGGTGTTTTAAAGTGTGGTCACACCAAATATTGATATGATTTATATTTCTTTTTTTTGTTCATTGGCTTTGCATTTTAATAAATAAATAAAAACTATTAACACTTCTATTTTTGAAAGCATACTTAATTTGCAACATTTTTCCTGCCTAAAACTTTTGCACAATACTGTAGATATATGCAGAAGAAAGGAATGAACAATGCTACAATTTGCATAGATATACCATCCTTTGCAAACGAGGCGTCAACCGCAAACTGATTTTCTGAACATAATTAACTTGACAAAACATATAAAACATTCTTAATCAGTCAATGGATAGTTTATTCTTTCATCTCAACAGACTGTAGGTTCCCTGCATGATTTGTGACTGTGCGCTTCACTTGTTCCGATTTTTCTACCCATTTCCAACTTGGCAGCAGACGTCCACCCACACAACATGACTAAGTGTGCCAAATGACGATCAAATGGAATATGTGATGAGACACATGGAGCTATAGCTGTAATGACCAACGCATCATCCATATGAGATAAAGATTCATTCTCCATCACGATCTCATAAGAAGAAATACTTCGTTATCACAGGCAACATGCTGTTAAAATTACAGTGTTAGTGTAAATAAAGAAATGAAAGCTAACAGCATCAGACTGTCACAGAAAGCATGTGGTTGCATTATATAATTATACACCGTGCCTTGAAAAAGTATTTCTACCCCTTGAACTACCTTATTTTTTCACATTACACCCACAAACTTAAATATTTTATTGGGATTTTTTGTAATGGACCAACACAAAGTCGCAAGTGTGTGTGTGAAGTGAAAAGAAAATGATACATGGTTTTCCAAACGTTTAATAAAAAAAAATCTGGAAAGTGTGGCATGCATTTGTATTCAGCCCCCCTGAGTCCATACCTTGTAGGACCACTGTAATGCAGTGCAAGCCCAAGGTAGCAAGACCGTACTGGCCGACAGTCTCTGTGCAGAGACAGACAAACGTCTAGAAACAAACAAAACAAAGACAGAGCCATGCATAAATGGGTCAGAACCATGAGGACAACGCAGTACAAAAATTAGAGACAGACAGTAGTCAAAGGATGAGCCGAGGTCAAAAACACGAGCAATCCAAATCCGCACAGCTGCAAGAGCAAAGACCGTAGCTAGTGACCCCAAACAAAACTATCACTGGCAATGGTTTATGGCCAGAAAAGGGGTTTAAATAGAGCATGGAGTCCATGAATTAGCACCTGATAGGTGCTCCATTAGTCAGAAATGCTAGTACGCACGAACAATCAATCCACTGCTAATCTTCTTCAGCACATGCCCATCACCAGGGGCCGTGACTCAGCAGTGCGATTCTCAGTCTCGGCACTGCTGGAGCTTGGACAGGTACGTTTATGACAACCACATTTTGCTGCAATTACAGCTGCATGTCTTTTGGGGTAAGTCTCTACCAGCTTTGCACATCTAGAGGCTGAAAGTTTTGCTTATTCTTCTTTGCAAAATAGTTCAAGCTCAGTCAGATTGGCAGAAGAGGATCTGTGAAGAGCAATTTTCAAGTCTTGCCCCAGATTCTCAATGAGATTTAAGTCTGGACTTTGAATGATCCATTCTAACACATGAATTTGCTTTAATTTAAATCATTCCACTGTAGCTCTGGATGTATGTTTAGGGTTGTTATTCTGCTAGAACAGGCATGGCCAACCTGTGGCTCTCCAGCTGTTGTAAAACTACAACTCCCACCATGCCCTGCTGTAGGCTAATAGCTGTAGGCAGTCTGGGCATGCCGTAAGTTGTAGTTTTGCAACAGCTGGAGAGCCTCAGGTTGGCCATTCCTGTGCTAGAAGGTGAACCTCTGCTACAGTCTTAAGTCTTTTGCAGCCTTTTGCAGATTTTCCTCCAGGATTGCCCTGTATTTAGTTCCATCCATCTTCCCATCAACTCTGACCAGCTTCCCACCTTCCCTGCTGAAGAAAAGCATCCCCACAGCACGGTGCACCACCATGTTTCTCAGTGTGGATGGCGTGTTCAGGGTGATGTGCAGTGTTAGTTTTCTGCCACACATAGTTTTCTGAATTTAGGCCAAAAAGTTTACCTTTGGTCTCATCTGACCATAGCACATTTTTCCACGTTTGCTGTGTCTCATACATGACTTGTGGCAAACTGCAATTGGGGCTTCTTATGGCTTGCTTTACAAACATTACAGTTTCCGTGGTACATGAACCCGAACACCGACATTGTTGCAAAAATCTGTGTTTGGTGTTTGGAGTTTAACACCTTAACGACCCAGGACGAGAATACTCGTCCTCAAACGCCGACACTTAGCGCTCATCCTGCAGTCGTTCCTCCCCCCGCGTGCGGTCCCCCTGGTCAGCAGCAGAGATCCGGCGGTTACTGACCGCCGGATCCCTGCTGCATCCACCATTATCGGCGATAACGCCGATGCCGGTGGATTAACCCCTCATATGCCGCGGTCAGCACTGACCGCGGCATATGGGAGGTTTGCGCTCCCTCACCTGATGCATCGGGTCCCCGCTGTGCTGTGGCGGGGACTCGATCGTTGTCACAAAAGCCCCAAGCCATTCCAAGGCTTGGGGCCTGTTATGTACGGAAGCCTAAGAGGCCCAGCCCCCAGGCTGGGTCTCCTAGGCAACTGTTAGCGTCTTACAGTGTAAGACACTAACAGTTCAATACAGCACAATATAGAAACAAGGATCAGACCCTGTAATGTTGAAGTCCTATAGTGGGACAAATAATAAAGTGAAAAAAAGTTTATAAAATTAAAGTTTTACCAAAAAATTTCAAGTAAAAAAAATAATGCAGCCTTTTCCAAAAAGAACATTAAAAAAAGTGTAAAAATTTTTGGGAAAAGACATATAGGCATATTAGGTATTGTTGCGTCCGTATCGACCAGCTCTATAAACATATCACATGACCTAACCCCTCAGATGAACATCGTAAAAAATAAAAACTGTGCTAAATAAACAATTTTTTGGTCACCTTACATCACAAAAAGTACAACAGCAAGCAATCAAAAAGGCGTACGCCCACCAAAATAGTACCAATCTAACCGTCACCTAATCCCGCAAAAAATGAGCCCCTACTTGAGACAATTTTCCAAAAAATAAAAAAAAATATGGCTCAGAGTATGGAGACACTAAAACATCATTTTTTTAAAAAAGCTGTAAAAAGCTGTTATTGTGTAAGACTTACATAAATAAAAAAAAGTATACATATTAGGTATTGCCGCATCCGTATCGACCGGCTCTATAAAAATATCACATGACCTAACCCCTCAGATGAACACCGTAAAAAATAAAAAAATAAAAACTGTGCTAAATAAACCATTTTTTGTCACCTTACATCACAAAAAGTGTAATAGCAAACAATCAAAACGTCATATGAACCCCAAAATAGTGCCAATCAAACCGTCATCTCATCTCACAAAAAATCAGACCCTACCTAAGATAATCACCCAAAAACTGAAAAAACTATGACTCTCAGACTATGGAGACACTAAAACATGATTTTTTTTTTGTTTCAAAAATATTATTATGTAAAACTTACATAAATAAAAAAAAGTATACATATTAGGTATCGCCGCGTCCGTATCGACCAGCTCTATAAACATATCACATTATCTAACCTGTCAGATGAATGTTTTAAATAACAAAAAAATACTGTGCCAAAAAAGCTATTTCTTGTTACCTTGCCTCACAAAAAGTGTAATATAGAGCAACCAAAAATCATATGTACCCTAAACTAGTACCAACAAAACTTCCACCCTATCCCGTAGTTTCTAAAATGGGATAACTTTTTGGGAATTTCTACTCTAGGGGTGCATCAGGGGGGGCTTCAAATGGGACATGGTGTCAAAATAAAAAGTCTAGCAAAATCTGCCTTAAAAAAACCGTATGGCATTCCTTTCCTTCTGCGCCCTGCCGTGTGTCCGTACAGCAGTTTACGACCACATATGGGGAGTTTCGGTAAACTACAGAATCAGGGCCATAAATATTGAGTTTTGTTTGGCTGTTAAATTGCTTTGTTACTGGAAAAAAGGGATTAAAATGGAAAATTTGCCCAAAAATTTTAATTCTGAAATTTCATCTCTATTTGCCAATAACTCTTGTGGAACACCTAAAGGGTTAACGACGTTTGTAAAATTAGTTTTGAATAGCATGAGGGGTGTAGTTTTTTAGATGGGGTCACTTTTCTGGAGTTTCTACTCTAGGGGTGCATCAGGGGGACTTCAAATGGGACATGGTATCCCAAAAAACAGTCTAGCAAAATCTGCCTTCCAAAAACCGTATGGCATTCCTTTCCTTCTGCGCCCTGCCGTGTGCCCGTACAGCAGTTTATGACCATATATGGGGTGTTTCTGTAAACTACAGAATCAGGGCCATAAATATTGAGTTTTGTTTGGCTGTTAACCCTTGCTTTGTAACTGGAAAAAAAATTAAATGGAAAATCTGTCAAAAAAGTGAAATTTTGAAATTGTATCTCTATTTTTAATTAATTCTTGTGAAACACCTAAAGGGTTAACAACGTTTGTAAAATCAGTTTTCAATACCTTGAGGGGTGTAGTTTCTAGAATGGGGTCATTTTTGGGTGGTTTCTATCATGTAAGCTTCACAAAGTGACTTCAGACCTGAACTGGTCCTTGAAAAGTTGGTTTTTGAAAATTTCTGAGAAATTTCAAGATTTGCTTCTAAACTTCTAAGCCTTGTAACGTCCCCCAAAAATAAAATGTAATTCCCAAAATGATCCTAACATGAAGAAGACATATGGGAAATACAAAGTAATATCAATTTTTATAGGTATTACTATGTATTATAGAAGTAGAGAAATTGAAACTGGGAAATTTGCAAAATGAGCCCGGTCCTTAAGGGGTTAAATAAAGCTTGTTAAAAGGCTGCAGTGCAGCCAATCAACAAGCGCTTAAGCTGTCAGCACTTGGAAGCCATCACATTCATGGTACTATCACATAGTATTGGCATGACTGTAATTGGCGGGTGCACCATGTGACCCTGCATGCATAAATATCGGATCACGTGGTGCACTGCCATACTGCTCTGACTAGTGTAAAGACAGGACACTGCTACACTGAGGGACAGTGTTAGGTTTTTATTTTTTTAAGAAGCCTGTGAGTAACCTGTAGGCATTTATGTGGGTGCAATACAGCACCTTTGCACCAGTGACACAGAAATACAATACTTAATTGTGCTTTTCAGTCTGTGGGTGACTTTTAGCCATTTTTGGTCGGTGCAGTACTACAACCTTGCACCAGTGACATGGAAATACAATAGTTAATCTGTCTTTGTTGGTGACACATAGGTGTTTTTTGGGGTGCAAAACCTGTGAATAGCCTGTGTGACACAAAAATACAATAGGTAATCGGTCTGTTAATTGTTTCAGTGACACAAAGCAATTTTTTATATTAATAACACTGCATTTTCATCCATCTAACTGTAATAAGAGAGTAAGGCCTCTTTCAGACGGCGTTGCGGGAAAGTGCAAAACATTGTAATGCGTTTTGCACTCGCGTGAGAAAAATTTTCATGTTTGGTACCCAAACCCGAACTTCTTAACAGAATCGGTGTTCTGTAGATTGTATTATTTTCCCTTATAACATGGTTATAAGGGAAAATAATAGCATTCTGAATACAGAATGCATAGTAAAATAGTGCTGGAGGGGTTAAAAAATAAATAAATAATAATTTAACTCACCTTAATCCACTTGATCGCGCAGCCGGCATCTCTTCTGTCTTCTTTCTTTGCTGTGTGCAGGAACAGGACCTGTGGTGACGTCACTCCGGTCATCACATGGTCCATCACATGATCCATCGCCATGGTAAAAGATCATGTGATGGATCATGTGATGACCTGAGTGATGTTACCATAGGTCCTTTTCCTGCACACAGCACAGAAGACAGACAGAAGAGATGCCGGGCTGCGCGAGCAAGTAGATTAAGGTGAGTTACATTTTTTAAAAAAATTGTAACCCCTCCAGCGCTATTGTACTATGCATTCTGTATTCAGAATGCTATTATTTTCCCTTATAACCATGTTATAAGGGAAAATAATAATGATCGGGTCTCCATCCCGATCGTCTCCTAGCAACCGTGCGTGAAAAAATAGAACATGCTGCGATTTTCACGCGACGCACAAGTGATGCGTGAAAATCACCGCTCATGTGCACAGCCCCATAGAAGTGAATGGGTCCGGATTCAGTGCGGGTGCAATGCGTTCACTTCACGCATTGCACCCGCGTGGAAATCTCACCCTTGTGAAAGGGGCCTATATTAGTCTGTGGCACAAAGCAAATTTTTGAGGTTCATTACACTGTATTCTCATCCGTCTGTTATAGGAGGTTTAATCAGTATGTTCATTGTGTCGGTGACAGAAAGCAAATTTTTTGGGGGTGCAAAACACTTCAAATTCCCCTGTAACACATAAATACAATAGTTAAACAGTCTGTTAATTGTGTCGGTTACAGACAGCTATTTTTTTGAGTGCAAAACCCTTCAATTTCCCATGTGAAATGGAAATATAATAATCAGTCTATTAATTGTGTTGGTGACACAAAGCTAATTTTGGGGGGGTTCATCACAATGCATTCCCATCCGTCTAACTGTTATGGGAGGTTCATTCAGTCTGTTCATTGTGTCAGTGACAGAAAGCAATATTTTTTTATTAATAAACACAGCATTTTCATCTGTCTGCAATGGGAGAGTAAATCAGTCTGTTAATTGTGTTGGTGACACAAAGCTAATTTTTGGGGGTTCATCACACTGCATTCTCATCTGTCTAACTGTTATAGGAGGTTCATTCAGTCTGTTCATTGTGTCGGTGACAGAAAGCTAATTTTTTATCTGTAACAATGCATTTTCATCTGTCTGACTGTAATAGGAGATTAAATTAGTGTTTTAATTGTGTCAGTGACACATAGCCTTTTATGGGCTTTAAAAGACTTTAATTGCCCCTGTGACATAGAAATACAATAGTTAATCTTTCTGTTTTTTCTGTCAGTGACTTATAACCATATTTTGGGGTACACAACACTTCATTTACACCTGTTACACAGAAATACAATTGTTTGTCTGACAGCCAATTTAGTGGGTGACCATAAAAAAATGAGGAGAGCATCGAATAAGGGACATGGTCATGTACATGGTGCTGCTGTTAGTGGTATTGGATCTCCTGCTGCAGGGAGAGGACGTTATTGATCTGTGCCAGCTAAGCACCCAAATGAAACATCTTCCTCTGGTGCACACTAGCGACAGGACGTTCTGCATCATTTTTTATGCCCGAATACCGCTCTAAAAATAGTGAGGCCAGAACAAGTAGAGGCGGTAGTAGATTTGATGGCTGACAGTGTCTTCATTTCCTTCACATTGTTTTCCACCTGGTCCATCGCTGAAAGCGCAGAGTTGGAATCGGCATCCATCTTCCACCTCAACCCCTTTCACATCAGCCAAGCAGTCTGAGTCCCAAGTCATGCAGAAATCACTTATGCTTTTTGATGACTCTGCTGGTGGTGTTTCCATGGGCCATCCACCTAGTCCTGCCCCAGAAGTGGAAGAGATTGAGTGCATTGATGCCCAACCACTTATGTTTCAGGATGAGGACATGGGATGACCACTGCGGAGGGCAGGGGAGAGGAGTGGGTGGAAGATTATATGGAGGAAAATGAGGTCCTAGACCTCACATGGCATCGAGGTCATCAAAGTGACATCTGCAGTTCAGAGGAAGAGGTGGTGGTCACGCAGTGGCAGCCGCACAGCAAAAGAGGGAGCAGGTTGCAAAAGCAGAGCGGCCGTCCCCCAGCCAGTACGCCTGCTACTGCCCAACACGCCGAGGGACAGAGCACACCAAAGCCAGCTCAAAGGAGTTCCTTGGTGTGGCAGTTCTTCATTTAATGTGCTGACAACAAGATACGGGTGGTTTGCACGCTGTTATAAACATAAAAGTTCTCAACCTGAGCACCACCTGCATGATCCGGCATCTAACCGCAAAGCATGAACTGCAGTGGAGTAGACACCTCAAGAATCACAAAAGAGGCTCCTCCTGCTCCCTCTTCTGCTGCAGTTTTGGCCTCTTCCTGCCCCTCTGGAGTGACAGGAGCATCTTCCACCCCGCAAACAGACGATGTGGCAGCCACACCACCATCACCGTCACCGTTACCCAGCATCTCCACACTGTCCCTTGGAAGTGTTTAGCTGTCCATCCCCCAAGCACTGGAGAGAAAAGAGGAAGTACCCTCCCATCTGGGAGCCCTAGCCCTGAATGCCAGCATTTCAAAATTTCTGACCTTTGAAATACTGTCATTCTGTCTGGTGGAGACAGACAGTTTTTAACCCCTTAAGGACCGGGCTCATTTTCACCTTATGGACCAGGCCATTTCTTGCAAATCTGACCAGTGTCACTTTATGTGTGAATAACTTTCAAACACTTTTACTTATCCAGGCCATTCTGAGATACGGTTTTCGTCACATATGGTACTTCATGACACTGGTAAAATGGAGTAAAAAAATTTCAATTTTATTTACCAAATTTGCCAAAAATGTAAAAAAATATTACAAATTTCCAAGTTTCAATTTCTCTACTTCTATAATTCATAGTAATTCCTCCAAAAATAGTTATTAATTTACATTTCCCATATGTATACTTTATGTTTGGATCATTTTGGGAATGCCATTTTATTTTTTGGGGACGTTACAAGGCTTAGAAGTTTAGAAGCAAATCTTGAAATTTTTCTGAAACCCACTTTTTAAGGACCAGTTCAGGTCTGAAGTTACTTTGTGAGGCTTACATAATAGAAACCACACAAAAATTACCCCATTCTAGAAACTACACCCCTCAAGGTATTCAAAACAGATTTTACAAACGTTGTTAACCCTTTAGGTGTTCCACAAGAGTTAATGGCAAATGGAGATAAAATTTCTGAATTTAAATATTTTTGAACATTTTCCATTTTAATCCATTTTTTCCTGTAACAAAGCAAGGGTTAACAGCCAAACAAAACTCAATATTTATTTCCATGACTCTGTAGTCTGCAGAAACACCCCATATACGGTCATAAACTGCTGTACGGGCACACGGCAGGGCACAGAAGGAAGGGAATGCCATATGCTTTTTGGAAGGCAGATTTTGCTGGACTGGTTTATTTACACCATGTCCCATTTTAAGCCCCCCTAATGCACCCCTACAGTAGAAACTCCAAAAAAGTTACCCCATTTTGGAAACTACGGGATAAGGTGGCAGTTTTGTTGGTACTATTTTAGGGTAAATATGATTTTTGGTTGCACTATATTACACTTTTTTTGAGGCAAGGTATCAAAAAATAGAAATTCAGAAATGTAATCTCCATTTGCCAATAGCTTTTGTGGAACACCTAAAGGGTTAGCAAAGTTTGTAAAATCAGTTTTGAATACCTTAAAGGGTGTAGTTTCTTAGATGGAGTCACTTTTTTGGAGTTTCTACTCTGGGGGTACATCAGGGGGGCTTTGACATGGTGTCAAAAAACCAGTCCAGCAAAATCTGCCTTCCAAAAACCATATGGCGTTCACTTCCTTCTGTTCCCTGTCATTTGGCCATACAGCAGTTTACGACCACATATGGGGCGTTTCTGCAAACTATAGAATCAGGGCAATAAATATTAAGTTTTGTATGGCTGTTAACCCTTGCTTTGCTACTGGAAAAATGGATTAAAATAGAAAAGTGGCAAAAAACATAGCTGTTTTGGGAACGTTTTTATTTTTTGTTATTTACATCTATGATCTGACAGGTTAGATTGTGTGCTATTTCTATAGAGCAGGTTGTTATGGACGTGACAATACCAAATGTGACTACTTTTGGGGGGGTTTTGTTTCAGTTTTACATAATAAAGCATTTTTTAAATAAAAGATTTTTTAGTGTTTCCGCATTTTGAAAGCCATATTTTTTTTTTGGGGGGGGGGCGACTGTCTTGTGTAGGGGCTCGTTTTTTGCAGGATGAGATTTTGGTTTGATTGGCCCTATCTTGGGGTGCATTTGATATTTTAGTCGCTTACTATTAAACTTTTTGTTATGTAAGGTGACAAAAATGGCTTTTGACACCGTATTTATACTTTTTTTTTTGCTGTGTTCACCTGAGGGGTTAGGTCATGTGTTATTTTTATAGAGCAGGTTTTTATGGATGCGGCAATACCTATTATGTATACTTTTTTTTATTTAATTAAGTTTTACAAAATAATATTTTGGGTTTAAACAAAAAAACATTCTTGGCAATACCCTACATCAGGGGCCTATTCAGCATTTGTCATTGTGAAATACAAACTTGAAATATCATTTTTGAAACAAAAAAAAAATCATGTTTTAATGTCTCCATAGTCTGAGAGTCATATTTTTTTTTATTTTTTGGGGCGATTGTCCTATGCAGGGGCTCATTTTTTGCAGGATGAGATGGCGGTTTGATTGGTACTATTTTGGGAAGCATATAACTTTTTGATCGCTTGCTATTACACTTTTTGTGCTGTGAGGTGACAAAAATAGCTTTTTTTGATACTGTTTTTAATTTTTATGGTATTTACCAGAGGGGTTAGGTCATGTGATATTTTTATAGAGCAGGTTCTTACAGATGAGGCGATACCTAATATGTATAGTTTTTTTTTTATCTTACTTTAACACAATAACAGCATTTTAGAAAAAAATAATCATGTTTTAGTGTCTCCATAGTCTGAGAGCCATATTTTTTTTTTACTTTTTAGGCGATTATCTCATGTAGGGGCTCATTTTTTGCGTGATGAGGTGCAGATTTGATTGGTACCATTTTGGCATACATACAACTTTTTTGATCGCTTTGATTACATTTTTTGGGAAGTAAGGTAGTCAAAATTTCAATTTCATCATAGTTTTTATTTTATTTTGTTATGGCGTTTACCCTGCGGGAAAAGTAACATGACTGTTTCATAGATCAGGTTATTATGGACGTGGTGATATCAAACATGTGTAGTGCGTTTCATTTATTTATTTTTTTAATCAGTGATAAATGTGTATTTTCCGTTTTACCTTTGTTTTCACTTTTTTTAAGTGGATCTGATGTCTGTATAATACAATACAGTACACTATATAGTGTACTGTATTTTTACTTATAGTAGAAGTCTGGGCAGACTTATCCTTACCATGGGAAGCCGGAAGCCTGTGAAGGAGTCCGTTTGCCATGGTAACCATCAACCGCTGCCACAACAGAGCAGCGGGTGATGGGGAGGGATGGGAGCCCTCTACCTTTGTGATCCTGTCAAGAATTGGGGGCTGAAACGGCACAGCAGCCCCCGATGGGAGAGGGACGAAGCTCCCTCCCTGTTAACCCCTTCCATACAGCGGTCCCATAAACGGCTGGAAATGTGGAAATGAGAAAGGGGGCGGGCGTATGGTCGCACACCCACGCGCCCGACCTGCACTTACCCCCCCCCCCCCGCACAGCCTGCTGGCACATAACAATGAGGGCTGCAGGGGGGGTTAAAAATGAAAAGATGTGTCATTTTGAAGTTTCTGATCCCCGCGGTCACATACCATGGGGATAAGAAATTTCCGAAAGCACTGCAAACCGCGGGTCTGAATTGACCTGCGGTTTGCAGCAGTTGCCGATATGGGGGGGTCACAGGACCCCCCCTCGGCCATGTCACAGAGTGCCTGCTGAATGATTTCAGCAGGCACTCTGTTCCAATCACCGCACGGCGGTGATCAGAAATACACAGGACGTGCCTGTACGCCCTGTGTCCTTAAGTATCGGGACATCAGGGCGTACCTGTACACCCCATGTCCCCAAGAGGTTAAAACGTCATGACAGCAGCTGTTGCACAGTAAGTGATTCCCAGCCGCCACTACTTTTCCAGACGGGCCGTCCCTGCACAAACAAGTGGCGATAAAAATCAGGGGTGCGTTGCGCAACTCTGTCAGTAGCAAGGTCCACATAACGACCGATACATGAACCAGTAAGCATGGGCAGGGACGTTAAATCTCTCTAACTGCCCACTGGATAAATGTAGTGGCAGCTGGGCCTGAGGCTGAATGTGGTTTGGCGCATGTTGTCCCGCCACCGAGGATTGCTGGACGTTTCTCTGTGCCTCCTTTGCCTCCTACTCTCCTCTTCCTCCTCCTGTTCCTCCTCTACCATCTCCTCATCACATCAGTACAACACCTACACCATCATCTATTTGGAGTAAAAAAAACACACCGCACAGGAGCTATGGGCGGGCATGGAAAAACAGACCGATGAGTGGTTGGTGCTGCTAAAGCATGTAGCCCGGCATGGTGGTGTGCGACAACAGATCAAATCTTGTAGCAGCTCTGGGCCTAGCCGGTTTGATGCACATTCCTTGCCTGGTGCATGTACCAAAATTTTTGGTGTGAAGGTTCCTGTTGAAGCTGCTTCCACTTGAAGCATTTAAGATACACTCTGGTGCTCCAAATCAAGGTACATAAATCGGAAAGGATAATCCTAAAACATAACATTTAATTCAATATACAGATAAAAAATCCTAAATATAGTGTGCGAAAACAAACATTGGGATACACGGTTAATAACCACTAATCAATAATGCCAATGATTATCCCAAAACTAAATACAATAATTTAGAGTGCACGGCGGCACCGAGTAACCAGCGTGTCCTACCGGTACCCAGGGACGAGTGCCCTGTGGTCAGGCTGCTACCATACCTTTAGTATCAGGGCGGACTGGCTAGACAGCTATAGGGACCGTATAGGGACCCTGCACACATGTGTATTATTGCCAGCCTTTTTGTTTTTCCCTGATGTTTATCCGGATATCCATACAGGATGAGCAACTATCAACACATCGTGTGGTGTAGCATCTGATAACCATCCCTGGGTACCGGTAGGACACGCTGGTTACTCAGTGCCGTCGTGCACTCTAAATTATTGTATTTAGTTTGGGGATAATCATTGGCATTATTGATTAGTGGTTATTAACCGTGTATCCCAATGTTTGTTTTCGCACACTATATTTAGGATTTTTTATCTGTATATTGAATTAAATGTTATGTTTTAGGATTATCCTTTCCGATTTACGTATTTATTCCAGGTAATCCAGAGTGCAGACATACCCCAGATCTGACCTCCCACTCCCCTTTTGATTATTGGTTGTTTTCCAAATCAAGGTACCCCAAGGGGTTAATATCCACACATGGCAGAGACATACGTTGACACAAAGGCAGGTAAAAGACAGTCTAAGTTTATTACAATGAGTAAAGCAGTTTTTACATCTTCAGAGGGGGGCGTCCCCCTCTGAGGCTCATGCCATTATTTCATTGGCTAAGAAGGAAAAAGAGATAAGAAGAAGAGAGATAACCCTTGGAGTCTGCGCATTGTGCACTCTCTTACAAACTTTGGTATGTGAACTAATGTAAACATCTGTGCACCAGCGCCATCTTATAATGGCGTCTTACTAGCACTAATACTGCTTACGTCATATATGACACTTCAAGCAGGTGCTTTTTTATAAGCAATGAGTATACATGGGTATCATCTAAGTAATTAGCTCAAGCATTCTTCTACAGTCCATATATCACTCTTGGCACATCTTTAGGCAGAGAAGAGGACAAGCACTGCCCACAGCTGCGTGCCCCCCTTCTTCTCTCTTCAGACAGCGTGGCTAGTCAAGGGCAGAGGGGAGGCACTTGAGATAAGGAACAAGCAGCTTAAAGCAACTACTAAAAAATTCATACAGTTACACAGTCCTAGAGATACAAAATATAGAATGATATTCACACATCTCTATCAGTCCCCCCTTGAATCTTATTCTTTCCCTAAACATCTGTCCCAATGCTCCAAATCCTCTTCATCGGCTTCCATGACAAGTTTATTCCTACTGAATAGCCTCCCATGACACTGGATTTGAGCACTGGAAAGTCAGATGATCTTTCCCTAATTTGCACAGACGTCATATGGGGAGAGACTGGAGGTCATCAGTGCTTCTGATTTTCCTGGATCAAAGTCTTCATACAACTCTCCCATCATCATCTCTGGTATGGCCTCATCAGCTGCCTTGCTGAACAATTTATTTACACAGGGAATAATACAACAGATAATTAATACAAGAAAAATGAAAACAACGATGATATCAATTCTATAGCCCTTCTGCCCATTGACTATTGTGAACATAAGAACTATTAATCCTAAGAATCTTTGGGCAATACCATCAATGGATCACTGGGCTAGAAGTATCGGACTGTAACAATTTTGTTCTTCCTTTTGCACAACTTTTTCATGGCCCAGAAACCTATTTTTACTATCTCATTTAAAATCCATATTCTTTTGAGTCAGGATCTGCAAGAAGGAACAAGAAACATCATCCGTTCAAGTCTCCAGACTAAACACTTTCTTGAAATGACTCCAATTATGCTTTCCTTTGAGCTTCACCGTGTTTGTGGTCACCAACACTCAGAACGGACCATCAAACCAGGGTTTGAGGACTTTTCTAACGTGTCTTTTCTACTACCACCCAATCTCCAGACAAAAGTGGGTGGGTTCCTGGTACTTTATCAAGATCTGGAAGTGAAGCAAAAACTCGAGAATATAATTTAATCAAATGTTTGTGCAAACTGCTCACATAATCTGTCAGACAACCATGTTGCACCTGGAACTGCTGTGCGAAATACAATCCTATTCCTTGTCCTGACCCAAAAAGGACCTTATAGGGACTAGAAATGGACGTCTCTAGAGTCCACTCCCACCACAGGAGGGAGGGGGAAAAAAGAGAGGAGAAAGGGTGCACAATAGGGTGGTATGTTCAAACAGGTAATAGAATGGAATGAGAAATAAGGGGGCTCACCTTGTAAAGTTGCGCAAATGATAGACTTAACCCTATGGAAGACTTGTGTGAATTAGACCTATTCACCAGGACTGCAGCCGCAGGAAGAGTTTCATTCGGATTAGATATCCATTCCCCCTGAAGGAACATGTGACCTGGACCTAATTTTTCTTTGTTTTCTGTAAATTAAACACATTTTTATTTTTAAAAGAAATTCTAATATTATTGACAAATGTCCATTTTGAATAACCCCGACTAGGAATACTTGTTATGAAACCTGCCTTGGAAATGACACCTGATGTTGGCTCCCCCAATCAGGGACCACCCACAGGTGTGTTTTTGCCATTTTTGGGCTTTTTTTATACTTTAAATACCCACCTTTTCTGCATGTTTGTAATACTCCCTATTTAACCTGGTGAAGGGGAACTACCTATGCCCGAAACGCGTTGTTTTAATGTACACATGCTCCTTTCTCAAATAAAGAAGGAATTTTTATTTGATGATCATGACCGCCTCCACCAGTGTCCTTGCGCCTAAGCAGATCCTCTTTTCCGCTACACTTATAGGGACTAAGTCCTGTCTTATGGTTAGGGGTGTACCTTACTGAAAAGAGGACTACCAACAGTCACTCTGTTCATAGCTTTTTGAATCTTTAACTGTAGTGTCCTGTTTAGTTCCTTTTTTCCCTACCCTACTGCTGCTTTGTGGATGGTACGAAGTATGCAGGGCCCGTTCTATACCCAAAACCTTCATTATCTCCTGCATGACTTCACCTGTGAAGTAAACACTAGTGTTGATGGAGCATGCTCGGCCAAACACTAGTGTTTGGCCGAATACAGCGTGTGATCAAGCGAATGCTCGAATCTCCTCCCTGCACGTTTGTTGACTGCTACGCAGCCAATAAATGTGCAGGAAAGTACTGCCACTCACTATAATGCTGTAGCCATGTTGGTTACTGGCATTACAGTGATTGGCTGGCCGGAACGCGTCATCGGGTGCTATAAAGCACCTGATGGCACGTGGTTCCGCCAGTCTTAGTCAGGGAGAGCTGTGCTGTAGAAGGGACAGATAGTGTAGGGAATTTAATTAAATTTTTTTGTTAGGCAGCGTTGCTGTTAGAGACCCAAAGGTCCTTTTAAGGACTATTGTTGTATCTGGCAGCAATATATATTATTAGCGCAACCTTCACTAAATTGCATGCAATTGTTGGAGACCCAAAAGTCCTTTTAACCCCTTCCCGACACATGACATACTATTACATCATGAAAGTCACTGCATCGCGCGGTGACCGGACTGAGATGGCTGCACTTATCAGCAGGCAACCATCTTAGCTGAGGTTGAGGAGGAGTTTTTCCAATTACTGACAGCGCCTTCTCAAGTTTAGTGTTTTTTTCTTTTTTTGTGTAAAAAAATAAATCAGTTAGTGCTAGCTACTGATATATACAGTGGGATGTGAAAGTTTGGGCAACCTTGTTAATCGTCATGATTTTCCTGTATAAATCGTTGGTTGTTACGATAAAAAATGTCAGTTAAATATATCATATAGGAGATACACACAGTGATATTTGAGAAGTGAAATGAAGTTTATTGGATTTACAGAAAGTGTGCTATAATTGTTTAAACAAAATTAGGCAGGTGCATAAATTTGGGCACCACAAAAAAGAAATGAAATCAATATTTAGTAGATCCTCCTTTTGCAGAAATTACAGCCTCTAAACACTTCCTGTAGGTTCCAATGAGAGTCTGGATTCTGGTTGAAGGTATTTTGGACCATTCCTCTATACAAAACATCTTTAGTTCATTCAAGTTTGATGGCTTCCGAGCATGGACAGCTCTCTTTAAGTCACACCACAGATTTTCAATTAAATTCAGGTCTGGGGACTGAGATGGCCATTCCAGAACGTTGTACTTGTTCCTCTGCAAAAAATCCCTTCGTGGATTTTGAGCAGTGTTTAGGGTCGTTGTCTTGTTGAAAGATCCAGCCCCGGCGCAGCTTCAGCTTTGTCACTGATTCCTGGACATAGGTCTCCAGAATCTTCTGATACTGAGTGGAATCCATGAGTCCCTCAACTTTGACAAGATTCCCAGTCCCTGCACTGGCCACACAGCTCCACAGCATGATGGAACCACCACCATATTTTACTGTAGGTAGCAGGTGTTTTTCTTGGAATGCTGTGTTCTTTTTCCTCCATGCATAACGCCCCTTGTTATGGCCAAATAACTCAATTTTAGTTTCATCAGTCCACAGCACCTTATTCCAAAATGAAGCTGGCTTGTCCAAATGTGCTTTAGCCCACCTCAAGCGGCACTTTTTGTGCTGTGGGCGGAGAAAAGGCTTCCTCTGCATCACTCTCGCATACAGCATCTCCTTGTGTAAAGTGCGCCGAATGGTTGAACGATGCACAGTGACTCCATCTGCAGCAAGATGATGTTGTAGGTCTTTGGTGCTGGTCTGTGGGTTGACTCTGACTGTTCTCACCATTCGTCGCTTCTGTCTATCCGAGATTTTTCTTGGTCTGCCACTTCGAGCCTTAACTTGAACTGAGCCTGTGGTCTTCCATTTCCTCAATATGTTCCTAACCGTGGAAACAGACAGCTGAAATCTCTGAGACAGCTTTCTGTATCCTTCCCCTAAACCATGATGGTGAACAATCTTTGTCTTCAGGTCATTTGAGAGTTGTTTTGACCCCCATGTTGCTACTCTTCAGAGAAAAGTAAAAGAGGAGGGAAACTTACAATTGACCCCCTTAAATACTCTTTCTCATAATTGGATTCACCTGTGTATGTAGGTCAGGGGTCACTGAGCTTACCAAGCCAATTTGAGTTCCAATAATTAGTTCTAAAGGTTTTGGAATCAATAAAATGACAACAGTGCCCAAATTTATGCACCTGCCAAATTTTGTTTAAACAATTATAGCACACTTTCTGTAAATCCAATAAACTTCATTTCACTTCTCAAATATCACTGTGTGTGTCTCCTATTGTCACGGCCACGGTTATGGTCGTGACTCCTTGGGAGCCGCATACAAGTTGCCCGCGGTTGTGGTTGTTGTTTCAACCGCAGCTGAGGCATATTGTAGTTGGCCTCAGTGTGGTTGCCGCGGACAACAGCTATGTGTGCGGTTCCCGGGGAGTTGTGTGCGTGTGTGGATGCACTTTGTTTGTATGTCTGGTGTGTGTGCTGTGTCCGTTGTTGTCTTGTACTTACAGCACCTGCACATGGGTTCCTGGTTGTGTTGTGTGTGGCAGGTGAGTGATGAGTTGGTTCCATTTGACTGCCACTGCCATAGCTGTTTTTGTATCCCCTGTGTTGCTTGGCCGTTGAGACTCCTGCTCCTCCGTGTCTAGGAGGAGCAGGTCGTCTTACTCTGTCCCCTAGTTCAGGGCCGACTTGAGGGCTTGCAGGGACCTTTAGGTTCCGGCGTATGAGCCCTCCTACCACCAAGGTCGGCTCATACTGACAGGAGACAGGGTCAGCGTTAGGGACGCAATAGGAGGTGACCTGCTCCCTAACTCTGTGGTCCCGGCCAAGGGGTAACCCTACTATCTCCTGGCACCGCACGGCTGGGGGTTTCCCCCACCACCAGCCGTGACACCTATATGATATATTTAACTGACATTTTTTATTGTAATAACCAACGATTTATACAGGAAAATCATGACGATTAACAAGGTTGCCCAAACTTTCGCATCCCACTGTATATTATGGACATGCATAAAAATCCAAAATTATTGGGCAAAGATATTGAAAAAATAGAGGAATACCATCAGTTTACAGTACCCAGACATTTTGAGGAATGCATCTTAGGGGTGATCAATGGGGTGGAAATACCCCAACACAGGGAAATTGCAACTAAATTACTGTCCCAAGCCAGAAAATGTATAGTTGGGCATAGGGGGAGAGCAAGGTCCCTACAGTCAAAGAATGGGAAAATCACACAAGGATGATGCTAGCTAGTGAGGAGTTCCACTTAATCGGGTTTAAGAAAAAGTATAGGATTTGACAGAAATGGCTCAATAAAAATTGAGGGTTGGAGGGGGAGGGGCAATGGAGAGAGGATGGTACTATTTTTTTTTTCTTCTCTTTGTCAGCAACCGATATACTAAGGGTGGGGGGGGGAATAAATATATGTATTTAGTTAATATAGTCATGTAAGGATAAGATGACTAATAAAAAACTATGTAAGAATTGAAAAAACTGTAATAAAGATTTATTTATAAAAAAAAATAATGCCCGATGGGTCAAAGTGCTCACTACAGACCTTGAGATATTCCTTGAGGAGTGTAGTTTTCAGAATGGGGTAACTTTTTTGGGATTTCCACTGTAGGGCAACCTCAGGGTGTCTTCACATGCGACATTACCTCCCAATTACCATTCCAGCTAAATCCACTCTCCTATTACCACCAATGCTCCTTCCACTCTGAAGCCTTTTGTGCGCCCATACATCATTTTTTAGCACATTTTTGGCATGTCCTGTTACCCCTTGTGAAAGTAAAAACTGTGGGTGTAAAGCAACTTTTTCTGGAAATAATTGTAATTTTTAATTTTCGCAGCCAAGCGTTTCCTAATTCTGTGAAACGCCCATTGGGGCAAAGTGCTAACTACACACCTTGAAATATTTCTTGAGGGGTGTAGTTTCCAGAATGGGGTCACTTTTTTGGGGGTTTCCACTCTAGGGGTACCTCAGGGTGTGTTTAATTGCAAGATGGCGCCTGTGAATTATTCCAGTGAAATCTGCCTTCCAGAAGCCATTTGGTGCTCCTTTCCTTCTGACCCCTGTGGTACGCCCATATAGCAGTATACAAGCACATATGGGGTATTGCTGTAATCAGGAGAAAATGGGCAATAAATTAGATTAGGGGTACATTTTCTCCAGTTCCCCCTTTTGAAAGTGAAAAATTTGGGCCTAAAGTCAATTTTTCTGGAAAAATGTTAAACTTTTCATTTTCACAGCCAATTCCATAAATCACTTTTGAGGACAAAGTTATCACTACACATCTTGAAATATTCCTTGAGAGATTTAGTTTCCAGAATGGGGTCCATTTTTGGGGATTTCCACTCTAGGGGTACCTCAGGGTGTCTTTATATACAACACAGCTCCCAAAAGCCGATCCTGCAAAATCTGTCCTCCAAAAGCACTATGGCGCTACTTCACTTTTGAACCCTGCCATGCACCTATACATCTTTTTTTTAGCACATATGGGGTGTTGGAGTATTCGGGCAGACATGAGGAACAAAATGTGGGGTGCATTTTGTCCTGTTATCCCTTGTCAAAGTGAAAAATTTGGGTGTAAAGTAACTGAAAATTTTTCATTTTCACAGCCAAGTGTTTCCTAATTCTGTGAAATGCCTGATGGGTCAAAGTGCTCACTACACACCTTGAAATATTACTTGAGGGGTTTAGTTTCCAGAATGGGGTCACATTTTGGGGGTTTCCACTGTAGGGCCACCTCAGGGTGTCTTCATATGCGTCATAGCTCTCTATTATCATTCCAGCTAAATCCACTCTCCAAAAGCCATATGGCACTCCTTCCACTCTGAAGCCTGCTGTGCACCCATATATCAGTTTTTGAGCACACATGGGGTGTTTCTGTAAACTCCAGATTCAGGGTAATATATTTTAAAGTTTTGTTTGGCTGTTAACCCTTGATGTGTTGAAGAAAAAATAGATAAAAATTTAAAATCTGCAAAAAAAAGTTAAATTTTGAAATGTAATTCCCATTTTCCTTTATTTCTCGTGGGGCACCTAAAGGGTTAACAAAGTTTTTAAAATCAGTTTTGAATATCTTGAGGTGTGTAATTTCTAAAATTGGGTGATTTATGGGTGGTTTCTAATATGTAAGCACCAGAAAGTAACCTCATAACTGAACTGGTCCTGAAAAATTTGGGTTTTGGAAATGTTAAAAATTTTAAGATTTTCTTCTAAACTTCTAAGCCTTCTTTCAAAATAATCCTAACATAAAGTAGACATATGGGGAATGTAAAGTAATTACTATTTTTTTTAGGTATTACTGTTTATCATAAAGGTAGAGAAATTAAAATTTGTAAATTTTCGAATTTTTCCAAATTTTGTGTAGATTTGGTAATTTTTTTATAAATAAAAATGAATTTTTGGACTCATTTTTAACACTGTCATGAAGTACAATATGTGATGAGAAAACACTCTCAGAATGGCCTGTATAAGTAAAAGCGTTTTAAAGTTATTACCCCATAAAGTGACACATGTCAGATTTGCAAAAAATGGCCTGGGCAAGAAGGTGAAAACTGGCCCGGGGTAGAAGGGGTTAAGGACTATTGTTGTATCTGGCAGCAATATTTATTTTAGCGCAACCTGCGCTAAATAGCTTGCAATTGTTTGGCCGTTGCAGACAGCGACATTATCTGCGCTACATCTCCTGTGTAACGCATGCACAGCCTAAAAATATCTGTGACATCCAGTGTACTTTTTCCGAAGAAGGTGTCCGCTGCGGACAGTGACATTACCTGTGCTACATCTCCTGTATAACGTTTGCGCATCATAAATATCAGTGATATTCCCTGTAATTTTTTATTAGCCGCTGGTGACATCAGCGACATTACCTGAGCTACATCTTCTGTATAACGTTTGCACATCATTAATATAAGTGAATGGGGAAGTGGCCGTGCTGCTGATGGTGCATGCAGAGGCCGTGGCCCTGGGCATGGTGAAACTGTGCCTGCTGCAAGAACACAAGAAACAGACTTATCCACAATACTTAACTTCATGTCTTAGTTTGCAGGGCGGTGCAGAACACCACTCTCGAAGTCAAACCAGTGCGACCAGGTGGTCGGTTGGATTGCAGCAGATAATGCTTCCAGTCGGTTAAGCACCACCCTGTCTTCCACAAAGTCCAGTCTCAGAAACCAAGAGTCTGGTCAACAGAATCCTCACCCTGATCCTCCTTCCTCCCACCATGGAGACTCTTGCCAAAAAAGTGATCCCACACGTGGAAATTCCGAGGAGTTTTTTTTATCGCCATTCCTTTATTTGGGCCTCTCTCCAAGCCCGCTTAAAGAGGGACATGAGGAGATTGTGTGCACTGATGCCCAAACTCTTGAGCATCCACAGTCACAAGAAGATGAGGAACGACAATTAGTGTTTCACAAAGTGGATGATGATAATGAGACACAGTTACCAATAAGTCAACAGCAATTAGTGTCTCAAGAGGTTGATGATGAGGATGAAACACAGTTGTCAATAAGTGAGGATGTTGTTAGGTCAACAAGTCAGGAGGATGACCAGAGTGAGGAAGTGGAAAAGGAGGTGGTGGACAGTGAAATCACTGACCCAACATGGGAAAGTGGCAAGCCAAGCAAGGACAGCAGTACAGAGGGGGAGAGATCCGCAGCACGGCAATAGGCTGGAAGAGGCAGTGGGGTGGCAAAAGGGAGAAGGCAGGCCACACCAAACAGGCCCACAACTGTTCCCTGGAGCCCCCCCCTTGCAGCAATCTCCCTTGCCAAGGGGTAGGTGTTCCGCAGTCTGGTGCTTTTTTAAAGATAGTGCGGACGATAGAAGAATTGTCATTTGCAACCTGTGCCGTATCAAAACGAGCAGGGGCATGAACACTGGCAACCTCACCACCACCAGCATGATCCACCACATGGCATCAAAGCACCCTAATAAATCATTATGTAAGAAGACCGCGCTGCTGCTCACTCCTCTGAGCCTCCTCTTTTTCCAGTACAGAGAAAATTTCTGGCTTGGGAGGGACCAACAAGCTCCACGGATAGGTGTCTCTCCTTTAGCCCACCTTCCTGTAGGTAATAAAGGAATTACAACCATATTGGGAGGGACCAACTAGCTCCACAGATAGGAGTCTCTCATTTTCCCCACCTTCCTGTAAGTAATCAAGGAATCACAACCATACTGAAGCACTGACTTCCTCCTTGAATTATAAAAAGGTTTATTATACTCATTAACAGAATCTTGATAAAAGCGTATGTATAAAATCACAAAGGTGCACATTCACAGGTATCGCTTATGCGCTTCTTCAGGAGCATACACCTGCACTTCAAATGACCAGTCTTATAAACCCCTCAAAATCCCACCCCTTCCCACAATCATCTAATCACACAAACTTAAAACTGAAAGTCAATATACACAAAGATAATAAAACCAAAAGCATCCTCACTAATTCATATGTATCACCTCCTATAATACTTTATTTTACCTATCAGAACAATACGCCGAATAGATTCATACAGGTAAACCATCACGTGAGAGCACACGTGGTCCAGATCACCTAACGGAATCCATCCAACAACTGCTCTGTACCGCCTCTTACAACCACAGGTCCTACCTCAACAGTGCTGCCGGTATGTAACATATACAACTAAGTTAAACACATAAAATTAGATTAGACATGGTTTTAAATCACACTCGATGTTAAGTCCATTTGGTTGGAGTGTCCCTAGATTGTACATCCACTCCACCTCCCTCTTGTTAATTTTTGCATTATAGTCACCCCCCGCCAGTGAGTTTTAACCAATTCAACACCCATAAAACGCAATCCCTTCGGATCTTTCTGATGACATCTCATAAAGTGAATGGGGACACCATGCGTTTCCAGTCCCTTTTTTTATTTTGTATATGCACTTGGACCCTAGTTTTCAGTTTCCTAGTGGTTCTTCCTACATACCGGAGGCCACAGGGACACTCCAATACATAGATAACCCCTGTAGTTTCACATGTGATGATCCCCTTTACCTAAATCACTCGTTCATTTTTACTAGAACATATTACTTGCATTGTCCTGAATCTATCATTCCTACTTCTGTTTTTGCAAGGGAGACAGAATCCACACCAGGTAAATGTATCCTCATCACTCTTGCATTTAGCACCATGTACTAGCTGCTGCTGAAGATTAGGGGCATTTTTAAATATGACAACTGGGTGCTCAGGAAGAACTCATCCAAACACAGGGTCATTTTTCAGTATCCCCCAGTTTTTCCTAATTGAATTTTTTATTTTGCCTGCGTTTGTGTTAAATTGCGTTGAAAAACTAAACTTAAAGGTATTCCCACCTTCCACTTTTTCCACATTTTTCCTCTTTTCAATTTCTTCAACCTCCTTTCTACATTTATTCAATTCTCCTTCGTCATAGCCATTTTCAAAAAAACGATATTTAATAATCTGACTCTGTTGGCAAAAGTCCCTTTGTTCTGTACAATTGTGATGTACCCTCTTAAATTGTCCCTTGGGAATATTCCTAAACCAAGGATTATAATGACAGCTTGTAAGTAGGGATGAGCGAACTCGAACTGTATAGTTCGGGTTCGTACCGAATTTTGGGGTGTCCGTGACACGGACCCGAACCCGGACATTTTCGTAAAAGTCCGGGTTCGGGTTCGGTGTTCGTCGCTTTCTTGGCGCTTTTGTGACGCTTTCTTGGCGCTTTTTGAAAGGCTGCAAAGCAGCCAATCAACAAGCGTCATACTACTTGCCCCAAGAGGCCATCACAGCCATGCCTACTATTGGCATGGCTGTGATTGGCCAGAGCACCATGTGACCCAGCCTCTATTTAAGCTGGAGTCACATAGCGCCGCCCGTCACTCTGCTCTGATTAGCGTAGGGAGAGGTTGCGGCTGCGACAGTAGGGCGAGATTAGGCAGATTAACTCCTCCAAAGGACTTGATTAACTGATCGATCTGCAGCTGTGGATCATTGAGCTGCTGATCCTCAATTGCTCACTGTTTTTAGGCTGCCCAGACCGTTTGTCAGTCACATTTTTCTGGGGTGATCGGCGGCCATTTTGTGTCTTGTGGTGCGCCAGCACAAGCTGCGACCAAGTGCATTTAACCCTCAATGGTGTGGTTGTTTTTTGGCTAAAGCCTACATCAGGGTGAAGCTGTCACACCAAGTGCATTTAACCAGCAATAGTCTGTTCATTTTTTGGCCATATACAAAATCAGGGGCAAGCTGCGCCTGTCACCAAGTGCATTTAACCCTCAATGGTGTGGTTGTTTTTTGGCTAAAGCCTACATCAGGGTGAAGCTGTCACACCAAGTGCATTTAACCAGCAATAGTCTGTTCATTTTTTGGCCATATACAAAATCAGGGGCAAGCTGCGCCTGTCACCAAGTGCATTTAACCCTCAATGGTGTGGTTGTTTTTTGGCTAAAGCCTACATCAGGGTGAAGCTGTCACACCAAGTGCATTTAACCAGCAATAGTCTGTTCATTTTTTGGCCATATACAAAATCAGGGGCAAGCTGCGCCTGTCACCAAGTGCATTTAACCCTCAATGGTGTGGTTGTTTTTTGGCTAAAGCCTACATCAGGGTGAAGCTGTCACACCAAGTGCATTTAACCAGCAATAGTCTGTTCATTTTTTGGCCATATACAAAATCAGGGGCAAGCTGCGCCTGTCACCAAGTGCATTTAACCCTCAATGGTGTGGTTGTTTTCTGGCTAAAGCCTACATCAGGGTGAAGCTGTCACACCAAGTGCATTTAACCAGCAATAGTCTGTTTATTTTTTGGCCATATACTACATCAGGGGCAAGCTGCGCCCGTCACCAAGTGCATTTAACCCTCAGTAGTGTGGTTGGTCAAGCTGTGACACCAAGTGCATTTAACCAGCAATAGTCTGTTCATTTTTTGGCCATATACTACATCAGGGGCAAGCTGCGCCCGTCACCAAGTGCATTTAACCAGCAATAGTGTGGTTATTTTTTGGCCATATCCCAGTCTAATTCTGTCACTAAATCCATACCGGTCACCCAGCGCCTAAATACTAGGCCTCAAATTTATATCCCGCTAAATCTCTCGTTACCGCTGTCCTGTTGTAGCTGGGAAAGTTATTTAGTGTCCGTCAAAGCACATTTTTTGTTCTGGGTTGAAGTACAATTCCCAATTTAGCAATTTCATAATTTAGTGGTTTCTGCTATATCAGAGCTATTTGAAATCTATCCCTAAAAGGGTATATAATATTCAAGGTGCACATTGGGTCATTCAGAATAACTTCACACACACCCGCTACTGTGTATTTTCAAGTCTAATTCTGTCACTAAACCCATACCTGTCACCCAGCGCCTAAATACTAGGCCTCAAATTTATATCCTGCTAAATCTCTCGTTACCGCTGTCCTGTTGTAGCTGGGAAAGTTATTTAGTGTCCGTCAAAGCACATTTTTTGTTCTGGGTTGAAGTACAATTCCCAATTTAGCAATTTCATAATTTAGTGGTTTCTGCTATATCAGAGCTATTTGAAATCTATCCCTAAAAGGGTATATAATATTCAAGGTGCACATTGGGTCATTCAGAATAACTTCACACACACCCGCTACTGTGTATTTTCAAGTCTAATTCTGTCACTAAACCCATACCTGTCACCCAGCGCCTAAATACTAGGCCTCAAATTTATATCCTGCTAAATCTCTCGTTACCGCTGTCCTGTTGTAGCTGGGAAAGTTATTTAGTGTCCGTCAAAGCACATTTTTTGTTCTGGGTTGAAATACAATTCCCAATTTAGCAATTTCATAATTTAGTGGTTTCTGCTATATCAGAGCTATTTGAAATCTATCCCTAAAAGGGTAGATCATATTGAAGGTGCACATAGGGTCATTCAGAATAACTTCACACACACCCGCTACTGTGTATTTCCAAGTCTAATTCTGTCACTAAACCCATACCTGTCACCCAGCGCCTAAATACTAGGCCTCAAATTTATATCCCGCTAAATCTCTCGTTACCGCTGTCCTGTTGTAGCTGGGAAAGTTATTTAGTGTCCGTCAAAGCACATTTTTTGTTCTGGGTTGAAGTACAATTCCCAATTTAGCAATTTCATAATTTAGTGGTTTCTGCTATATCAGAGCTATTTGAAATCTATCCCTAAAAGGGTATATAATATTCAAGGTGCACATTGGGTCATTCAGAATAACTTCACACACACCCGCTACTGTGTATTTCCAAGTCTAATTCTGTCACTAAACCCATACCTGTCACCCAGCGCCTAAATACTAGGCCTCAAATTTATATCCTGCTAAATCTCTCGTTACCGCTGTACTGTTGTTGCTGGGCAAGATATTTAGTGTCCGTCAAAGCACATTTTTTGTTCTGGGTTGAAATACAATTCCCAATTTAGCAATTTCATAATTTAGTGGTTTCTGCTATATCAGAGCTATTTGAAATCTATCCCTAAAAGGGTATATAATATTCAAGGTGCACATTGGGTCATTCAGAATAACTTCACACACACCCGCTACTGTGTATTTTCAAGTCTAATTCTGTCACTAAACCCATACCTGTCACCCAGCGCCTAAATACTAGGCCTCAAATTTATATCCTGCTAAATCTCTCGTTACCGCTGTACTGTTGTTGCTGGGCAAGATATTTAGTGTCCGTCAAAGCACATTTTTTGTTCTGGGTTGAAATACAATTCCCAATTTAGCAATTTCATAATTTAGTGGTTTCTGCTATATCAGAGCTATTTGAAATCTATCCCTAAAAGGGTATATAATATTCAAGGTGCACATTGGGTCATTCAGAATAACTTCACACACACCCGCTACTGTGTATTTCCAAGTCTAATTCTGTCACTAAACCCATACCTGTCACCCAGCGCCTAAATACTAGGCCTCAAATTTATATCCTGCTAAATCTCTCGTTACCGCTGTACTGTTGTTGCTGGGCAAGATATTTAGTGTCCGTCAAAGCACATTTTTTGTTCTGGGTTGAAATACAATTCCCAATTTAGCAATTTCATAATTTAGTGGTTTCTGCTATATCAGAGCTATTTGAAATCTATCCCTAAAAGGGTATATAATATTCAAGGTGCACATTGGGTCATTCAGAATAACTTCACACACACCCGCTACTGTGTATTTCCAAGTCTAATTCTGTCACTAAACCCATACCTGTCACCCAGCGCCTAAATACTAGGCCTCAAATTTATATCCTGCTAAATCTCTCGTTACCGCTGTACTGTTGTTGCTGGGCAAGATATTTAGTGTCCGTCAAAGCACATTTTTTGTTCTGGGTTGAAATACAATTCCCAATTTAGCAATTTCATAATTTAGTGGTTTCTGCTATATCAGAGCTATTTGAAATCTATCCCTAAAAGGGTATATAATATTCAAGGTGCACATTGGGTCATTCAGAATAACTTCACACACACCCGCTACTGTGTATTTCCAAGTCTAATTCTGGCACTAAACCCATACCTGTCACCCAACGCCTAAATACTAGGCCTCAAATTTATATCCCGCTAAATCTGTCCTTAGTGCTGTAGCTGGGCGAGTTATTTAGTGTCCGTTCAAGCACATTTCTTGTTCTGGGTTGAAATACAATTCCCAATTTAGCAATTTCATAATTTAGTGGTTTCTGCTATATCAGAGCTATTTGAAATCTATCCCTAAAAGGGTATATAATATTCAAGGTGCACATTGGGTCATTCAGAATAACTTCACACACACCCGCTACTGTGTATTTCCAAGTCTAATTCTGGCACTAAACCCATACCTGTCACCCAGCGCCTAAATACTAGGCCTCAAATTTATATCCCGCTAAATCTGTCCCTAGTGCTGTAGCTGGGCGAGTTATTTAGTGTCCGTTCAAGCACATTTCTTGTTCTGGGTTGAAATACAATTCCCAATTTAGCAATTTCATAATTTAGTGGTTTCTGCTATATCAGAGCTATTTGAAATCTATCCCTAAAAGGGTAGATCATATTGAAGGTGCACATAGGGTCATTCAGAATAACTTCACACACACGCTTCTGTGCATTTCCAAGTCTAATTCTGTCACTAAATCCATACCGGTCACCCAGCGCCTAAATACTAGGCCTCAAATTTATATCCCGCTGAATTTGAATACAATACATTGGGCCAAATAATATATTTGTTGTTGTGGTGAACCATAACAATGAGAAAAACATCTAGTAAGGGACGCGGACGTGGACATGGTCGTGGTGGTGTTAGTGGACCCTCTGGTGCTGGGAGAGGACGTGGCCGTTCTGCCACATCCACACGTCCTAGTGTACCAACTACCTCAGGTCCCAGTAGCCGCCAGAATTTACAGCGATATATGGTGGGGCCCAATGCCGTTCTAAGGATGGTAAGGCCTGAGCAGGTACAGGCATTAGTCAATTGGGTGGCCGACAGTGGATCCAGCACGTTCACATTATCTCCCACCCAGTCTTCTGCAGAAAGCGCACAGATGGCGCCTGAAAACCAACCCCATCAGTCTGTCACATCACCCCCATGCATACCAGGGAAACTGTCTCAGCCTCAAGTTATGCAGCAGTCTCTTATGCTGTTTGAAGACTCCGCTGGCAGGGTTTCCCAAGGGCATCCACCTAGCCCTTCCCCAGCGGTGAAAGACATAGAATGCACTGACGCACAACCACTTATATTTCCTGATGATGAGGACATGGGAATACCACCTCAGCATGTCTCTGATGATGACGAAACACAGGTGCCAACTGCTGCGTCTTTCTGCAGTGTGCAGACTGAACAGGAGGTCAGGGATCAAGACTGGGTGGAAGACGATGCAGGGGACGATGAGGTCCTAGACCCCACATGGAATGAAGGTCGTGCCACTGACTTTCACAGTTCGGAGGAAGAGGCAGTGGTGAGACCAAGCCAACAGCGTAGCAAAAGAGGGAGCAGTGGGCAAAAGCAGAACACCCGCCGCCAAGAGACTCCGCCTGCTACTGACCGCCGCCATCTGGGACCGAGCACCCCAAAGGCAGCTTCAAGGAGTTCCCTGGCATGGCACTTCTTCAAACAATGTGCTGACGACAAGACCCGAGTGGTTTGCACGCTGTGCCATCAGAGCCTGAAGCGAGGCATTAACGTTCTGAACCTGAGCACAACCTGCATGACCAGGCACCTGCATGCAAAGCATGAACTGCAGTGGAGTAAACACCTTAAAACCAAGGAAGTCACTCAGGCTCCCCCTGCTACCTCTTCTGCTGCTGCCGCCTCGGCCTATTCTGCTGCTGCCGCCTCGGCCTCTTCCTCCGCCTCTGGAGGAACGTTGGCACCTGCCGCCCAGCAAACAGGGGATGTACCACCAACACCACCACCACCACCTCCGTCACCAAGCGTCTCAACCATGTCACACGCCAGCGTTCAGCTCTCCATCTCACAAACATTTGATAGAAAGCGTAAATTCCCACCTAGCCACCCTCGATCCCTGGCCCTGAATGCCAGCATTTCTAAACTACTGGCCTATGAAATGCTGTCATTTAGGCTGGTGGACACAGACAGCTTCAAACAGCTCATGTCGCTTGCTGTCCCACAGTATGTTGTTCCCAGCCGGCACTACTTCTCCAAGAGAGCCGTGCCTTCCCTGCACAACCAAGTATCCGATAAAATCAAGTGTGCACTGCGCAACGCCATCTGTAGCAAGGTCCACCTAACCACAGATACGTGGACCAGTAAGCACGGCCAGGGACGCTATATCTCCCTAACTGCACACTGGGTAAATGTAGTGGCAGCTGGGCCCCAGGCGGAGAGCTGTTTGGCGCACGTCCTTCCGCCGCCAAGGATCGCAGGGCAACATTCTTTGCCTCCTGTTGCCACCTCCTCCTTCTCGGCTTCCTCCTCCTCTTCTTCCACCTGCTCATCCAGTCAGCCACACACCTTCACCACCAACTTCAGCACAGCCCGGGGTAAACGTCAGCAGGCCATTCTGAAACTCATATGTTTGGGGGACAGGCCCCACACCGCACAGGAGTTGTGGCGGGGTATTGAACAACAGACCGACGAGTGGTTGCTGCCGGTGAGCCTCAAGCCCGGCCTGGTGGTGTGTGATAATGGGCGAAATCTCGTTGCAGCTCTGGGACTAGCCAATTTGACGCACATCCCTTGCTTGGCGCATGTGCTGAATTTGGTGGTGCAGAAGTTCATTCACAACTACCCCGACATGTCAGAGCTGCTGCATAAAGTGCGGGCCGTCTGTTCGCGCTTCCGGCGTTCACATCCTGCCGCTGCTCGCCTGTCTGCGCTACAGCGTAACTTCGGCCTTCCCGCTCACCGCCTCATATGCGACGTGCCCACCAGGTGGAACTCCACCTTGCACATGCTGGACAGACTGTGCGAGCAGCAGCAGGCCATAGTGGAGTTTCAGCTGCAGCACGCACGGGTCAGTCGCACTACAGAACAGCACCACTTCACCACCAATGACTGGGCCTCCATGCGAGACCTGTGTGCCCTGTTGCGCTGTTTCGAGTACTCCACCAACATGGCCAGTGGCGATGACACCGTTATCAGCGTTACAATACCACTTCTATGTCTCCTTGAGAAAACACTTAGGGCGATGATGGAAGAGGAGGTGGCCCAGGAGGAGGAGGAGGAGGAGGAGGAAGAGGGGTCATTTTTAGCACTTTCAGGCCAGTCTCTTCGAAGTGACTCAGAGGGAGGTTTTTGGCAACAGCAGAGGCCAGGTACAAATGTGGCCAGCCAGGGCCCACTACTGGAGGACGAGGAGGACGAGGATGAGGAGGAGGTGGAGGAGGATGAGGATGAAGCATGGTCACAGCGGGGTGGCACCCAACGCAGCTCGGGTCCATCACTGGTGCGTGGCTGGGGGGAAAGGCAGGACGATGACGATACGCCTCCCACAGAGGACAGCTTGTCCTTACCCCTGGGCAGCCTGGCACACATGAGCGACTACATGCTGCAGTGCCTGCGCAACGACAGCAGAGTTGCCCACATTTTAACCTGTGCGGACTACTGGGTTGCCACCCTGCTGGATCCACGCTACAAAGACAATGTGCCCACCTTACTTCCTGCACTGGAGCGTGATAGGAAGATGCGCGAGTACAAGCGCACGTTGGTAGACGCGCTACTGAGAGCATTCCCAAATGTCACAGGGGAACAAGTGGAAGCCCAAGGCCAAGGCAGAGGAGGAGCAAGAGGTCGCCAAGGCAGCTGTGTCACGGCCAGCTCCTCTGAGGGCAGGGTTAGCATGGCAGAGATGTGGAAAACTTTTGTCAACACGCCACAGCTAACTGCACCACCACCTGATACGCAACGTGTTAGCAGGAGGCAACATTTCACTAACATGGTGGAACAGTACGTGTGCACACCCCTCCACGTACTGACTGATGGTTCGGCCCCATTCAACTTCTGGGTCTCTAAATTGTCCACGTGGCCAGAGCTAGCCTTTTATGCCTTGGAGGTGCTGGCCTGCCCGGCAGCCAGCGTTTTGTCTGAACGTGTATTCAGCACGGCAGGGGGCGTCATTACAGACAAACGCAGCCGCCTGTCTACAGCCAATGTGGACAAGCTGACGTTCATAAAAATGAACCAGGCATGGATCCCACAGGACCTGTCCGTCCCTTGTCCAGATTAGACATTAACTACCTCCCCATAACCATATATTATTGGACTCCAGGGCACTTCCTCATTCAATCCTATTTTTATTTTCATTTTACCATTATATTGCAAGGCTACCCAAAGTTGAATGAACCTCTCCTCTGCCTGTGTGCTAGGCCTAAATATATGCCAATGGATTGTTGCAGTGGTGGCTGACGTGAAGCCTCATTCTCTGCTATGACATGCAGACTGATTCTCTGGTGACATGAAGCCAGATTGTCTGTTACGGGACCTCTCTCCTCTGCCTGGGTGCTGGGCCTGAATTTATGACAATGGACTGTTGCAGTGGTGGGTGACGTGAAGCCTGATTCTCTGCTATGACATGCAGACTGATTCTCTGGTGACATGAAGCCAGATCCTCTGTTACGGGACCTCTCTCCTCTGCCTGGGTGCTGGGCCTAAATTTATGAAAATGGACTGTTGCAGTGGTGGGTGACGTGAAGCCTCATTCTCTGCTATGACATGCAGACTGATTCTCTGCTGACATGAAGCCAGATCGTCTGTTACGGGACCTCTCTCCTCTGCCTGGGTGCTGGGCCTAAATTTATGAAAATGGACTCTTACAGTGGTGGGTGACGTGAAGCCTGATTCTCTGCTATGACATGAAGACTGATTCTCTGCTGACATGAAGCCAGATCCTCTGTTACGGGACCTCTCTCCTCTGCCTGGGTGCTGGGCCTAAATATCTGACAATGGACTGTTGCATTGGTGGCTGACGTGAAGCCTGATTCTCTGCTATGATATGAAGACTGATTCTCTGCTGACATGAAGCCAGATTGTCTGTTACGGGACCTCTCTCCTCTGCCTGTGTGCTAGGCCTAAATATATGCCAATGGATTGTTGCAGTGGTGGCTGACGTGAAGCCTGATTCTCTGCTATGACATGCAGACTGATTCTCTGGTGACATGAAGCCAGATCCTCTGTTACGGGACCTCTCTCCTCTGCCTGGGTGCTGGGCCTAAATATATGAAAATGGACTGTTGCAGTGGTGGGTGACGTGAAGCCTGATTCTCTGCTATGACATGCAGACTGATTCTCTGGTGACATGAAGCCAGATCCTCTGTTACGGGACCTCTCTCCTCTGCCTGGGTGCTGGGCCTAAATTTATGAAAATGGACTGTTGCAGTGGTGGGTGACGTGAAGCCTCATTCTCTGCTATGACATGCAGACTGATTCTCTGCTGACATGAAGCCAGATTGTCTGTTACGGGACCTCTCTCCTCTGCCTGTGTGCTAGGCCTAAATATATGCCAATGGATTGTTGCAGTGGTGGCTGACGTGAAGCCTGATTCTCTGCTATGACATGCAGACTGATTCTCTGGTGACATGAAGCCAGATCCTCTGTTACGGGACCTCTCTCCTCTGCCTGGGTGCTGGGCCTAAATATCTGACAATGGACTGTTGCATTGGTGGCTGACGTGAAGCCTGATTCTCTGCTATGATATGAAGACTGATTCTCTGCTGACATGAAGCCAGATTGTCTGTTACGGGACCTCTCTCCTCTGCCTGTGTGCTAGGCCTAAATATATGCCAATGGATTGTTGCAGTGGTGGCTGACGTGAAGCCTGATTCTCTGCTATGACATGCAGACTGATTCTCTGGTGACATGAAGCCAGATCCTCTGTTACGGGACCTCTCTCCTCTGCCTGGGTGCTGGGCCTAAATTTATGAAAATGGACTGTTGCAGTGGTGGGTGACGTGAAGCCTGATTCTCTGCTATGACATGCAGACTGATTCTCTGGTGACATGAAGCCAGATCCTCTGTTACGGGACCTCTCTCCTCTGCCTGGGTGCTGGGCCTAAATTTATGAAAATGGACTGTTGCAGTGGTGGGTGACGTGAAGCCTCATTCTCTGCTATGACATGCAGACTGATTCTCTGCTGACATGAAGCCAGATTGTCTGTTACGGGACCTCTCTCCTCTGCCTGGGTGCTGGGCCTGAATTTATGACAATGGACTGTTGCAGTGGTGGCTGACGTGAAGCCTGATTCTCTGCTATGATATGAAGACTGATTCTCTGCTGACATGAAGCCAGATTGTCTGTTACGGGACCTCTCTCCTCTGCCTGGGTGCCGGGGCCTAAATATCTGAGAATGGACTGTTCCAGTGGTGGGTAACGGGAAGCCAGATTCTCTGCTATGATATGAAGACTGATTCTCTGCTGACATGAAGCCAGATTGTCTGTTACGGGACCTCTCTCCTCTGCCTGGGTGCTGGGCCTAAATTTATGAAAATGGACTATTACAGTGGTGGGTGACGTGAAGCCTGATTCTCTGCTATGACATGAAGACTGATTCTCTGCTGACATGAAGCCAGATTGTCTGTTACGGGACCTCTCTCCTCTGCCTGGGTGCCGGGGCCTAAATATCTGAGAATGGACTGTTCCAGTGGTGGGTGACGGGAAGCCAGATTCTCTGCTATGGAACCTCTCTCCAATTGATTTTGGTTAATTTTTATTTATTTAATTTTTATTTTAATTAATTTCCCTATCCACATTTGTTTGCAGGGGATTTACCTACATGTTGCTGCCTTTTGCAGCCCTCTAGCCCTTTCCTGGGCTGTTTTACAGCCGTTTTAGTGCCGAAAAGTTCGGGTCCCCATTGACTTCAATGGGGTTCGGGTTCGGGACGAAGTTCGGATCGGGTTCGGATCCCGAACCCGAACATTTCCGGGATGTTCGGCCGAACTTCTCGAACCCGAACATCCAGGTGTTCGCTCAACTCTACTTGTAAGGTCAATATATGCATTAACATCCGTGCCTTCGAAAAAGGTCTTAGTTTTATAGCGGCCATTTTCTCTAAAAATAGTAAGATCTAAAAAATCTAAGTGGCACTTATATTACTAGTAAAATTGAGGTTCCATTCATTAATATTAATCCCTGCAATAAAATCTTCCAAACCCTGTCTTTTCCCTCTCCAAGGAAGCAGGCAATCGTCGATGTAATGCCTCCATAGCAATAGCTCTCCTTTCTCAGTTGTTTTATTATGTGCCGGACTGCTGTAAACCCTCTCCCATGCTGCCATAAAGAGGTTGGCGAAATTTGTGGCGAATTTTGCCCCCATCGCCGTCCCAGTGCACTGGAGGTAATAGGTCTCCTCAAACATAAAATAGTTGTGACACAAACAGAAATCTGTACAATCCACTATACATTTTCTTTGGGCAGGATTCAAGTCAGAATCCCTCTCCAAATAATCCTCAACTTCCCTAGGACCCAGCTGCTTTGAAATAACTGTATAAAGAGAAGTGACATCAAAGGTAGGCAGCCACATGTCATTTCCACCTAGCCCAAAAGTATTCACTATCTGAATTACATCTCTAGGGTCCTTTAAATAGGACGGAACCAATGTCACAAGACTCTGGAAAAAGTGATCCACATACTCTGAGAGTCAACTCGTAATAGAGTTGATCCCCGACACAATGGGTCTCCCAGGGGGATCAGTCAGTCTCTTATGGATCTTGCATAGAAACATAGAATGTGTCGGCAGATAATAACCATTTGGCCAATCTAGTCTGCCCAATATACTGAATGCTATGAATAGCCACTGGCCCTATCTTATATGAAAGATGGCCTTATGCCTATCCCATGCATGCTTAAACTCCTTCACTGTATTTGCAGCTACCACTTCTGCAGGAAGGCTATTCCATGCATCCACTACTCTCTCAGTAAAGTAATACTTCCTGATGTTACTTTTAAACCTTTGCCCCTCTAATTTAAAACTATGTCCTCTTAGCAGTTTTTCGTCTTTTAAATATTTTCTCCTCTTTTAGGCTACTTTCACACTAGCGTTCGGGCGGATCCGTTCTGAACGGATCCGCTCATAATAATGCAGACGGAGGCTCCGTTCAGAACGGATCCGTCTGCATTATATTAGCAAAAAAAAAGCTAAGTGTGAAAATAGCCTGGGACGGATCCGTCCAGACTTTCAATGTAAAGTCAATGGGGGACGGATCCGCTTGAAGATTGAGCCACATTGTGGCATCTTCAAACGGATCCGTCCCCATTGACTTACATTGTAAGTCTGGACGGATCCGCACGCCTCCGCACGGCCAGGCGGACACCCGAACGCTGCAAGCAGCGTTCAGCTGTCCGCCTGTCCGTGCGGAGGCGAGCGGAGCGGAGGCTGAACGCCGCCAGACTGATGCAGTCTGAGCGGATCCGCTCCATTCAGACTGCATCAGGGCTGGACGGCTGCGTTCGGGTCCGCTCGTGAGCCCCTTCAAACGGAGCTCACGAGCGGACACCCGAACGCTAGTGTGAAAGCAGCCTAACCTTGTTGATTCCCTTTATGTATTTAAAAGTTTCTATCATATCCCCTCTGTCTCGTCTTTCTTCCAAGCTATACAAGTTAAGGTCCAATAATCTTTCCTGGTAAGTTTTATCCTGCAATCCATGTACTAGTTTAGTAGCTCTTCTCTAAACTCTCTCCAAAGTATCAATATCCTTCTGGAAATATGGTCTCCAGTACTGCACACAATACTCCAAATGAGGTCTCACTAGTGCTCTGTAGAGTGGCATGAGCATCTCCCTCTTTCTACTGGTAATGCCTCTCCCTATACATCCAAGCATTCTGCTAGCATTTCCTGCTGCTCTATGACATTCTCTGCCTACCTTTAAGTCTTCTGAAATAATGACCCCCTAAATCTCTTTCCTCAGATACTGAGGTTAGGACTGTATCACTGATTTAATATTCTGCTCTTGGGTTTTTACGCACTTGCACTTATCAACATTAAATTTTAGTTGCCAGATTTTTGACCATTCCTCTAGTTTTCTTAAATTATTTTCCATTTGGTGTATCCCTCCAGGAACATCAACCCTGTTACAAATCTTTGTGTCATCAGCAAAAAGACACACCTTACCATCGAGGCCTTCTGCAATTTCACTGATAAAGATATTAAACAATATGGGTCCCAGAACAGATTCCTGAGGTATCCCACTAGTAACAAGACCATGGTCTGAATATACTCCATTGACTACAACCCTGTTGTCTGTCCCTCAGCCACTGCCTAATCCATTCAAGAATATGGGAGTCCAAGCTCAAAGACTGCAATTTATTGATAAGCCTTCTATGTGGGACAGTATCAAAAGCCTTACTAAAGTCTAGATAAGCTATGTCTACTGCACCTCCGCCATCTATTATTTTAAATCACCCAATCAAAAAAATCTATAAGATTAGTTTGACATCATCTCCTTGAAGTAAACCCATGCTGTTTTTCATCTTTCAATCCATGGGATTTTAGATGTTCCACAATCCTCTCCTTAAGTATGGTTTCCATTAATTTCCCCACTATTGATGTCCGGCTTACTGGCCTATAGTTGCCCGATTCCTCCCTACTACCTTTCTTGTGAATGGGCACAACATTTGCTAATTTCTAATCTTTTAGGACGACTCCTGTTACCAGTGATTGGTTAAATAAATCTGTTAATGGTTTTGCTAGTTCACCTCTAAGCTCTTTTAATAACTTTGGGTGTATCCCATCAGGCCTCTGTGACTTATTTGTATTAATTTTAGACAGCTGACTTAGAACCTCTTCCTATGTAAAGACACATGCATCAAAAGATTCATTAGTCTTCCTCCCTAACTGAGGTCCTTTTTCTTCATTTTCCTTTGTAAAAACTGAACAGAAGCATTCATTGAGGCAGTCAGCTAGCTTATCTTCTTCCATAAACCTTCCTTCTTTTGTTTTTAATATGGTAATTCTTTGTTTTAGTTTCCTTTTTTCATTTATGTATCTGAAGAATGTCTTATCACCTTTTTTCACCGACTGAGCTAATTTCTCTTTATGCCTATGCTTTAGAAGCTCTTATAACTTGCTTGGCCTCTCTCTGCCTAATCTTATCAATTTGCCTGTCATCCTCGTTTAGTGTTTTTTATAACTACTAAATGCTATATTTTTGTTTTTAATGATTTTGGCCACTTCTGCTGAGTACCACAGTGGTCTCTTCCTTTTTTTGCTTTTACTAACTAGCCTAATGCAATTATCTGTTGCCTTCAATAGTAACACTTTTAAGTGAAATTGAAATTGGTCCAATCTGATAGGGACTCGTATACCTCTAATCTAATTTTAGGAAAGTCAGTTTTTCTAAAATCTAAAACTTTTGTTTTTGTGTGGTGTGACTCAGTCACTGTACTTACAGTAAATCACACTGACTGGTGATCACTAGATCCCAAGCTTTCCCCTACAGTAATACCAGATACCAAATTCCCATTTGAGAATACTAAATCTAAAATGGCCTCCTTCTGGGTTGTCTCCTCAATTACTTGCTGTAGAGATAATCCCAGTAGGGAATTTAGCATATCTGTACTCCTGGCAGAACTAGCTATTTTGGTTTTCCAGTTTACATCAGGAATATTAAAGTCTCCCATAATAATAACTTCCCCTTTCAATGTCATTTTAGCTATTTCCTTAACTAGTAGATAATCTAATTATTTGACTTGGCCAGGTGGTCTATATATACATCTTGGGCAGATGGTAAATAACAGGTGTGACAGGGTACTTGATTTGCAGGTAATCCAGTTCCCTTTTGTTTAGAATACCCTTCTCAAATCCTTCTTGGAGTAGTTTATACATCTTGCTCTTATATTCCATAACCGGATTTCTCTTTAACTTCCGATAAGTCTCATCTGAAATAAGCCTTTGCATCTAAATTGAAAAGAGGAAAAATGTGAAAAAAGTGGAAGGTGGGAATACCTTTAAGTTTAGTTTCTTTAACGCAATTTAACACAAACACAGGCAAAATAAAAAATGCAATTAGGAAAAACTGGAGGATACTGAAAAATTACCCTGTGTCAGGAGGAGTTCTTCCTGAGCACCCAGTTGTCATCTTTAAGAAGGCCCCTAATGTTCGGCAGCAGCTAGTACATAGTGCTGAACGCAAGAGTGATCAGAGGATACATTTACCTTGTGTGGATTCTGTCTCCTTTGCAAAAACAGAAGGAATGATAGATTGAGGACAACGCAAGTAATATGTTCTACTAAAAATGAACGAGTGATTTAGGTAAAGGGGAGCATCACATGTGAAAGTACAGGGGTTAACTATGTATTGGGGTGTCCCTGTGGCCTCCAGTACGTAGGAAGAACAACTAGGAATCTTAAAACTAGGGTCCAACAGCATATACTACATAAACAAACAAAAAAATCACAGAAAAACAAAGATAAAAACATCCTGCAAGGTATGATATATAAATGTGCGGTTGTCCCTGGCCATATTATTGAAGAAAATCACAGAAATAACATAATAATGCACTTAGTAAAGTAGATGCAAGAATTATATATGGACAAAGTCCTCACTCTGATATAATAAAATATGAGACACTTAGCCAATATATTTTGATAAAAACACATCTGTGACCGCCTACCAAGCGCCAAGGTGGTCTCAGGTCAGGCGGGTCCTACGCTAAACCTACCTAAGCCATTGGGCTTCTATGTTCAGGAGCACATATGGTGTGCTGCTCCTAGTCACCTCCATGTGCATCAAGCAACCAATGGGAGGAGGAGCAAGCACACCTATCTGTACAACCTAATCAAGGCGGTCTATGAGATAGGAAGGGCAAAAGTGCAAAGAAATGCTACTCCCAAGATAGAATAGGAGCGCATTCACACTTGAAGGTGCCACTCCCTCAAGCATATACTACATAAACAAAAAAAATCACAGAAAAAACAAAGATAAAAACATCCTGCACGGTATGCTATATAAATGTGCAGATGTCCCTGGCCATATTATTGAAGAAAATCACAGAAATTAGATGATAATAATGCACTTAGTAAAGTTGATGCAAGCACTATATATGGACAAAGTCCTCACTCTGATATGATAAAATCTGAGACACTTAGCCAATATATTTTGATGAAAACACATCTGTACCCGCCTACCAAGCGCCAAGGTGGTCTCAGGTCAAGCGAGTGAAGACTTAGTAAAGCAGATGCAAGCATTTTATATGGACAAAGTCCTCACTCGCCTGACCTGAGATCACCTTGGCGCTTGGTAGGCGGGCACAGATGTGTTTTCATCAAAATATATTGGCTAAGTGTCTCAGATTTTATCATATCAGAGTGAGGATTTTGTGTATATGTAATGCTTGCATCTACTTTACTAAGTGCATTATTATCAGCTTATTTCTGTGATTTCCAACAGCATATGCGAAATATAAAAAAGGGACTGGAAAAGCACAGTGTCCCCATTCACTTTATGAGGGTGTTGAATCGGTTAAAACTCACTGGCGAGGAGGTGACTATGCAAAAATTAACAAGAGGCAGGTGAAGAGGATGTACAATCTAGGGACACTCCAACCGAATGGACTTAACATCAAGTGTGATTTGAAACCAGCGCTGTTGAGGTAGGACCGGTGGTTGTAAGGGGCGGTACGAAGCAGTTGTTGGATGGATTCCGTCAGGTGACCTTGACCACATGTGTTCTCACGTGATGGTTTAACTGTATTAATCTATTTGGCGTATTTTTCTGATAGGTAATATAAAGCATTATAGGAGGTGATACATATGAATTAGTGAGGATGCTTTTGGTTTTATTATCTTTCTGTATATTGACTTTCAGTTTTAAGTTTGCGTGATTAGATGATGTGGGAAGGGGTGGGATTATGAGGGGTTTATAAGACTGGTCACTTGGAGTGCAGGCGCTCCTGAAGAAGCGCGTAAGCAAAACGCGGGTCGGGTGATACCTGTGAATGTGCACCTTTGTGATTTTATACATACGCTTTTATCAAGATTCTGTTTGTGAGTATAATAAACCTTTTTATAATTCACAGAGGAAGTCAGTGCTTCAGTATGGTTGTGATTCCTTGATTACTTACAGGAAGGTGGGGAAAATGAGAGACTCCTATCTGTGGAGCTAGTTGGTCCCTCCCATGCCAGAAATTTGCTCTATACCAGGGAAAGAGGAGGCTCAGAGGAGTGAGCAGCAGCACGGTCTTCTTACTTAACCATTTATTGGACTTTGTGATTGATGTCCACATCACATCGAGGACCTGCAGCGCGATAAGTACAGCTATGTATCTAAGTCAAAATTTGCTTAATATGAAAGCACGCAAATAGGTGGGCCGAACACCTGGGTCCACAATCAGTGTATGCAGGTCACACCACTGCCTCCTCTTCCCCTGTGTTACTGTCACGGCTGAGGATGGGGGAAACCCTCAGCCGTGCGGTACCCGTAGATGTTTGGTCGCTGCTTGGCCAGGACCACAGGATCAGGGAGCAGGTCACCTCCTAAAGCCTCCCTAATCTGACCCTAACTCCTAGCGGCATGAGCCGACCTCATGCCGCTAGGAGTTAGAGCAGGAGGACTCATGCTCTGGAACCTCGGGTCCCTACTAACCCTCCGCAGGTCCCATAGCTAGGAGCTGGGTAGACTACCTGTTCCTCCTGGACACAGAGGAACAGGAGCCTAGAATGGCCAAGCTGTGAATAAGGGGAAACCAATACAACTTATGGCAGTGGCAGGTACGTGGAAACTACAACCTCACCTACCTGCCACAGACACACAGCCTGGAACCCATGTAAAAGTGCTGTTGTCAACAACAACAGAAATGACAACAGCACACACCATACATCACACGGGAAACCAGGAAACCATAAGGTGCAATAAACAAGCAACCACATACACATAAACATCACATCAGACAAGGTAACAATTTATGACCAGAAGGGTGGCCCCCACTGGCAGTTGGTATTAGAGACCAGGGGGGCGCCTCCAGCTTACTACAAGGCTGGAGTACCCCTCAGACATCAGGTCTCAACTGTGGCTTTAAAGCCCACATAGCCACACCCACACTCAGACACACCCAGTGCACACACACTAGGAAGGAAGTTAACCCTTCAGACACCAGGGAAGGGAAGACAGCAACTTAAAGGGGAATACACACAATAACCCCCATGCACACCAGACAAGGGAAGTGCACACAAACACACGTTGCCATGGGCACCCGCACACATACCTGTTGTCCGCGGCAACCGCACTTGAGGCAAACAACTAAGTGCCCCCAGCTGCGGTTGACACAACACCAAACCGCGGGCAACTGCATGCGTCTCCCAAGGAGTCACGACCTTGACCAAGGGTCGTGACAGTTACGTGTTGGCCAATCCCCTGTCCAAGACATTGGCCCGGATGCCTCCAGCCCTGCACCTGGACTTTTACAAGCACCATCAGCTAACAGATCCACTTCTGTGTCCCAGTGCAGCATACAGATGTCCATACCCCAGGACTTAGAACAAAAGCGCAAATACCCAGCCACCCACCAACAGGCCATAGCACTAAAAATGCACCTTTCCAAATTGCTGGCCCTGGAAATGTTGCCATTTAGGCTTTTGGACACTGAGGCTTTCTGCAGCCTTATGACAGTGGCGGTCCCTCGTTACTTAGTCCCCAGCAGTCACTATTTTTCCCAGTGTGCTGTCCCCGCCTTACACCAGCATGTGTCCCGTAACATCACCAATGCCCTGACCAATGTAGTTATTGGGAAGGTCCAGTTAACGACTGACACATCAACAAGTGCTTGTGGCCGGGGATGCTACATTTCCCTGATGGCACACTGGGTAAACGTTGTGGAGGCCGGAAGAGAGTCGTACCCTGGGATGGCACAGGTGCTACCAATGCCAAGGATTGCGGGCCCTGCTTCCATCAGGATTTCCGCCACCACCTACATTAGTGGCTGCCACCCCCTTCTCCTCCTCCACCTCCTCCTCCACTTCCACCTCTGAATTATTATCTTGCAGCACCAGTCAGCCATCAGTCAGTAGCTGGAAGCAGTGTAGCACTGCAGTGGGGAAGCGGCAACAGGCCGGGCTGAAACGAATATGTTTAGGGGACAAACAGCACACCGTCACAGAGCTGTGGCAGGGTATAATGGACCAGACTGAGCTGTGTTTCTCGCCACTCAACCTAGAACCAGGCATGGTTGTGTCTGATAATGGCCGTAACTTGGATACGGCTTTTGAGTTCGGCAAGCTCACACACATACCATGCCTAGCCCACGTGTTCAACTTAGTGGTTCAATGGTTTCTCAAAACCTACCCCAATTTGCCTGAGCTACTGGTGAAGGTGTGCCGCGTATGTGCACATTTCTGAAAGTCATCTACAGCTGCCGCCAGTCTCCAGCAGCGCTTGCAATTGCCAGCTCACTGACTGTTGTGCGACGTGAGCACGGACTGGAACGCCACGTTCCACATGTTGGCCAGGCTTTAAGAGTTGCAGAGGGCAGTAATAGAATACCAGCTGCAACATGGTCGTCGCCATCCCAGTCAGCTTCCGCTCTTCGCAAGCGACGAGTGGGCATAGATGTCTGACTAGAGTTGAGCGAACACCCGGATGTTCGGGTTCGAGAAGTTCGGCCGAACTTCCCGGAAATGTTCGGGTTCGGGATCCGAACCCGATCCGAACTTCGTCCCGAACCCGAACCCCATTGAAGTCAATGGGGACCCGAACTTTTCGGCACTAAAACGGCTGTAAAACAGCCCAGGAAAGGGCTAGAGGGCTGCAAAAGGCAGCAACATGTAGGTAAATCCCCTGCAAACAAATGAGGATAGGGAAATGAATAAAAATAAAAATTTTATAAATAAAAATTAACCAAAATCAATTGGAGAGAGGTCCCATAGCAGAGAATCTGGCTTCCCGTCACCCACCACTGGAACAGTCCATAATCAGATATTTAGGCCCCGGCACCCAGGCAGAGGAGAGAGGTCCCGTAACAGACAATCTGGCTTTATGTCAGCAGAGAATTAGTCTGCATGTCATAGCAGAGAATGAGGCTTCACGTCAGCCACCACTGTAAGAGTCCATTTTCATAAATTTAGGCCCAGCACCCAGACAGAGGAGAGAGGTCCCTTAACAGACAATCTGGCTTCATGTCAGCAGAGAATCAGTCTTCATATCATAGCAGAGAATCAGGCTTCACGTCACCCACCACTGTAAGAGTCCATTTTCATAAATTTAGGCCCAGCACCCAGGCAGAGGAGGGAGGTCCCGTAACAGACAATCTGGCTTCATGTCAGCAGAGAATTAGTCTGCATGTCATAGCAGAGAATGAGGCTTCACGTCAGCCACCACTTTAACAGTCCATTGGCATATATTTAGGCCCAGCACACAGGCAGAGGAGAGAGGTCCCGTAACAGACAATCTGACTTCATGTCAGCAGAGAATTAGTCTGCATGTCATAGCAGAGAATGAGGCTTCACGTCAGCCACCACTGCAACAGTCCATTGGCATATATTTAGGCCCAGCACCCAGGCAGAGGAGGGAGGTCCCGTAACAGAGAATCTGTCTTCATGTCAGCAGAGAATCAGTCTGCATGTCATAGCAGAGAATCAGGCTTCACGTCAGCCACCACTGCAACAGTCCATTGTCAGATATTTAGGCCCAGCACACAGGCAGAGGAGGGAGGTCCCGTAACTGAGAATCTGTCTTCATGTCAGCAGAGAATCAGTCTGCATGTCATAGCAGAGAATCAGGCTTCACGTCAGCCACCACTGCAACAGTCCATTGGCATATATTTAGGCCCAGCACACAGGCAGAGGAGGGAGGTCCCGTAACAGAGAATCTGTCTTCATGTCAGCAGAGAATCAGTCTGCATGTCATAGCAGAGAATCAGGCTTCACGTCAGCCACCACTGCAACAGTCCATTGTCAGATATTTAGGCCCAGCACCCAGGCAGAGGAGGGAGGTCCCGTAACAGAGAATCTGTCTTCATGTCAGCAGAGAATCAGTCTGCATGTCATAGTAGAGAATCAGGCTTCACGTCAGCCACCACTGCAACAGTCCATTGTCATATATTTAGGCCCAGCACACAGGCAGAGGAGAGAGGTCCCGTAACAGAGAATCTGGCTTCATGTCAGCAGAGAATCAGTCTGCATATCATAGCAGAGAATCAGGCTTCACGTCAGCCACCACTGCAACAGTCCATTGGCATATATTTAGGCCCAGCACACAGGCAGAGGAGAGAGGTCCCGTAACAGAGAATCTGTCTTCATGTCAGCAGAGAATCAGTCTGCATGTCATAGCAGAGAATCAGGCTTCACGTCAGCCACCACTGCAACAGTCCATTGTCAGATATTTAGGCCCAGCACACAGGCAGAGGAGGGAGGTCCCGTAACAGAGAATCTGGCTTCATGTAAGCAGAGAATCAGTCTGCATGTCATAGTAGAGAATCAGGCTTCACGTCAGCCACCACTGCAACAGTCCATTGTCATATATTTAGGCCCAGCACACAGGCAGAGGAGAGAGGTCCCGTAACAGAGAATCTGGCTTCATGTCAGCAGAGAATCAGTCTGCATATCATAGCAGAGAATCAGGCTTCACGTCAGCCACCACTGCAACAGTCCATTGGCATATATTTAGGCCCAGCACCCAGGCAGAGGAGGGAGGTCCCGTAACAGAGAATCTGTCTTCATGTCAGCAGAGAATCAGTCTGCATGTCATAGCAGAGAATCAGGCTTCACGTCAGCCACCACTGCAACAGACCATTGTCAGATATTTAGGCCCAGCACACAGGCAGAGGAGGGAGGTCCCGTAACTGAGAATCTGTCTTCATGTCAGCAGAGAATCAGTCTGCATGTCATAGCAGAGAATCAGGCTTCACGTCAGCCACCACTGCAACAGTCCATTGGCATATATTTAGGCCCAGCACCCAGGCAGAGGAGGGAGGTCCCGTAACAGAGAATCTGTCTTCATGTCAGCAGAGAATCAGTCTGCATGTCATAGCAGAGAATCAGGCTTCACGTCAGCCACCACTGCAACAGTCCATTGGCATATATTTAGGCCCAGCACCCAGGCAGAGGAGGGAGGTCCCGTAACAGAGAATCTGTCTTCATGTCAGCAGAGAATCAGTCTGCATATCATAGCAGAGAATCAGGCTTCACGTCAGCCACCACTGCAACAGTCCATTGGCATATATTTAGGCCCAGCACACACACAGGCAGAGGAGAGAGATCCCGTAACAGAGAATCTGGCTTCATGTCAGCAGAGAATCAGTCTGCATGTCATAGTAGAGAATCAGGCTTCACGTCAGCCACCACTGCAACAGTCCATTGGCATATATTTAGGCCCAGCACACACACAGGCAGAGGAGAGAGGTCCCGTAACTGAGAATCTGTCTTCATGTCAGCAGAGAATCAGTCTGCATGTCATAGCAGAGAATCAGGCTTCACGTCAGCCACCACTGCAACAGTCCATTGTCAGATATTTAGGCCCAGCACACAGGCAGAGGAGGGAGGTCCCGTAACTGAGAATCTGTCTTCATGTCAGCAGAGAATCAGTCTGCATGTCATAGCAGAGAATCAGGCTTCACGTCAGCCACCACTGCAACAGTCCATTGGCATATATTTAGGCCCAGCACCCAGGCAGAGGAGGGAGGTCCCGTAACAGAGAATCTGTCTTCATGTCAGCAGAGAATCAGTCTGCATGTCATAGCAGAGAATCAGGCTTCACGTCAGCCACCACTGCAACAGTCCATTGGCATATATTTAGGCCCAGCACCCAGGCAGAGGAGGGAGGTCCCGTAACAGAGAATCTGTCTTCATGTCAGCAGAGAATCAGTCTGCATATCATAGCAGAGAATCAGGCTTCACGTCAGCCACCACTGCAACAGTCCATTGGCATATATTTAGGCCCAGCACACACACAGGCAGAGGAGAGAGATCCCGTAACAGAGAATCTGGCTTCATGTCAGCAGAGAATCAGTCTGCATGTCATAGTAGAGAATCAGGCTTCACGTCAGCCACCACTGCAACAGTCCATTGGCATATATTTAGGCCCAGCACACACACAGGCAGAGGAGAGAGGTCCCGTAACTGAGAATCTGTCTTCATGTCAGCAGAGAATCAGTCTGCATGTCATAGCAGAGAATCAGGCTTCACGTCAGCCACCACTGCAACAGTCCATTGTCAGATATTTAGGCCCAGCACACAGGCAGAGGAGGGAGGTCCCGTAACTTAGAATCTGTCTTCATGTCAGCAGAGAATCAGTCTGCATGTCATAGCAGAGAATCAGGCTTCACGTCAGCCACCACTGCAACAGTCCATTGGCATATATTTAGGCCCAGCACCCAGGCAGAGGAGGGAGGTCCCGTAACAGAGAATCTGTCTTCATGTCAGCAGAGAATCAGTCTGCATGTCATAGCAGAGAATCAGGCTTCACGTCAGCCACCACTGCAACAGTCCATTGTCAGATATTTAGGCCCAGCACACAGGCAGAGGAGGGAGGTCCCGTAACAGAGAATCTGGCTTCATGTCAGCAGAGAATCAGTCTGCATGTCATAGTAGAGAATCAGGCTTCACGTCAGCCACCACTGCAACAGTCCATTGTCATATATTTAGGCCCAGCACACAGGCAGAGGAGAGAGGTCCCGTAACAGAGAATCTGGCTTCATGTCAGCAGAGAATCAGTCTGCATATCATAGCAGAGAATCAGGCTTCACGTCAGCCACCACTGCAACAGTCCATTGGCATATATTTAGGCCCAGCACACACACAGGCAGAGGAGAGAGATCCCGTAACAGAGAATCTGGCTTCATGTCAGCAGAGAATCAGTCTGCATGTCATAGTAGAGAATCAGGCTTCACGTCAGCCACCACTGCAACAGTCCATTGGCATATATTTAGGCCCAGCACACACAGGCAGAGGAGAGAGATCCCGTAACAGAGAATCTGGCTTCATGTCAGCAGAGAATTAGTCTGCATGTCATAGCAGAGAATGAGGCTTCACGTCAGCCACCACTGCAACAGTCCATTGGCATATATTTAGGCCCAGCACCCAGACAGAGGAGAGAGGTCCCTTAACAGACAATCTGGCTTCATGTCAGCAGAGAATCAGTCTTCATATCATAGCAGAGAATCAGGCTTCACGTCACCCACCACTGTAAGAGTCCATTTTCATAAATTTAGGCCCAGCACCCAGGCAGAGGAGGGAGGTCCCGTAACAGACAATCTGGCTTCATGTCAGCAGAGAATTAGTCTGCATGTCATAGCAGAGAATGAGGCTTCACGTCAGCCACCACTTTAACAGTCCATTGGCATATATTTAGGCCCAGCACACAGGCAGAGGAGAGAGGTCCCGTAACAGACAATCTGACTTCATGTCAGCAGAGAATTAGTCTGCATGTCATAGCAGAGAATGAGGCTTCACGTCAGCCACCACTGCAACAGTCCATTGGCATATATTTAGGCCCAGCACCCAGGCAGAGGAGGGAGGTCCCGTAACAGAGAATCTGTCTTCATGTCAGCAGAGAATCAGTCTGCATGTCATAGCAGAGAATCAGGCTTCACGTCAGCCACCACTGCAACAGTCCATTGTCAGATATTTAGGCCCAGCACACAGGCAGAGGAGGGAGGTCCCGTAACTGAGAATCTGTCTTCATGTCAGCAGAGAATCAGTCTGCATGTCATAGCAGAGAATCAGGCTTCACGTCAGCCACCACTGCAACAGTCCATTGGCATATATTTAGGCCCAGCACACAGGCAGAGGAGGGAGGTCCCGTAACAGAGAATCTGTCTTCATGTCAGCAGAGAATCAGTCTGCATGTCATAGCAGAGAATCAGGCTTCACGTCAGCCAGCACTGCAACAGTCCATTGTCAGATATTTAGGCCCAGCACCCAGGCAGAGGAGGGAGGTCCCGTAACAGAGAATCTGTCTTCATGTCAGCAGAGAATCAGTCTGCATGTCATAGTAGAGAATCAGGCTTCACGTCAGCCACCACTGCAACAGTCCATTGTCATATATTTAGGCCCAGCACACAGGCAGAGGAGAGAGGTCCCGTAACAGAGAATCTGGCTTCATGTCAGCAGAGAATCAGTCTGCATATCATAGCAGAGAATCAGGCTTCACGTCAGCCACCACTGCAACAGTCCATTGGCATATATTTAGGCCCAGCACACAGGCAGAGGAGAGAGGTCCCGTAACAGAGAATCTGGCTTCATGTCAGCAGAGAATCAGTCTGCATGTCATAGCAGAGAATCAGGCTTCACGTCAGCCACCACTGCAACAGTCCATTGGCATATATTTAGGCCCAGCACACAGGCAGAGGAGGGAGGTCCCGTAACAGAGAATCTGTCTTCATGTCAGCAGAGAATCAGTCTGCATGTCATAGCAGAGAATCAGGCTTCACGTCAGCCACCACTGCAACAGTCCATTGTCAGATATTTAGGCCCAGCACACAGGCAGAGGAGGGAGGTCCCGTAACAGAGAATCTGGCTTCATGTAAGCAGAGAATCAGTCTGCATGTCATAGTAGAGAATCAGGCTTCACGTCAGCCACCACTGCAACAGTCCATTGTCATATATTTAGGCCCAGCACACAGGCAGAGGAGAGAGGTCCCGTAACAGAGAATCTGGCTTCATGTCAGCAGAGAATCAGTCTGCATATCATAGCAGAGAATCAGGCTTCACGTCAGCCACCACTGCAACAGTCCATTGGCATATATTTAGGCCCAGCACCCAGGCAGAGGAGGGAGGTCCCGTAACAGAGAATCTGTCTTCATGTCAGCAGAGAATCAGTCTGCATGTCATAGCAGAGAATCAGGCTTCACGTCAGCCACCACTGCAACAGACCATTGTCAGATATTTAGGCCCAGCACACAGGCAGAGGAGGGAGGTCCCGTAACTGAGAATCTGTCTTCATGTCAGCAGAGAATCAGTCTGCATGTCATAGCAGAGAATCAGGCTTCACGTCAGCCACCACTGCAACAGTCCATTGGCATATATTTAGGCCCAGCACCCAGGCAGAGGAGGGAGGTCCCGTAACAGAGAATCTGTCTTCATGTCAGCAGAGAATCAGTCTGCATGTCATAGCAGAGAATCAGGCTTCACGTCAGCCACCACTGCAACAGTCCATTGGCATATATTTAGGCCCAGCACCCAGGCAGAGGAGGGAGGTCCCGTAACAGAGAATCTGTCTTCATGTCAGCAGAGAATCAGTCTGCATATCATAGCAGAGAATCAGGCTTCACGTCAGCCACCACTGCAACAGTCCATTGGCATATATTTAGGCCCAGCACACACACAGGCAGAGGAGAGAGATCCCGTAACAGAGAATCTGGCTTCATGTCAGCAGAGAATCAGTCTGCATGTCATAGTAGAGAATCAGGCTTCACGTCAGCCACCACTGCAACAGTCCATTGGCATATATTTAGGCCCAGCACACACACAGGCAGAGGAGAGAGGTCCCGTAACTGAGAATCTGTCTTCATGTCAGCAGAGAATCAGTCTGCATGTCATAGCAGAGAATCAGGCTTCACGTCAGCCACCACTGCAACAGTCCATTGTCAGATATTTAGGCCCAGCACACAGGCAGAGGAGGGAGGTCCCGTAACTGAGAATCTGTCTTCATGTCAGCAGAGAATCAGTCTGCATGTCATAGCAGAGAATCAGGCTTCACGTCAGCCACCACTGCAACAGTCCATTGGCATATATTTAGGCCCAGCACCCAGGCAGAGGAGGGAGGTCCCGTAACAGAGAATCTGTCTTCATGTCAGCAGAGAATCAGTCTGCATGTCATAGCAGAGAATCAGGCTTCACGTCAGCCACCACTGCAACAGTCCATTGGCATATATTTAGGCCCAGCACCCAGGCAGAGGAGGGAGGTCCCGTAACAGAGAATCTGTCTTCATGTCAGCAGAGAATCAGTCTGCATATCATAGCAGAGAATCAGGCTTCACGTCAGCCACCACTGCAACAGTCCATTGGCATATATTTAGGCCCAGCACACACACAGGCAGAGGAGAGAGATCCCGTAACAGAGAATCTGGCTTCATGTCAGCAGAGAATCAGTCTGCATGTCATAGTAGAGAATCAGGCTTCACGTCAGCCACCACTGCAACAGTCCATTGGCATATATTTAGGCCCAGCACACACACAGGCAGAGGAGAGAGGTCCCGTAACTGAGAATCTGTCTTCATGTCAGCAGAGAATCAGTCTGCATGTCATAGCAGAGAATCAGGCTTCACGTCAGCCACCACTGCAACAGTCCATTGTCAGATATTTAGGCCCAGCACACAGGCAGAGGAGGGAGGTCCCGTAACTTAGAATCTGTCTTCATGTCAGCAGAGAATCAGTCTGCATGTCATAGCAGAGAATCAGGCTTCACGTCAGCCACCACTGCAACAGTCCATTGGCATATATTTAGGCCCAGCACCCAGGCAGAGGAGGGAGGTCCCGTAACAGAGAATCTGTCTTCATGTCAGCAGAGAATCAGTCTGCATGTCATAGCAGAGAATCAGGCTTCACGTCAGCCACCACTGCAACAGTCCATTGTCAGATATTTAGGCCCAGCACACAGGCAGAGGAGGGAGGTCCCGTAACAGAGAATCTGGCTTCAGGTCAGCAGAGAATCAGTCTGCATGTCATAGTAGAGAATCAGGCTTCACGTCAGCCACCACTGCAACAGTCCATTGTCATATATTTAGGCCCAGCACACAGGCAGAGGAGAGAGGTCCCGTAACAGAGAATCTGGCTTCATGTCAGCAGAGAATCAGTCTGCATATCATAGCAGAGAATCAGGCTTCACGTCAGCCACCACTGCAACAGTCCATTGGCATATATTTAGGCCCAGCACACACACAGGCAGAGGAGAGAGATCCCGTAACAGAGAATCTGGCTTCATGTCAGCAGAGAATCAGTCTGCATGTCATAGTAGAGAATCAGGCTTCACGTCAGCCACCACTGCAACAGTCCATTGGCATATATTTAGGCCCAGCACACACACAGGCAGAGGAGAGAGATCCCGTAACAGAGAATCTGGCTTCATGTCAGCAGAGAATTAGTCTGCATGTCATAGCAGAGAATGAGGCTTCACGTCAGCCACCACTGCAACAGTCCATTGGCATATATTTAGGCCCAGCACCCAGGCAGAGGAGGGAGGTCCCGTAACAGAGAATCTGTCTTCATGTCAGCAGAGAATCAGTCTGCATGTCATAGCAGAGAATCAGGCTTCACGTCAGCCACCACTGCAACAGTCCATTGTCAGATATTTAGGCCCAGCACACAGGCAGAGGAGGGAGGTCCCGTAACTGAGAATCTGTCTTCATGTCAGCAGAGAATCAGTCTGCATGTCATAGCAGAGAATCAGGCTTCACGTCAGCCACCACTGCAACAGTCCATTGGCATATATTTAGGCCCAGCACACAGGCAGAGGAGGGAGGTCCCGTAACAGAGAATCTGTCTTCATGTCAGCAGAGAATCAGTCTGCATGTCATAGCAGAGAATCAGGCTTCACGTCAGCCACCACTGCAACAGTCCATTGTCAGATATTTAGGCCCAGCACCCAGGCAGAGGAGGGAGGTCCCGTAACAGAGAATCTGTCTTCATGTCAGCAGAGAATCAGTCTGCATGTCATAGTAGAGAATCAGGCTTCACGTCAGCCACCACTGCAACAGTCCATTGTCATATATTTAGGCCCAGCACACAGGCAGAGGAGAGAGGTCCCGTAACAGAGAATCTGGCTTCATGTCAGCAGAGAATCAGTCTGCATATCATAGCAGAGAATCAGGCTTCACGTCAGCCACCACTGCAACAGTCCATTGGCATATATTTAGGCCCAGCACACAGGCAGAGGAGAGAGGTCCCGTAACAGAGAATCTGGCTTCATGTCAGCAGAGAATCAGTCTGCATGTCATAGCAGAGAATCAGGCTTCACGTCAGCCACCACTGCAACAGTCCATTGGCATATATTTAGGCCCAGCACACAGGCAGAGGAGGGAGGTCGCGTAACAGAGAATCTGTCTTCATGTCAGCAGAGAATCAGTCTGCATGTCATAGCAGAGAATCAGGCTTCACGTCAGCCACCACTGCAACAGTCCATTGTCAGATATTTAGGCCCAGCACACAGGCAGAGGAGGGAGGTCCCGTAACAGAGAATCTGGCTTCATGTAAGCAGAGAATCAGTCTGCATGTCATAGTAGAGAATCAGGCTTCACGTCAGCCACCACTGCAACAGTCCATTGTCATATATTTAGGCCCAGCACACAGGCAGAGGAGAGAGGTCCCGTAACAGAGAATCTGGCTTCATGTCAGCAGAGAATCAGTCTGCATATCATAGCAGAGAATCAGGCTTCACGTCAGCCACCACTGCAACAGTCCATTGGCATATATTTAGGCCCAGCACCCAGGCAGAGGAGGGAGGTCCCGTAACAGAGAATCTGTCTTCATGTCAGCAGAGAATCAGTCTGCATGTCATAGCAGAGAATCAGGCTTCACGTCAGCCACCACTGCAACAGACCATTGTCAGATATTTAGGCCCAGCACACAGGCAGAGGAGGGAGGTCCCGTAACTGAGAATCTGTCTTCATGTCAGCAGAGAATCAGTCTGCATGTCATAGCAGAGAATCAGGCTTCACGTCAGCCACCACTGCAACAGTCCATTGGCATATATTTAGGCCCAGCACCCAGGCAGAGGAGGGAGGTCCCGTAACAGAGAATCTGTCTTCATGTCAGCAGAGAATCAGTCTGCATGTCATAGCAGAGAATCAGGCTTCACGTCAGCCACCACTGCAACAGTCCATTGGCATATATTTAGGCCCAGCACACAGGCAGAGGAGGGAGGTCCCGTAACAGAGAATCTGTCTTCATGTCAGCAGAGAATCAGTCTGCATAGTCATAGCAGAGAATCAGGCTTCACGTCAGCCACCACTGCAACAGTCCATTGGCATATATTTAGGCCCAGCACACACACAGGCAGAGGAGAGAGATCCCGTAACAGAGAATCTGGCTTCATGTCAGCAGAGAATCAGTCTGCAGGTCGTAGCAGAGAATCAGGCTTCACGTCAGCCACCACTGCAACAGTCCATTGGCATATATTTAGGCCCAGCACCACAGGCAGAGGAGAGAGGTCCCGTAACTGAGAATCTGTCTTCATGTCAGCAGAGAATCAGTCTGCATGTCATAGCAGAGAATCAGGCTTCACGTCAGCCACCACTGCAACAGTCCATTGGCATATATTTAGGCCCAGCACACAGGCAGAGGAGGGAGGTCCCGTAACAGAGAATCTGTCTTCATGTCAGCAGAGAATCAGTCTGCATGTCATAGCAGAGAATCAGGCTTCACGTCAGCCACCACTGCAACAGTCCATTGGCATATATTTAGGCCCAGCACACCAGGCAGAGGAGGAGAGGTCCCGTAACAGAGAATCTGGCTTCATGTCAGCAGAGAATCAGTCTGCATGTCATAGCAGAGAATCAGGCTTCACGTCAGCCACCACTGCAACAGTCCATTGGCATATATTTAGGCCCAGCACACACAGGCAGAGGAGAGAGGTCCCGTAACAGAGAATCTGTCTTCATGTCAGCAGAGAATCAGTCTGCATGTCATAGCAGAGAATCAGGCTTCACGTCAGCCACCACTGCAACAGTCCATTGGCATATATTTAGGCCCAGCACACACAGGCAGAGGAGAGAGGTCCCGTAACAGAGAATCTGGCTTCATGTCAGCAGAGAATCAGTCTGCATGTCATAGTAGAGAATCAGGCTTCACGTCAGCCACCACTGCAACAGTCCATTGGCATATATTTAGGCCCAGCACACACAGGCAGAGGAGAGAGGTCCCGTAACATGAGAATCTGTCTTCATGTCAGCAGAGAATCAGTCTGCATGTCATAGCAGAGAATCAGGCTTCACGTCAGCCACCACTGCAACAGTCCATTGTCAGATATTTAGGCCCAGCACACAGGCAGAGGAGGGAGGTCCCGTAACAGAGAATCTGTCTTCATGTCAGCAGAGAATCAGTCTGCATGTCATAGCAGAGAATCAGGCTTCACGTCAGCCACCACTGCAACAGTCCATTGGCATATATTTAGGCCCAGCACACAGGCAGAGGAGAGAGGTCCCGTAACAGAGAATCTGGCTTCATGTCAGCAGAGAATCAGTCTGCATGTCATAGCAGAGAATCAGGCTTCACGTCAGCCACCACTGCAACAGTCCATTGGCATATATTTAGGCCCAGCACACAGGCAGAGGAGGGAGGTCCCGTAACAGAGAATCTGGCTTCATGTCAGCAGAGAATCAGTCTGCATGTCATAGCAGAGAATCAGGCTTCACGTCAGCCACCACTGCAACAGTCCATTGGCATATATTTAGGCCCAGCACACAGGCAGAGGAGAGAGGTCCCGTAACAGAGAATCTGTCTTCATGTCAGCAGAGAATCAGTCTGCATGTCATAGCAGAGAATCAGGCTTCACGTCAGCCACCACTGCAACAGTCCATTGGCATATATTTAGGCCCAGCACACACAGGCAGAGGAGAGAGGTCCCGTAACAGAGAATCTGTCTTCATGTCAGCAGAGAATCAGTCTGCATGTCATAGCAGAGAATCAGGCTTCACGTCAGCCACCACTGCAACAGTCCATTGGCATATATTTAGGCCCAGCACACAGGCAGAGGAGAGAGGTCCCGTAACAGAGAATCTGGCTTCATGTCAGCAGAGAATCAGTCTGCATATCATAGCAGAGAATCAGGCTTCACGTCAGCCACCACTGCAACAGTCCATTGGCATATATTTAGGCCCAGCACACAGGCAGAGGAGAGAGGTCCCGTAACAGAGAATCTGTCTTCATGTCAGCAGAGAATCAGTCTGCATGTCATAGCAGAGAATCAGGCTTCACGTCAGCCACCACTGCAACAGTCCATTGGCATATATTTAGGCCCAGCACACAGGCAGAGGAGAGAGGTCCCGTAACAGAGAATCTGTCTTCATGTCAGCAGAGAATCAGTCTGCATGTCATAGCAGAGAATCAGGCTTCACGTCAGCCACCACTGCAACAGTCCATTGTCATATATTTAGGCCCAGCACACAGGCAGAGGAGGAGAGGTCCCGTAACAGAGAATCTGGCTTCATGTCAGCAGAGAATCAGTCTGCATGTCATAGCAGAGAATCAGGCTTCACGTCAGCCACCACTGCAACAGTCCATTGTCATATATTTAGGCCCAGCACACAGGCAGAGGAGAGAGGTCCCGTAACAGAGAATCTGGCTTCATGTCAGCAGAGAATCAGTCTGCATATCATAGCAGAGAATCAGGCTTCACGTCAGCCACCACTGCAACAGTCCATTGGCATATATTTAGGCCCAGCACCCAGGCAGAGGAGGGAGGTCCCGTAACAGAGAATCTGTCTTCATGTCAGCAGAGAATCAGTCTGCATGTCATAGCAGAGAATCAGGCTTCACGTCAGCCACCACTGCAACAGTCCATTGTCATATATTTAGGCCCAGCACACAGGCAGAGGAGGGAGGTCCCGTAACTGAGAATCTGTCTTCATGTCAGCAGAGAATCAGTCTGCATGTCATAGCAGAGAATCAGGCTTCACGTCAGCCACCACTGCAACAGTCCATTGGCATATATTTAGGCCCAGCACCCAGGCAGAGGAGGGAGGTCCCGTAACAGAGAATCTGTCTTCATGTCAGCAGAGAATCAGTCTGCATGTCATAGCAGAGAATCAGGCTTCACGTCAGCCACCACTGCAACAGTCCATTGGCATATATTTAGGCCCAGCACCCAGGCAGAGGAGGGAGGTCCCGTAACAGAGAATCTGTCTTCATGTCAGCAGAGAATCAGTCTGCATATCATAGCAGAGAATCAGGCTTCACGTCAGCCACCACTGCAACAGTCCATTGGCATATATTTAGGCCCAGCACACACAGGCAGAGGAGAGAGATCCCGTAACAGAGAATCTGGCTTCATGTCAGCAGAGAATCAGTCTGCATGTCATAGTAGAGAATCAGGCTTCACGTCAGCCACCACTGCAACAGTCCATTGGCATATATTTAGGCCCAGCACACACACAGGCAGAGGAGAGAGGTCCCGTAACTGAGAATCTGTCTTCATGTCAGCAGAGAATCAGTCTGCATGTCATAGCAGAGAATCAGGCTTCACGTCAGCCACCACTGCAACAGTCCATTGTCAGATATTTAGGCCCAGCACACAGGCAGAGGAGGGAGGTCCCGTAACTGAGAATCTGTCTTCATGTCAGCAGAGAATCAGTCTGCATGTCATAGCAGAGAATCAGGCTTCACGTCAGCCACCACTGCAACAGTCCATTGGCATATATTTAGGCCCAGCACCCAGGCAGAGGAGGGAGGTCCCGTAACAGAGAATCTGTCTTCATGTCAGCAGAGAATCAGTCTGCATGTCATAGCAGAGAATCAGGCTTCACGTCAGCCACCACTGCAACAGTCCATTGGCATATATTTAGGCCCAGCACCCAGGCAGAGGAGGGAGGTCCCGTAACAGAGAATCTGTCTTCATGTCAGCAGAGAATCAGTCTGCATAGTCATAGCAGAGAATCAGGCTTCACGTCAGCCACCACTGCAACAGTCCATTGGCATATATTTAGGCCCAGCACACACAGGCAGAGGAGGAGAGGTCCCGTAACAGAGAATCTGGCTTCATGTCAGCAGAGAATCAGTCTGCATGTCATAGCAGAGAATCAGGCTTCACGTCAGCCACCACTGCAACAGTCCATTGGCATATATTTAGGCCCAGCACCACAGGCAGAGGAGAGAGGTCCCGTAACAGAGAATCTGTCTTCATGTCAGCAGAGAATCAGTCTGCATGTCATAGCAGAGAATCAGGCTTCACGTCAGCCACCACTGCAACAGTCCATTGTCATATATTTAGGCCCAGCACACAGGCAGAGGAGGGAGGTCCCGTAACTGAGAATCTGTCTTCATGTCAGCAGAGAATCAGTCTGCATGTCATAGCAGAGAATCAGGCTTCACGTCAGCCACCACTGCAACAGTCCATTGGCATATATTTAGGCCCAGCACCCAGGCAGAGGAGGAGGTCCCGTAACAGAGAATCTGTCTTCATGTCAGCAGAGAATCAGTCTGCATGTCATAGCAGAGAATCAGGCTTCACGTCAGCCACCACTGCAACAGTCCATTGTCAGATATTTAGGCCCAGCACACAGGCAGAGGAGGGAGGTCCCGTAACAGAGAATCTGGCTTCATGTCAGCAGAGAATCAGTCTGCATGTCATAGTAGAGAATCAGGCTTCACGTCAGCCACCACTGCAACAGTCCATTGTCATATATTTAGGCCCAGCACACAGGCAGAGGAGAGAGGTCCCGTAACAGAGAATCTGGCTTCATGTCAGCAGAGAATCAGTCTGCATATCATAGCAGAGAATCAGGCTTCACGTCAGCCACCACTGCAACAGTCCATTGGCATATATTTAGGCCCAGCACACACAGGCAGAGGAGAGAGGATCCCGTAACAGAGAATCTGGCTTCATGTCAGCAGAGAATCAGTCTGCATGTCATAGTAGAGAATCAGGCTTCACGTCAGCCACCACTGCAACAGTCCATTGGCATATATTTAGGCCCAGCACACACACAGGCAGAGGAGAGAGGTCCCGTAACATGAGAATCTGTCTTCATGTCAGCAGAGAATCAGTCTGCATGTCATAGCAGAGAATCAGGCTTCACGTCAGCCACCACTGCAACAGTCCATTGTCAGATATTTAGGCCCAGCACACAGGCAGAGGAGGGAGGTCCCGTAACTGAGAATCTGTCTTCATGTCAGCAGAGAATCAGTCTGCATGTCATAGCAGAGAATCAGGCTTCACGTCAGCCACCACTGCAACAGTCCATTGGCATATATTTAGGCCCAGCACCCAGGCAGAGGAGGGAGGTCCCGTAACAGAGAATCTGTCTTCATGTCAGCAGAGAATCAGTCTGCATGTCATAGCAGAGAATCAGGCTTCACGTCAGCCACCACTGCAACAGTCCATTGTCATATATTTAGGCCCAGCACACAGGCAGAGGAGGGAGGTCCCGTAACAGAGAATCTGGCTTCATGTCAGCAGAGAATCAGTCTGCATGTCATAGTAGAGAATCAGGCTTCACGTCAGCCACCACTGCAACAGTCCATTGTCATATATTTAGGCCCAGCACACAGGCAGAGGAGAGAGGTCCCGTAACAGAGAATCTGGCTTCATGTCAGCAGAGAATCAGTCTGCATATCATAGCAGAGAATCAGGCTTCACGTCAGCCACCACTGCAACAGTCCATTGGCATATATTTAGGCCCAGCACACACAGGCAGAGGAGAGAGATCCCGTAACAGAGAATCTGGCTTCATATCAGCAGAGAATCAGTCTGCATGTCATAGTAGAGAATCAGGCTTCACGTCAGCCACCACTGCAACAGTCCATTGGCATATATTTAGGCCCAGCACACACACAGGCAGAGGAGAGAGGTCCCGTAACTGAGAATCTGTCTTCATGTCAGCAGAGAATCAGTCTGCATGTCATAGCAGAGAATCAGGCTTCACGTCAGCCACCACTGCAACAGTCCATTGGCATATATTTAGGCCCAGCACCCAGGCAGAGGAGGGAGGTCCCGTAACAGAGAATCTGTCTTCATGTCAGCAGAGAATCAGTCTGCATGTCATAGCAGAGAATCAGGCTTCACGTCAGCCACCACTGCAACAGTCCATTGTCAGATATTTAGGCCCAGCACCCAGGCAGAGGAGGGAGGTCCCGTAACTGAGAATCTGTCTTCATGTCAGCAGAGAATCAGTCTGCATGTCATAGCAGAGAATCAGGCTTCACGTCAGCCACCACTGCAACAGTCCATTGGCATATATTTAGGCCCAGCACCCAGGCAGAGGAGGGAGGTCCCGTAACAGAGAATCTGTCTTCATGTCAGCAGAGAATCAGTCTGCATGTCATAGCAGAGAATCAGGCTTCACGTCAGCCACCACTGCAACAGTCCATTGTCAGATATTTAGGCCCAGCACACAGGCAGAGGAGGGATGTCCCGTAACTGAGAATCTGTCTTCATGTCAGCAGAGAATCAGTCTGCATGTCATAGCAGAGAATCAGGCTTCACGTCAGCCACCACTGCAACAGTCCATTGGCATATATTTAGGCCCAGCACCCAGGCAGAGGAGGGAGGTCCCGTAACAGAGAATCTGTCTTCATGTCAGCAGAGAATAAGCAGAGAATCAGGCTTCACGTCAGCCACCACTGCAACAGTCCATTGGCATATATTTAGGCCCAGCACCCAGGCAGAGGAGGGAGGTCCCGTAACAGAGAATCTGTCTTCATGTCAGCAGAGAATCAGTCTGCATGTCATAGCAGAGAATCAGGCTTCACGTCAGCCACCACTGCAACAGTCCATTGTCATATATTTAGGCCCAGCACCCAGGCAGAGGAGAGAGGTCCCGTAACAGAGAATCTGGCTTCATGTCAGCAGAGAATCAGTCTGCATATCATAGCAGAGAATCAGGCTTCACGTCAGCCACCACTGCAACAGTCCATTGGCATATATTTAGGCCCAGCACCCAGGCAGAGGAGGGAGGTCCCGTAACAGAGAATCTGTCTTCATGTCAGCAGAGAATCAGTCTGCATGTCATAGCAGAGAATCAGGCTTCACGTCAGCCACCACTGCAACAGTCCATTGGCATATATTTAGGCCCAGCACCCAGGCAGAGGAGGGAGGTCCCGTAACAGAGAATCTGTCTTCATGTCAGCAGAGAATCAGTCTGCATGTCATAGCAGAGAATCAGGCTTCACGTCAGCCACCACTGCAACAGTCCATTGTCATATATTTAGGCCCAGCACCCAGGCAGAGGAGAGAGGTCCCGTAACAGAGAATCTGGCTTCATGTCAGCAGAGAATCAGTCTGCATATCATAGCAGAGAATCAGGCTTCACGTCAGCCACCACTGCAACAGTCCATTGGCATATATTTAGGCCCAGCACACACAGGCAGAGGAGAGAGATCCCGTAACAGAGAATCTGGCTTCATGTCAGCAGAGAATCAGTCTGCATGTCATAGTAGAGAATCAGGCTTCACGTCAGCCACCACTGCAACAGTCCATTGGCATATATTTAGGCCCAGCACACACACAGGCAGAGGAGAGAGGTCCCGTAACTGAGAATCTGTCTTCATGTCAGCAGAGAATCAGTCTGCATGTCATGGCAGAGAATCAGGCTTCACGTCAGCCACCACTGCAACAGTCCATTGTCAGATATTTAGGCCCAGCACCCAGGCAGAGGAGAGAGGTCCCGTAACAGACAATCTGGCTTCATGTCAGCAGAGAATCAGTGTGCATATCATAGCAGAGAATCAGGCTTCACGTCAGCCACCACTGCAACAGTCCATTGGCATATATTTAGGCCCAGCACACAGGCAGAGGAGGGAGGTCCCGTAACAGAGAATCTGTCTTCATGTCAGCAGAGAATCAGTGTGCATATCATAGCAGAGAATCAGGCTTCACGTCAGCCACCACTGCAACAGTCCATTGGCATATATTTAGGCCCAGCACACAGGCAGAGGAGAGAGGTCCCGTAACAGAGAATCTGGCTTCATGTCAGCAGAGAATCAGTCTGCATGTCATAGCAGAGAATCAGGCTTCACCTCACCCAACATTGGAACAGTCCATTGGCATATATTTAGGCCCCGGCACCCAGACAGAGGAGAGGTTCATTCAACTTTGGGTAGCCTCGCAATATAATGGTAAAATGAAAATAAAAATAGGATTGAATGAGGAAGTGCCCTGGAGTCCAATAATATATGGTTAAGGGGAGGTAGTTAATGTCTAATCTGGACAAGGGACGGACAGATCCTGTGGGATCCATGCCTGGTTCATTTTTATGAACGTCAGCTTGTCCACATTGGCTGTAGACAGGCGGCTGCGTTTGTCTGTAATGACGCCCCCTGCCGTGCTGAATACACGTTCAGACAAAACGCTGGCCGCCGGGCAGGCCAGCACCTCCAAGGCATAAAAGGCTAGCTCTGGCCACGTGGACAGTTTAGAGACCCAGAAGTTGAATGGGGCCGAACCATCAGTCAGTACGTGGAGGGGTGTGCACATGTACTGTTCCACCATGTTAGTGAAATGTTGCCTCCTGCTAACACGTTGCGTATCAGGTGGTGGTGCAGTTAGCTGTGGCGTGTTGACAAAAGTTTTCCACATCTCTGCCATGCTAACCCTGCCCTCAAAGGAGATGGCATTGACACAGCTGCCTTGGCGACCTCTTGCTCCTCCTCTGCCTTGGCCTTGGGCTTCCACTTGTTCCCTTGTGACATTTGGGAATGCTCTCAGTAGCGCGTCTACCAACGTGCGCTTGTACTCGCGCATCTTCCTATCACGCTCCAGTGCAGGAAGTAAGGTGGGCACATTGTCTTTGTAGCGTGGATCCAGCAGGGTGGCAACCCAGTAGTCCGCACAGGTTAAAATGTGGGCAACTCTGCTGTCGTTGCGCAGGCACTGCAGCATGTAGTCGCTCATGTGTGCCAGGCTGCCCAGGGGTAAGGACAAGCTATCCTCTGTGGGAGGCGTATCGTCATCGTCCTGCCTTTCCCCCCAGCCACGCACCAGTGATGGACCCGAGCTGCGTTGGGTGCCACCCCGCTGTGACCATGCTTCATCCTCATCCTCCTCCTCATCCTTGTCCTCCTCGTCCTCCAGTAGTGGGCCCTGTCTGGCCACATTTGTACCTGGCCTCTGCTGTTGCCAAAAACCTCCCTCTGAGTCACTTCGAAGAGACTGGCCTGAAAGTGCTAAAAATGACCCCTCTTCCTCCTCCTCCTCCTCCTGGGCCACCTCCTCTTGCATCATCGCCCTAAGTGTTTTCTCAAGGAGACATAGAAGTGGTATTGTAACGCTGATAACGGCGTCATCGCCACTGGCCATGTTGGTGGAGTACTCGAAACAGCGCAACAGGGCACACAGGTCTCGCATGGAGGCCCAGTCATTGGTGGTGAAGTGGTGCTGTTCTGTAGTGCGACTGACCCGTGCGTGCTGCAGCTGAAACTCCACTATGGCCTGCTGCTGCTCGCACAGTCTGTCCAGCATGTGCAAGGTGGAGTTCCACCTGGTGGGCACGTCGCATATGAGGCGGTGAGCGGGAAGGCCGAAGTTACGCTGTAGCGCAGACAGGCGAGCAGCAGCAGGATGTGAACGCCGGAAGCGCGAACAGACGGCCCGCACTTTATGCAGCAGCTCTGACATGTCGGGGTAGTTGTGTATGAACTTCTGCACCACCAAATTCAGCACATGCGCCAAGCAAGGGATGTGCGTCAAATTGGCTAGTCCCAGAGCTGCAACGAGATTTCGCCCATTATCACACACCACCAGGCCGGGCTTGAGGCTCACCGGCAGCAACCACTCGTCGGTCTGTTGTTCTATACCCCGCCACAACTCCTGTGCGGTGTGGGGCCTGTCCCCCAAACATATGAGTTTCAGAATGGCCTGCTGACGTTTACCCCGGGCTGTGCTGAAGTTGGTGGTGAAGGTGTGTGGCTGACTGGATGAGCAGGTGGAAGAAGAGGAGGAGGAAGCCGAGAAGGAGGAGGTGGCAACAGGAGGCAAAGAATGTTGCCCTGCGATCCTTGGCGGCGGAAGGACGTGCGCCAAACAGCTCTCCGCCTGGGGCCCAGCTGCCACTACATTTACCCAGTGTGCAGTTAGGGAGATATAGCGTCCCTGGCCGTGCTTACTGGTCCACGTATCTGTGGTTAGGTGGACCTTGCTACAGATGGCGTTGCGCAGTGCACACTTGATTTTATCGGATACTTGGTTGTGCAGGGAAGGCACGGCTCTCTTGGAGAAGTAGTGGCGGCTGGGAACAACATACTGTGGGACAGCAAGCGACATGAGCTGTTTGAAGCTGTCTGTGTCCACCAGCCTAAATGACAGCATTTCATAGGCCAGTAGTTTAGAAATGCTGGCATTCAGGGCCAGGGATCGAGGGTGGCTAGGTGGGAATTTACGCTTTCTCTCAAATGTTTGTGAGATGGAGAGCTGAATGCTGCCGTGTGACATGGTTGAGACGCTTGGTGACGGAGGTGGTGGTGGTGTTGGTGGTACATCCCCTGTTTGCTGGGCGGCAGGTGCCAACGTTCCTCCAGAGGCGGAGGAAGAGGCCGAGGCGGCAGTAGCAGAAGAGGCCGAGGCGGCAGCAGCAGAAGAGGTAGCAGGGGGAGCCTGAGCGACTTCCTTGTTTTTAAGGTGTTTACTCCACTGCAGTTCATGCTTTGCATGCAGGTGCCTGGTCATGCAGGTTGTGCTAAGGTTCAGAACGTTAATGCCTCGCTTCAGGCTCTGATGGCACAGCGTGCAAACCACTCGGGTCTTGTCGTCAGCACATTGTTTGAAGAAGTGCCATGCCAGGGAACTCCTTGAAGCTGCCTTTGGGGTGCTCGGTCCCAGATGGCGGCGGTCAGTAGCAGGCATCGTCTCTTGGCGGCGGGTGTTCTGCTTTTGCCCACTGCTCACTCTTTTGCTATGCTGTTGGCTCGGTCTCACCACTGCCTCTTCCTCCGAACTGTGAAAGTCAGTGGCACGACCTTCATTCCATGTGGGGTCTAGGACCTCATCGTCCCGTACATCGTCTTCCACCCAGTCTTGATCCCTGACCTCCTGTTCAGTCTGCACACTGCAGAAAGACGCAGCAGTTGGCACCTGTGTTTCGTCATCATCAGAGACATGCTGATGGGGTTGGTTTTCAGGCGGCATCTGTGCGCTTTCTGCAGAAGACTGGGTGGGAGATAATGTGAACGTGCTGGATCCACTGTCGGCCACCCAATTGACTAATGCCTGTACCTGCTCAGGCCTTACCATCCTTAGAACGGCATTGGGCCCCACCATATATCACTGTAAATTCTGGCGGCTACTGGGACCTGAGGTAGTTGGTACACTAGGACGTGTGGATGTGGCAGAACGGCCACGTCCTCTCCCAGCACCAGAGGGTCCACTAACACCACCACGACAATGTCCACGTCCGCGTCCCTTACTAGATGTTTTCCTCATTGTTATCGTTCACCACAACAACAAAAATATTATTTGGCCCAATGTATTGTACTCAAATTCAGCTGAATATAAATTTGAGGCCTAGTATTTAGGCGCTGGGTGACAGGTATGGGTTTACTGACAGAATTAGACTTGGAAATGCACAGTAGCGTGTGTGTGAAGTTATTCAGAATGACCCTATGTGCACCTTGAATATTATATACCCTTTAGGGATAGATTTCAAATAGCTCTGATACAGCAGAAACCACTAAATTAGGAAATTGCTAAATTGGGAATTGTATTTCAACCCAGAACAAAAAATTTGCTTTGACGGACACTAAATAACTTGCCAAGCCACAACAGTACAGCAGTAACGACAGATTTAGCGGGATATAAATTTGAGGCCTAGTATTTAGGCGCTGGGTGACAGGTATAGATTTACTGACAGAATTAGACTTGGAAATGCACAGTAGCGTGTGTGTGAAGTTATTCTGAATGACCCTATGTGCACCTTGAATATTATATACCCTTTTAGGGATAGATTTCAAATAGCTCTGATACAGCAGAAACCACTAAATTAGGAAATTGCTAAATTGGGAATTGGATTTCAACCCAGAACAAAAAATGTGCTTTGACGGACACTAAATAACTTACTTAGCCACAACAGTACAGCAGTAACGACAGATTTAGCGGGATATAAATTTGAGGCCTAGTATTTAGGCGCTGGGTGACAGGTATAGATTTACTGACAGAATTAGACTTGGAAATGCACAGTAGCGTGTGTGTGAAGTTATTCAGAATGATCCTATCAGCACCTTGATTCTGATATACCCTTTTAGGGATGTATTTAAAGTAGGCCTGATACAGCAGAAACCACAAAATTAGGAAATTGCTAAATTGGGAATTGTATTTCAACCCAGAACAAAAAATGTGCTTTGACGGACACTAAATAACTTGCCCAGCCACAACAGTACAGCAGTAACGACAGATTTAGCGGGATATAAATTTGAGGCCTAGTATTTAGGCGCTGGGTGACAGGTATAGATTTACTGACAGAATTAGACTTGGAAATGCACAGTAGTGTGTGTGTGAAGTTATTCTGAATGACCCTATGTGCACCTTGAATATTATATACCCTTTAGGGATAGATTTCAAATAGCTTTGATACAGCAGAAACCACTAAATTAGGAAATTGCTAAATTTGGAATTGGATTTCAACACAGAACAAAAAATGTGCTTTGACGGACACTAAATAACTTGCCCAGCCACAACAGAACAGCAGTAATGACAGATTTAGCGGGATATAAATTTGAGGCCTAGTATTTAGGCGCTGGGTGACAGGTATAGATTTACTGACAGAATTAGACTTGGAAATGCACAGTAGCGTGTGTATGAAGTTATTCTGAATGACCCTATGTGCACCTTGAATATTATATACCCTTTTAGGGATAGATTTCAAATAGCTCTGATACATCAGAAACCACTAAATTAGGAAATTGCTAAATTGGGAATTGGATTTCAACCCAGAACAAAAAATGTGCTTTGACGGACACTAAATAACTTGCCCAGCCACAACAGTACAGCAGTAACGACAGATTTAGCGGGATATAAATTTGTGGCCTAGTATTTAGGCGCTGGGTGACAGGTATAGATTTACTGACAGAATTAGACTTGGAAATGCACAGTAGCGTGTGTATGAAGTTATTCTGAATGACCCTATGTGCACCTTGAATATTATATACCCTTTTAGGGATAGATTTCAAATAGCTCTGATACAGCAGAAACCACTAAATTAGGAAATTGCTAAATTGGGAATTGGATTTCAACCCAGAACAAAAAATGTGCTTTGACGGACACTAAATAACTTGCCCAGCCACAACAGTACAGCAGTAACGACAGATTTAGCGGGATATAAATTTGAGGCCTAGTATTTAGGCGCTGGGTGACAGGTATAGATTTACTGACAGAATTAGACTTGGAAATGCACAGTAGCGTGTGTGTGAAGTTATTCTGAATGACCCTATGTGCACCTTAAATATTATATACCCTTTTAGGGATAGATTTCAAATAGCTCTGATACAGCAGAAACCACTAAATTAGGAAATTGCTAAATTGGGAATTGGATTTCAACCCAGAACAAAAAATGTGCTTTGACGGACACTAAATAACGTGCCCAGCCACAACAGTACAGCAGTAACGACAGATTTAGCGGGATATAAATTTGAGGCCTAGTATTTAGGCGCTGGGTGACAGGTATAGATTTACTGACAGAATTAGACTTGGAAATGCACAGTAGCGTGTGTGTGAAGTTATTCTGAATGACCCTATGTGCACCTTGAATATTATATACCCTTTAGGGATAGATTTCAAATAGCTCTGATACAGCAGAAACCACTAAATTAGGAAATTGCTAAATTTGGAATTGGATTTCAACACAGAACAAAAAATGTGCTTTGACGGACACTAAATAACTTGCCCAGCCACAACAGTACAGCATTAACGACAGATTTAGCGGGATATACATTTGAGGCCTAGTATTTAGGCGCTGGGTGACAGGTATAGATTTACTGACAGAATTAGACTTGGAAATGCACAGTAGCGTGTGTATGAAGTTATTCTGAATGACCCTATGTGCACCTTGAATATTATATACCCTTTTAGGGATAGATTTCAAATAGCTCTGATACAGCAGAAACCACTAAATTAGGAAATTGCTAAATTGGGAATTGGATTTCAACCCAGAACAAAAAATGTGCTTTGACGGACACTAAATAACTTGCCCAGCCACAACAGTACAGCAGTAACGACAGATTTAGCGGGATATAAATTTGAGGCCTAGTATTTAGGCGCTGGGTGACAGGTATAGATTTACTGACAGAATTAGACTTGGAAATGCACAGTAGCGTGTGTGTGAAGTTATTCAGAATGATCCTCTCAGCACCTTGATTCTGATATACCCTTTTAGGGATGTATTTAAAGTAGGCATGATACAGCAGAAACCACAAAATTAGGAAATTGCTAAATTGGGAATTGTATTTCAACCCAGAACAAAAAATGTGCTTTGACGGACACTAAATAACTTGCCCAGCCACAACAGTACAGCAGTAACGACAGATTTAGCGGGATATAAATTTGAGGCCTAGTATTTAGGCGCTGGGTGACAGGTATAGATTTACTGACAGAATTAGACTTGGAAATGCACAGTAGCGTGTGTGTGAAGTTATTCTGAATGACCCTATGTGCACCTTGAATATTATATACCCTTTAGGGATAGATTTCAAATAGCTCTGATACAGCAGAAACCACTAAATTAGGAAATTGCTAAATTTGGAATTGGATTTCAACACAGAACAAAAAATGTGCTTTGATGGACACTACATAACTTGCCCAGCCACAACAGTACAGCAGTAACGACAGATTTAGCGGGATATAAATTTGAGGCCTAGTATTTAGGCGCTGGGTGACAGGTATAGATTTACTGACAGAATTAGACTTGGAAATGCACAGTAGCGTGTGTCTGAAGTTATTCTGAATGACCCTATGTGCACCTTGAATATTATATACCCTTTTAGGGATAGATTTCAAATAGCTCTGATACAGCAGAAACCACTAAATTAGGAAATTGCTAAATTGGGAATTGGATTTCAACCCAGAACAAAAAATGTGCTTTGACGGAAACTAAATAACTTGCCCAGCCACAACAGTACAGCAGTAACGACAGATTTAGCGGGATATAAATTTGAGGCCTAGTATTTAGGCGCTGGGTGACAGGTATAGATTTACTGACAGAATTAGACTTGGAAATGCACAGTAGCGTGTGTGTGAAGTTATTCTGAATGACCCTATGTGCACCTTGAATATTATATACCCTTTTAGGGATAGATTTCAAATAGCTCTGATATAGCAGAAACCACTAAATTAGGAAATTGCTAAATTGGGAATTGGATTTCAACCCAGAACAAAAAATGTGCTTTGACGGACACTAAATAACTTGCCCAGCAACAACAGTACAGCAGTAACGACAGATTTAGCGGGATATAAATTTGAGGCCTAGTATTTAGGCGTTGGGTGACAGATATAGATTTACTGACAGAATTAGACTTGGAAATGCACAGTAGCGTGTGTGTGAAGTTATTCTGAATGACACTATGTGCACCTTGAATATTATATACCCTTTTAGGGATAGATTTCAAATAGCTCTGATACAGCAGAAACCACTAAATTAGGAAATTCCTAAATTGGGAATTTGATTTCAACCCAGAACAAAAACTGTGCTTTGACGGACACTAAATAACTTGCCCAGCCACAACAGTACAGCAGTAACAACAGATTTAGCTGGATATAAACTTGAGGCCTAGTGTTTAGGCGCTGGGTGACAGGTATACGTTTACTGACAGAATTAGACTGGGATATGGCCAAAAAATAACCACACTATTGATGGTTAAATGCACTTGGTGTGACAGCTTGACCAACCACACTACTGAGGGTTAAATGCACTTGGTGACAGGCCCAGCTTGCCCCTGATGTAGTATATGGCCAAAAAATAAACAGACTATTGCTGGTTAAATGCACTTGGTGTGACAGCTTGACCAACCACACTACTGAGGGTTAAATGCACTTGGTGACAGGCGCAGCTTGCCCCTGATGTAGTATATGGCCAAAAAATAAACAGACTATTGCTGGTTAAATGCACTTGGTGTGACAGCTTGACCAACCACACTACTGAGGGTTAAATGCACTTGGTGACAGGCGCAGCTTGCCCCTGATGTAGTATATGGCCAAAAAATAAACAGACTATAGCTGGTTAAATGCACTTGGTGTGACAGCTTCACCCTGATGTAGGCTTTAGCCAAAAAACAACCACACCATTGAGGGTTAAATGCACTTGGTGACAGGCGCAGCTTGCCCCTGATGTAGTATATGGCCAAAAAATAAACAGACTATTGCTGGTTAAATGCACTTGGTGTGACAGCTTCACCCTGATGTAGGCTTTAGCCAAAAAACAACCACACCATTGAGGGTTAAATGCACTTGGTGACAGGCGCAGCTTGCCCCTGATGTAGTATATGGCCAAAAAATAAACAGACTATTGCTGGTTAAATGCACTTGGTGTGACAGCTTCACCCTGATGTAGGCTTTAGCCAAAAAACAACCACACCATTCAGGGTTAAATGCACTTGGTCGCAGCTTGTGCTGGCGCACCACAAGACACAAAATGGCTGCCGATCACCGCAGAAAAAAGTGACTGACAAACGGTCTGGGCAGCCTGAAAACAGTGAGCAATTGAGTATCAGCAGCTCAATGATCCACAGCTGCAGATCGATCACTGGATGGAGTCTTTTGGAGGAGTTAATCAGCCTAATCTCGCCCTACTGTCGCAGCTGCAACCTCTCCCTACGCTAATCAGAGCAGAGTGACGGGCGGCGCTATGTGACTCCAGCTTAAATAGAGGCTGGGTCACATGGTGCTCTGGCCAATCACAGCCATGCCAATAGTAGGCATGGCTATGACGGCCTCTTGGGGCAAGTAGTATGACGCTTGTTGATTGGCTGCTTTGCAGCCTTTCAAAAAGCGCCAAGAAAGCGACGAACACCGAACCCGGACTTTTACGAAAATGTCCGGGTTCGGGTCCATGTCACGGACACCCCAAAATTCGGTACGAACCCGAACTATACAGTTCGGGTTCGCTCATCCCTACTCTTTAATATTCGTATTGATTGTTACAGCATTTAAAGTAAAATGTCTGAACCTGATATTACTATGACACTGTTCAAATCTGTACTAAGTGAAGAAACTGATTCCTATTTTCCTCCATACGCCCAGGAGAATGGAAGGAAATCTCCAGCACTTAGTGATGAAATAAGTTATTATCCTTCTATCCCTGCTCAGAAAGACAAATAGAGACCTAGTCCAGTGTTAGGAAAAAGGTGTGTGAACTTACCTTCTATCTCTAACGGAAAAAAATGAAGAAGAGAACTCCCCTAATTCAGAACTAAATGAGAAAATAGAACTAGATGATTTTATTCCTAGATGTCACTGCAATGGTCAGGAGAGTGTTACAGTCATTGTCCCAGCAAGACCACAGAGAACAGTCCTCGCTAGACTTCCCATTCCGGAACCTACTGTATTTTCAGGAGACGTACTGAAGTTCATAGAGGGGAAGACAAGCTTTGCAATGATCATTGAGCATCATTGCTTTAGTCCAGTCGACAAGTTATTCTACCTTCAGAGATATGTTGGTGAGGAAGCAAAGAAAGTTCTTGGAGGTAACTTCTATAGAAAAGATGAAGAAGCCTACAAGCAAGCTTGGGAAAAATTTAATGCAAGATATGGTCTTCCTTACTTAGTACAAAGAGCCTTTAGAGAGAAACTGAATAACTAGACTAAAATAGGTCCTAAAGGACACTTCAGACTCCAAAAGTATGGTAACTTCCTGCAAGCATGCGCCACATGTTTAATGACTGGAAGTACTGAACGACTATTTAGAAAACCACAGGATGCTAACTAAGCTACCTGAAGAAGTGTCTTCTAGATGGAATCGCTATGTGACTAAACAGATAGATCGAGGTAAGAACTTCCCAAGTTTTAAAGAGTTCTCTGAGTTCGCTAATGAGGAAGCACGTATAGCATGTAATCCAGTAACATCATCTTACATCCTAAAATCCTTAGAAGAAAGGCCTGCAAGAGAGATGAGACATGCCAGAGTAACTAGCTTTGCAACCAACACAACAGGTAAAGGTCCAGATACCTACGAGAGCAAGTTCAAAGTCACTACTGGGATCAGTAGAGAGACAGAACTGACAAATCTTCAGACTACCTTCAAATGTATGTTCTGTGGAGAGAACCACTCCATACACAAGTGCCAACAGTTGAAGGAGAAGTCCCCTGAAGAAAATAAAAAATTTGTACCGGATAACCAACTGTGTTTCGGATGTCTAAGAAAAGGCCATGTTACTAAGGAGTGTAATAAAAAGTCTACATGCAGTGTTTGCAAAGGACACCATCCTACACCACTACATGAAGAACGTCCAAAGAAAGATAAATCCTCAATACTTAAAGGGCTTCTGTCACCCCATTAAACTGTTTTTTTTTTTGTGTGTACTTATAATCCCTATACTGCGATTTATCCATACATAATGTGATTATTCATTTTGGTTCAGTAGATTTTGCTAAAAACGTACTTTTATAATATGCAAATTACCTGTCTACCAGCAAGTAGGGCGGCTACTTGCTGGTAGCAGCCGCATCCTCCTATCATGATGACGCCCCCTCTTCATGTTGATTGACAGGGCCAGCGAACATGATCGTTCTCTGCTGGCCCTGTTTGCATTCAAAATCTCTTGCCTGCGCCGTACCTGTCTTCAATCGGCGCAGGCGCACTGAGTGGCGGATGCTCGCTCGGCCGCTCCATCCTCAATGCGCCTGCGCCGGGTGTAGATGTGACGTCATCGGCGCAGGCGCATTGAGTATGGAGCGGCCGAGCGAGCGTCCGTCTCTCAGTGCGCCTGCGCCGATTGAAGACAGGTACGGCGCAGGCGCGAGATTTTGAATGCAAACAGGGCCAGCAGAAAACGATCCCGTTCGCTGGCCCAATATTATAAAAGTATGTTTTTAGCAAAATCTACTGAACCAAAATGATTAATCACATTATGTATGGATAGATCGCAGTATAGGAATTATAAGTGCACACCAGTAGTTATGGTTATGGTCAGTGCTACTACAGCAGAGTGATAGAAGAAGAAAATATGCACTGTGCCCTGGTTATGGGGAAGGCCAAGTTGCACCTACCAGTATTCAGACAATACCAAGACTTTGTCACGGAAAGGTGTACAGGAAACAAGAAAATGCAAAATGAATATGAGACTCACTGGATCCAAAACTAAGGAACATAAAGGGAGACCCCTGCATAAGACCTGGCACTCTCCCTGACTGCTCAGCCTATGCGAACACCCCAATGGTGGATGATCGCATATCCACGTACCTCGACTATATAACACCTGAACACCCTACAATAGTGAGGGGACACGACCACCGGCTCCCTACACTAGACACGGAGGAAGTCAGGGTCACCTGGGATCCAGCAAACAGAAAATCACAAATTAATGTACAACACTTAGCTTGTAGAAGACTGGGAAATAAGATCAGCATGCACACACACTCCAGGAAGTTGTATAAGCCGCATACTAATGCATTATGGGGAGGAATTTAAAGGGATGCAATCAGTCCAACTACAAAACAGCTGAGAGAGGCTAACGAGATGAGGAACTGAAAACCCAGACAAAGAAAACTCAAGGAGGAGGTTCTGAAAGGCATCTGTCAGAGCTTCTCAGATGTCTGGTTGTGATAGTACCCCTTCCTCTACGAGTGGACTCCGGACACTCAGAGCCCACCTTCTCAGGATGGGACCTATGGAAAGCCCTGATGAGACGAGTGGCCTTAATGTCCGTCACTGGGACCCACATCCTCTCCTCAGGACCATAACCCTCCCAATGAACGAGGTACTGGAGAGAACCGCGGACAACACGAGAATCAACAATCCTAGAGACCTGAAATTCAAGATTCCCATCAACCATAATCGGAGGAGGAGGCAAAGACGAGGGTACAATGGGTTGAACATAAGGTTTAGGACTTATGAAAAACATTATGGATCTTCCAAGTCTGAGGAAGATCAAGACGGTAGGCAACAGGATTGACGACAGACAGGATTTTGTAAGGCCCAATAAACTTAGGACCCAACTTCCAGGAGGGAACCTTCAATTTGATATTCTTGGTAGACAACCACACCAAATCACCAACATTCAGGTCCGGACCAGGCACACGTCTCTTATCTGCCACACGCTTATATCTCTCACTCATGCTCTTTAGATTATCCTGAATCTTTTGCCAAATAGATGACAAAGACGAGGAGAATCTGTCCTCATCAGGTAAACCAGAAGACCCCTCTCCCGAGAAAGTCCCAAACTGCGGATGAAACCCATATGCACCAAAAAATGGTGACTTATCAGAGGACTCCTGACGACGGTTATTTAAAGCAAACTCAGCAAGGGACAAAAAAGAACACCAATCCTCCTGATTCTCCGCCACAAAAAAGCGCAGATATGTCTCCAGATTCTGATTGACGCGCTCTGTCTGGCCATTCGACTGCGGGTGGAAAGCAGAAGAGAATGACAACCAAACCCCCAAGCGAGAACAGAAAGCCTTCCAAAATCTGGAAACAAACTGTGTGCCCCTATCAGAGACTATGTCTGAAGGAATACCATGCAATTTGACAATGTGATCAATAAATGCCTGCGCCAGCGTCTTAGCATTGGGCAAACCAGGAAAAGGGATGAAATGCACCATTTTGCTAAAACGGTCCACCACCACCAGAATCACAGTCTTCCCCGAGGAACGAGGCAGGTCCGTGATAAAGTCCATGGACAGATGTGTCCAAGGACGGGAAGGAATAGGTAAGGGAAGGAGAGGACCTGATGGCCGTGAATGAGGGACTTTGGCACGAGCGTGCCACAAAACCTTCAACCGACTTACGAAGCGCAGGCCACCAGAATCTCCGAGCGATGAGATCCACTGTGGCTCTTGCCCCCGGGTGCCCAGCAAGGACCGTATCGTGGTGTTCCTTAAAAATCTTGTGTCTTAAAGCGAGAGGCACAAACAAACTCCCAGGAGGACAAAGATCAGGAGCCTCTGACTGGGCTGCCTGCACCTCTGCCTCCAATTCAGGAAAAAGAGCAGAGACCACCACACCTTCTGCCAAAATGGGACCCGGGTCTTCAAAATTCCCACCTCCTGGAAAACAACGTGACAGGGCATCTGCCTTCACATTCTTAACCCCAGGGCGGACCGTGACAACAAAATTAAACCTTGAAAAGAACAAAGACCATCTGGCCTGTCTCGGGTTCAGACGCTTGGCTGACTCCAAGTAGGCCAGATTTTTATGGTCAGTAAACACGGTAATAGGGTGTCTGGCTCCCTCTAGCCAATGGCGCCATTCCTCAAAAGCCAACTTGATGGCCGACAACTCCCTATCTCCCACATCGTAATTTCTCTCTGCGGAGGAGAGTTTCTTCGAGAAAAAGGCACACGGTCGCCATTTGGCAGGAGAGGAACCTTGAGACAAGACCGCACCCACACCCACCTCAGAAGCATCAACCTCAACTATGAAGGGTAGAGAAATATCAGGTTGTACCAAGATGGGAGCGGAAGCAAAATTCTCTTTGATATTAGAAAAGGCCTTACGCGCCTCTACCGACCAGGAAAAAAAATCTACCCCCTTTCTGGTCATATCAGTGAGTGGTTTAACAATAGAGGAATAATTCAAAATAAACTTCCTGTAATAGTTGGCAAAGCCCAAAAAACGCATCAGCGCCTCCTGATTCTCAGGAAGCTCCCACTCAAGCACAGCGCGGACCTTCTCGGGGTCCATGCGAAAACCGGAAGCGGAGAGAAGAAACCCCAGAAATTGAATTTCTGGAACCGCAAACACACATTTTTTCAGTTTTGCGTATAATTTATTCTCCCGCAGGATGAGCAAGACCTGACGTAAGTGTTCCTTATGAGTTTTGAAATCAGGAGAAAAAATCAAAATGTCATCCAAATACACTAATACAAATTTTCTCATTAAATGATAAAAAATGCTGTTCACGAAATGCTGAAAAACGGCTGGGGCATTCATCAAACCAAAAGGCATAACCAAATTCTCAAAATGGCCCTCAGGGGTATTGAAGGCCGTCTTCCATTCGTCTCCTTCTCTGACCCTGACCAAGTTGTATGCCCCTCTTAGATCTAATTTGGAAAAGACTTTAGCCCCAACAATCTGGTTAAACAGGTCTGGGATCAGAGGAAGCGGATAAGGGTCACGAATAATGATACTGTTCAGCTCCCTGAAATCCAGACAAGGTCTTAAAGAACCATCTTTTTTCTTAACAAAGAAAAAAACTGCGGCAACAGGTGACTTTGAGGGTCGTATGTGTCCTTTTCTCAGACTCTCAGAGATATAAGCACGCATAGCGAGCCTTTCAGGTTGGGAAAGATTGTATAAACGAGATTTAGGCAGCTTGGAGCCTGGGATGAGATTAATAGGGCAATCGTACTCCCTGTGCGGGGGCAAATCCTGAACTCCACTCTTAGAGAAGACATCGGAAAATTCAGAGAGAAAAGGTGGTACAGTGTTAGTAGAAACCTCAGAAACAGATGTCGTGAGGCAATTCTCTCAGCAAAAGTCACTCCAACCATTTATTTGCCTCGCTTGCCAATCAATGGTGGGGTTATGTTTAGTGAGCCAGGGTAGCCCCAACACTAGAGGAGTAGGTAATCCGCTAAGAACGAAACATGACACATCCTCAACATGAGCATCACTCACAATTAAACTAATATCGTGAACTATGCCCTTTAATGATTTCTGAGAAAGTGGAGCGGAATCAATAGCAAAAACAGGAATATCCTTTCCCAAAGTGCATACCTGGAAACCATGAGTTATCGCAAAATGATTATCAATGAGATTGACAGCTGCTCCACTATCCACAAAAATCTCACAAAAAATGTTCTTGCTCTCTAGCGTCACCCTGGCAGGCAGGACAAAACGGGAACTACAAGCAAACGGAAAACCTTCAATTTCCGCCTCAAGCCTGCCAATAGTAACAGATGGAACATTTTTTAAAATATTTTTTCATTTTTGTTTCTTTATTACTCCCAGAAAACTGCCTGAATCTCCTAGATGGACAAACATTTGCCAAATGATTTATACCTCCACAACAAAAACAAACCTTCCCATGCGGGCTGAATCTTCTATTGTCAGAGGCAATCAACCCCAGCTGCATGGGCTCCTGCTCAGAAGGGGCTGACAGTGACTGAGACCCCTGCGCACAGAATGAGACCGCTGCACTGTCCTGGGACTGAGTATGACAGGAAGGAGAGATCTATCCTCTTTCTCTAAGACGCCTGTCAATACGAACGGCCTGAGACATAGCAGAGTCCAAGGAGATTGGCCTCTCATGAAAAGCAAATGCATCTTTCAATCCCTCAGAAAGACCATGGCAAAACTGACTTCGGAGTGCAGCATCATTCCAACCAGTATCAGATGCCCATCTCCGAAATTCTGAGCAGTATATCTTTGCGGATTGTTTACCCTGGCATAACAGACGTAGTCTAGACTCAGCCAAAGCAACACGATCCGGATCATCATATATCTGACCCAGGGCTAGAAAGAATTCATCCACTGAACAGAGGAGCCGTGCCCCCACCGGCAGCGAAAAGGCCCACGACTGAGCGTTACCCCTGAGCAGCGATATAATGATCCCCACCCTCCGTTCCTCATCACCAGAGGAATGGGGAAGAAGGCGAAATTGGAGTTTGCAAGCCTTTCTGAAACGCACAAAATTCTCACTACCCCCGGAGAACGTATCCGGGATAGAGATCTTAGGCTCAGAACAAACTCCATGAACGCAAGCTGAACCGGTCACTTGAAACTGAGAAACAGTCTTACGGAGATCAGCTACCTCCAATGAAAGACCCTGGAAGCGTTCAGTCAAAAGTGAAACCGGATCCATGCTTGAGACGGTTTTGGCGGCTCTTAATGTCACGGAAAGGTGAACAGGAAACAAGACAATGCAAAATGAATATGAGACTCACTGGATCCAAAACTAAGGAACATAAAGGGAGACCCCTGCATAAGACCTGGCACTCTCCCTGACTGCTCAGCCTATGCGAACACCCCAATGGTGGATGATCGCATATCCACATACCTCGACTATATAACACCTGAACACCCTACAATAGTGAGGGGACACGACCACCGGCTCCCTACACTAGACACGGAGGAAGTCAGGGTCACCTGGGATCCAGCAAACAGAAAATCACAAATTAATGTACAACACTTAGCTTGTAGAAGACTGGGAAATAGGATCAGCATGCACACACACTCCAGGAAGTTGTATAAGCCGCACACTAATGCATTATGGGGAGGAATTTAAAGGGATGCAATCAGTCCAACTACAAGACAGCTGAGAGAGGCTAACGAGATGAGGAGCTGAAAATCCAGACAAAAAAAACTCAAGGAGGAGGTTCTGAAAGGCATCTGTCAGAGCTTCTCAGATGTCTGGTTGTGACAGACTTGAACTTACAGGAGCTGTTGTTTCAGCATCAGTAAGCAAGTTTCTGAGAGAAGAATTGGAATTAAAAAATGATGAAGAATATTTTTGGACAGACTCACAAGTTGTCCTAGGATACATAAACAACGAAGTTCAAAGATTCCATATCTTTGTCGCCAACAGAGTTGAGAAAATTCGGGAAATAACAAATCCAGAACATTGCATCACATTGACACAAATGCTTCAAGAGGTCTGAATGTAACAGAATTGAAAAATGTGAATTGATTCATAGGCCCAGTGTTCCTTTGGGAAAATGAAATCATGCCCAGTAAAGGTTACACAGAATTGTCTATGGGTGGGGGGGGGGGCGGAGCTTGCGCCGGATGGAGATGGCCGCATAGCTCTCTGCTCTGCAAGGAGACTAGTCCCTAACGCCAGCTGAAATTAGCTTACAGAGGCAAGAATGGTAAAAATCGGGAACTCTAGGCAAGGCGACCCCCCTGCTCCCTCCAAAAACCAGATCTCTGGTGGAGACATGGAGAAATTTCTCAAGAAAGCCACCATGACGATCGCTGCCAGAGAACCCAAGATGGCGCCGTCGCCGCAGCTCAAAGCTCTGAAGCGCGCTCCTGCACAGTCGGAAGGAGAAAGCGACTCAGAAGATATACAACCCAGCTCCGAACTACCGATTACGAGGAAATACCTTGACCGCGCTCTTAATAGAGTGATGGAGCCGATCTTCGCGGAGCTGTCAGTATGCAGACATGAGGTGAGACATATCGGGGACCGAGTTGAGACTCTGGAATCGCACCAAGCAGCGATTTTAAACCATCAGTCTGCGGTGTCGGACTCCTTTCGTCGCTGTGCTTGATACTTGAATGATCTCCACAGCGCACTAGAAGACCAAGAAAACAGGGGGCGCCGAAATAACCTGAGATTTAGAGGTGTGCCAGAATCGGTCCCCCCTGGCGATATATCGACTACCATTATCAAAATATGCGGTTCTTTACTGGGCCCTGATTTCCCACAAGAAGTCATCATAGAACGGGCGCACAGAGCCCTGAGACCCAAGCCTAAACAGACTGAACCGCCCAGAGACATTATATGCAAGTTCCTCAACTTCCAAGTGAAAGCTGCCATCCTGGAAGCTGCACGTAACCACCCTGACTTGGTTTATGAAGACTCCAAGATTGATATTTACCAAGACTTAGCTCCCTCAACTCTGAAGAAGCGCAGGTCCCTCAAGCCCCTGACAGATTGGCTTCGGTCCAACAAAGTATTATATCGATGGACCTATCCATTCGGCCTAGCCTTTTCATATGTGGGCAAGAGGGTTAACATTTCATCATTTACCGACCCCACGGCCACCTTTGAGCTACTGAATGTTCCTCCAATGCCGATTGAAAACTGGGAACTTTTTCAAGATCTAAGTGTCCTGCCAGATATCCCCAAGGTGGTCCCTTTTGAAGTGATACGTACACCAAAGTCTTCCCATTCCAAGAAAGGAGGCCCACATCTCACCCCGAGAAGTCTCTCTCAAGAACAGTAGATTGACTTATGTGATCTCTATCTGACCTGTATAGGTTTCGCTGGTATTTGGAAATCATACCCTTTTACTTACCTAAACTTATGGTCCCATTATTAGTATGATTTCATGTGGCCTGTTCTTCTTTTCTTTAAAGGGTTTTTCCCCCTTTCTTGCATTTATTCAGCCCTTCCCTGGGCGTTATACGATCTCCCCATCGGTCTACAGACCAATTAACCCCCTCTTGCTCATGACATATTCTAATATGTTTGCTTTTTCATTTACTGTTAGTTTAACATGTTTTGTTTTGTTCCCCCTCCCTATTCCTACTCCAAGGTACATGTCTCTCCCATCGATATGGAGTAAACTCCTTTCTCCTACAGCTTCTATGATACACTGGACAACGGACCCTCACAAACCTACTGTGCCCTCTGGGGGGGTGCCACTCCGGCTACAAGGTAATCCCACACACCATACTCAATGGCTGATCTGTCTGTAGCTTCTTACAATGTTAAGGGTTTTCACTCCCCTTCAAAACGGAGCCAAATCTTTACCATTTTAAGAAAAGCCGGGGCTGGGGTGGTATTCCTCCAGGAGACGCACTTCCGCTTTAATCACTATCCTGACATGCGGTTCTCACACTATTCCAATTGGTACCACTGTGGGGGTAGCTCCTCAGCCTCCAGTGGGGTCAGTATAGGGTTACAAAGGAAAATCCCCTTTAAATTTGTCAGACAAATTTTAGACCCAGAGGGAAAATTTATCTTACTTAAAGGCACTATAGGGCCGCAAACCAACACTTTTATTAATTTATATGCCCCTAACTCTAGTCAATCCCGTTGGTTCTCTGATATCTTCCCTATCATAGAATCCTTCAAGGAAGGTATCGTAATTGCGGGGGGTGACTTAAACGTAGCGCTACTTCCACAACTAGATATCTCTTCACACAAATCATCCCACTCTAGCAAATCTCTAAAAGCTATCAGGAACGCCCTCTGGGACCTACACTTGATAGATATATGGCAATCCCACCACCCTAATACTCTAGATTTTACGTTTTATTCCCCAATACATAATACCTATCACAGAATAGACTACTTGTTTATTTCTAAGGAACACTTACACCTTTGTCGGGAGTCATCCATTGGCTCTATACATGTATCAGATCATTCCCCCATATTTATTTCAGTTTTGGCCCCTAACGAAACTCCCTCATACTTTAACTGGCGCCTAAATGAATCCCTCTTGGGATACCAGGACTCGGTAGAACTGATTTCCAAGCACATCACAGAGTACTTTTCTCTGAATAACAGTCCTAAGCTAGCGGTGAATATTCTTTGGGACGCTCATAAACCGGTAATCAGGGAACAATTAATTAGCATTAGCACACACCATAAGAGAGTGAGGGAAAGAGAAATTGATTAAACTCTAAAAACTATTCAGAGGCTTGAGTCACAGCATAAAACAAAACCCTCTGACCCTCAATTTCAAGAACTATCGGAGTACAGGGCCAAACTTAGATCCCTTCTAATATCTAGAGCAGCTAAATATTATATGAGTTCCCAGCATAAATTTTTCGCACATGGTGATAAGGCCACCAAATTTGTTATGAATAGGATCAAAGGGAGGAGATCCGCAAATTACGTCCATCAGCTATCCTCACAAGATGGGACTCCTATTTTTTCTGTTAACCAGATCGCTGCCCAATTTTGTTCCTTTTATAATGATCTCTATAATCTCCCCTCAACTGTGGAACCAGAAACCCATGTATCTGCTATATCTGCCTTTTTGGAAGCCTCCAAACTCCCTAACATCTCCCCAAAACAGAAGTTAAGTCTGGAAGCCCCTTTTTCATTAAACGAGCTCAAAAAAGCAATGCACCAAATGCCATCAGGAAATTGCCCAGGCCCAGACGGCCTTCCGATAGCTTACTACAAAACGTTCCACGAACTCCTTTTCCCTCATCTCCTAGAAGTCTGTAACCAGACTTTCCAAGGAATCCCTCTTTCAAGGGATATGACTGCGGCCCACATCATCCTCATTCCTAAAGAAGGGAAAGATGCCAAATTATGTTCCAATTATAGGCCCATCTCCCTCCTAAACATAGACCTCAAAATCCTGGCCAAGATGTTAGCTAACAGATTAGCTATCCTTCTCCCTCAACTTGTACATGGAGATCAGGTCGGCTTTATCCGCAACAGGGAAGGCAATGACAACACCACCAGGGGTCATTAATATTCTCTGCCATGCCAAATGGACTTCCTCTCCTTTGTTTTTACTCAGCACAGATGCTGAGAAAGCATTTGATAGGGTTAACTGGTCGTATTTAAAACACGTGCTGTTGAGTTTTGGCCTACCTGACTCCTTTGTTCAAGCAACCTTCTCGATGTACGAACATGCAACAGCTTCAGTTCTAGTGAATGGAAATTTATCCTTCTCATTCTCCATTAGAAAAGGGACCTGCCAGGGCTGCCCCCTATCACCCCTCCTATTTATTCTAGCTCTTGAACCACTCCTTTTGACCATAAGATTGGACCAGGAGGTAGTAGGCCTATGTTTGGGAGGCAGGGAACAGAAAATAGCTGCCTTCGCAGACGACGACCTTATAATGACGGTTAATCCGAAGGTGTCTTTACCTCGTATCCAGTCCTATCTTAACACATATAGCAATATATCAGACTTCAAAATTAATGCCAATAAATCGCTAGTCCTCTGCTTAGGCATCCCTCGGGCAACCAAATGTCAATTAATGATTGATTCCCCATTCAATTGGTCCTCCTCCACTATCACATACTTAGGTGTCAAGATTAGCCCTGAAATAACCGAACTGTTTTCCCTCAACTACACCCCCTTAAAAAATTCACTTCTTGAAGCTATTGATAATTTGGCCCGTTCCAATCCGACATTGTCTTGGTTTGGCCGCAAAAACCTTCTCTCCTCCTTAATACTCCCCCGACTCACCTACTTGCAGCAAGTCCTACCCATCCCTGTCCCCAAACACTATTATGACACAATTATACAAAAGTTTAGATCCTTCATCTGGAGTGGAAGGAAAGCGAGACTCTCATCTGCCTTCCTCACCAAACCTAGACATGCAGGGGGAATAGGCCTACCAAATCCCAATCTCTATGGGAAAGCCATCCTTCTCTCCCGTGCAATAGCTTGGTTACGTCCTCCCCCATCTTCAGCTGTGGTACAGATAGAATTAGACATCCTGAACAGTCCAGCCAGAGCGCTTCTTCTAGGCCACAAGATGATCCTCCCTGGTCCTATGTCTCACTACCCAATTGTCAAAGCCACGCTTGAAGCATGGAAGTGGTTATCTTCCTCACATTGTTCCATCCCATTCCCTTCTCCCATATTATCTGTAAAAGATGTCCTAAATACGGCCCCTTCTACCCTAAGAGGCTCAACTTCATTAGGACTGATGTCCTCCTCAACCCCTTTAACCTCACTAGCTCTCCCTACTGGAGTCTGGATGGACTTAGAAGGTACAAATGCCCTACTTAACCCTCACCTGCGAGATTTTATCTCTGTCGCTTACCTTAGAGCTTACCTAAAACAACACATTAAAATAGGGGACCTCTTGCGCCCTCTAGTATGGTTTGAAGCTCTGATATCCTTGCAATCAGCACCCAGAAAACTCATCTCACAGATTTATAGTAAATTGCGGGTGCCACCTATGATAGCTATACCATCCTTTGTGAAACAATGGGAACTAGACCCGAACATCACAATTCCCTATGAATCTCTTCCTAAACTACTAGAATCCCCCCATGGAGCCTCCCGCTGTGTCCGAATTCAGGAAAACAGCTATAAAATCCTCACCAGATGGTATAACACGCCAGATAATACTTCAAGATACACCGAGTCTGCTTCGGACGCCTGCTGGAGGTGCCATGGGGAGAGAGGAACATTCCTTCATATCTGGTGGACATGCCCCCTTATCCATAAATGGTGGTGTGAGGTCTTCTCAATAGCTAACAAAGTTTGCGGCACCCTGAGTCAACCATCTCCGCAAATTGCCCTCCTGTCCTTCTCCCAGGAAAAGGGAAATGTTAAACCACCCTTTATATTTACACAAATGCTGTTGGCGGCCCGCCTTCAACTACCTAAACTTTGGCTACAACCTGTGGTCCCAACCCTAGAACAATGGATCCAAAAAATTGATCAGATCCATAGGTTCGAGGAACTATCTTCTTGGGAATCACGCACACACGTATTATTCCTCAAAAAATGGTCCCTGTGGTCTAAATTCAGATCCCCCAAATCTTAGCGTACTCTATTGACGCCTAAATAGATTGGAACTTCTATATCTAGCTTTCAGGCACCGCCATACAACACAACATACACCCCACCCGGGGGACCTCCCCACCTTACGTTGTAGACTCAAATACCGCTGCACCAGGTATTACCGTCACCCTCACGCTTCCAGTTCCGCATGCACCTCATCTATTTTATGTCTCTCGCTAGACTGCTAGTGATGGATTCGCGTGTTAACCTATGTATTTGTGCAATATTTTTGTATCTGTTATGTACCTACTCCGTACTTAACTCCGCCACTTTGGCGTGGCCTGCGAGCCTATACCTTGGTATCCTGTTACCTCCTGTTATACTTTGAAATTTATAATAAAAATATAAATTAAATAATAAATAAAAAAGAATTGTCTATGGGTGATCCAGAAGTAAAAGTTGTACAAACATTGAGCACTGCTGCCAAGTGTCAAGATTACATACTTGAAAGACTATCTAGATGTTCAAAATGGGATACGGTAATAAATGTAGTAGCTCGAATTTAACGTTTGGCAAAGGGAATCAGAAAGAAGGAATTGTTGAATGTAGAAGAAAGAATGAAAGCTGAAGAAACAGTCATAAGACTCATTCAACAAAGATTCTACAGTGAAGAGTTGAAGAGACTTAGTCAAGAACCTAAAATGCTTCCAAACAACCACTTATTGTAGAAGCTTAATCTTGTTCTGCAGGGTGGTATACTGAAGGTGGGGGGGGGGGAGACTTGAAAATGCATCGTTTCCTAGCAGAGTGAAGCATCCAGCAATTCTACCTAAAAACTCTACATTCACAAGATTGATTATTGATCACTACTACAACAAATCCTTGCATAAAGGAAGAAGCTTTACCCAAAGCTGTTTGAGAGAAGGTGGTTACTGGATAGTGAAAGGAAGCAAAGTTATAACAAAGTATATAAGTAAATGTCTAGTCTTCAGAAAGGCACGTAGACCTACCAAAGAACAAAGAATGCTAGATTTACCAGCAAATCGTGTAAACCCATCACCACCATTTCTTTATAGCAGAAGGGATTGTTTTGGCCCATTTCATAGCCATTAGAGGTATTGTCAGAGAGCTTAGATCTGACCAAGGATCTAATTTTGTCGGAGCAAAGAATGAATTGAAGAAAGCTCTAAAAGAGATTGATAAAGAAAAAGTAACTGAGTATTTGTTAGAGAAACTGTGATTTTCACATGAATGCTCCACATGCAAGCCATACAGGAGGAATTTGGGAAAGACAAATCAGTGTGTTAAGTTCAGTGTTGAAAAAGAACACCGGAAGAATAGATGACGCTTCACTTAGGACCCTATTCTATGAAATAATGTCTATTGTTAACAGTTGTCCACCTACAGTTGATAACATCAGCGATCCAACAAGTTTGGACCCTTTAACTCCTTAAGGACGCAAAATGATGCAAGAAGAAGAAGCCAGGTTTACTGGCGAAACGGCGTTGGGTCAGGAGTCGGCCAAGAGATCTTTGCACTACTCAGGGTATGTTTAATCTTGTCCATGTACTCTAACCTCAATCTCTACAATTGCCTACTTTGCATTTTGTTTGGGGCGTTGCTGACATGAGGTTTTGAGGTAAGCTTTTTTAGCTAGCATCCATTTTTCCCTGTTGTTATTTTCGTGCACTGATCTCCCGGCCTCTCCTTGGGTCCTGCTCCTCATCTGTGTGTCCTGCCTTGTGCTGCCTTTTTTTATTATGCATGTATGTATTGTTCATATATATTTATAATAAAGTCTTTTGGATTTTCATATATACGTAAGTCAGTTTCATTTTTTGGTGATTATTATGACTCCCTGCGAGTCAGTTTTTTCGATTTATTTGATTGTTATTCTGTCCGGTTAATATTGGTTGACCATCCTTAAGGACACAGCCTTATTTCACCTTAAGGACCAGGCAATTTTTTGCAAACCTGACAAGTGTCACTTGGTGATAACTTTAAAACGCTTTGACTTATCCAGGCTGTTCTGAGATTGTTTTTTTGTCACATATTGTACTTCATGACACTGGTAAAATGAAGTAAAAAAAAAAAAACATTTTTATTTATAAAAAAATACCAAATTTAACAAAACTTTGTAAAAAATTTCTAATTTCCAAGTTTCAATTTCTCTACTTCTATAATACATAGTAATACCTCCAAACATAGTTATTTCTTTACATTCCCCATATGTCTACTTCATGTTTGCATCATTTTGGGAATGATATTTTATATTTTGGGGATGTTACAAGGCTTAGAAGTTTGGAAATTTTTCAGAAATTTTCAAAAACCCCATTTTTAGGGACCAGTTCAGGTCTGAAGTCACTCTGTGAGGCTTATATAATAGAAAACACCCAAAAATTACCCCATTCTATAAACTACACCCCTCAAGGTATTCAAAACAGATTTTACAAACGTCGTTAACCCTTCAGGTGTTGCACAAGAGTTATTGGCAAATGGGGATGAAATTTGAATATTTCATTTTTTTTGCCTAATTTTCCATTTTAACCCATTTTTTCCACTAACAAAGCAAGGGTTAACAGCCAAACAAGACTGTGGGCCAGATTTATCATTAGCTCAAGTCAGAATAATGGAGTGAAAAAGTCGCAAATTTTTGTGCAATCGCTTAAACTGCGCAAAAATTTGTGACTTTTTTCTGCTCTGCACTATGGTCGCCAGTTTTCTGAAAGTGGGCGTGTTTTCTTATGTAAATGAATCTCTAGACAGATTTACTATTGGGACTATTTAAAAAGTCGCAAAAAAGTCGCAATTTCACTCCAGTGAGTACCATGCTTATCTTATGAGACTTTTTAATAGAACATGCGACTTTTTCATAAAAACGTGCGACTTTTTCATAAAAACGTGCGACTTTTGTAAAGCTGCTTACTGACGGATAAACTGCTACCGTCAAACCACATTTATTACAGTCTTAAAGGGCCGATCATAAATCTGACTTGGCTAAAACTGACTTTAGCCATATGTTAAAGTGGAGTGAGCTGTCAGAGTCGTGATAAATCTGGCCCTGTATCTTTATTGCCCTGACTCTGCATTTGCAGAAACACCCCATATGTGGCCGTACACTACTGTACGGCCACACAGTGGGGCGAAGAGGGAAAGGTACGCCGTTTGGTTTTTGGAGGGCTGATTTTTATGGACCGGTTTATTTACACTGTGTCCTGTTTCAACCTCCCTGATGAACCCCTGGAGTAGAAACTCCCTAAAAGTGACCCCATCTAAGAAACTACACCCCTCAAGGTATTCAAAACTGATTTTATAAACGTTGTTAACCCTTCAGGTGTTACACAAGAGTTATTGGCAAATGGGGATGAAATTTGAATATTTCATTTTTTTGCCTAATTTTCCATTTTAACCCATTTTTTCCACTAACAAAGCAAGGGTTAACAGCCAAACAAGACTGTATCTTTATTGCCCTGACTCTGCCGTTTACAGAAACACCCCATATGTGGCCGTACACTACTGTACGGCCACACAGCGGGCATAGAGTGAAAAGTTCACCATTTGGTTTTTGGAGGGCTGATTTTTATGGACCGGTTTATTTACACCGTGTCCTGTTTCAACCCCCCTGATGCACCCCTGGAGTAGAAACTCCCTAAAAGTGACCCCATTTTGGAAACTACGGGATAAGGTGGCGGTTTTGCTGGGATTATTTTTATGGAACATATGATTTTTGGTTGCTCTATATTACATTTTTGTGAGGCAAGGTTACCAAAAATTGAAATTCTGAAATGTCGTCTCCATTTACCATTAACTGTTGAGGAACACCTAAAGGGTTAATAAAGTTTGTAAAATCAGTTTTGAATACCTTGAGGGGTGTAGTTTCTTAGATGGGTCACTTTTGTGGAGTTTTTACTCTAGGGGGGCATCAGGGGGGCTTCAAAAGTGACATAGTGTCAATAAAAAAGGTCATCAAAATTGGCCTTCCAGAAACCATGTTGGTCCTTTCCTTTTGCGGCCTCCCTTTTACTGATACAGCAGTTTACGACCACAAATGCGGCGTTTCTGTAAACTTAAATATCAGGGTAATAAATATAAAGTTTTGTTTGGTTGTTAACCCTTGCTTTGTTACCGGAAAAAACAGATTGAAATGGAAAAGTGCCAAAAATAGCTGTTTTGGCACCGTTTTTTTTTTTTTTTACCATGTTAATCAGGGGGTTAGCTCATAGGGTATTTTTAGAGAGGAGATTCTTACGGACGTGGCGATACCTAATAATTATTTAGGTTTTAGACTATATTATCCTATTAAGTCTAAGGGTCATTTTTTTTTTGCCGATTATCTTATGTAGGGGCTCATTTTTTGCAGGATGAGAGGACAGTTTTATTGGCACTATTTTGGGGGCTATATGACTTTTTGATCGCTTGCTATTAAAATTGTTGTTGGGTAAGGTGACAAAAAAAAAGTTCTTTTTTTGCACCATTTTTTGTTGCTTTTTTGACCGTGTTAATCTGGGGGTTAGGTCATGGGGTATTTTTATAGAGGAGATTATTACCGACGCAGCAATACCTAATTTATCTACTTTTTTAAAATTATTTTCATTTTTTAAGTCTGAGAACCAGTTTTTTTATCCGATGTCAGTGCTAAATTGGGATATAAATTTAGTACTCCATGGAAGTGTGGTACTCCCTGAAGCAACTGTCAATGCAGAGGCCCGGATGATTGGGGCATGGGTCACACTGAGTAGTGGTGTCCTTCCATATCCCCCTCCTGTGACACACTCTGCACTTTTTTGGGGTTTGTCCCTTCTTTCCAGTATGGGGGACCACACCTGTAAAGTGTTGGCCAGGGATGATCCGGGCGCCTCCAGTTCCCGAGGTACTCCGGCCTGCTCTTTCCCGGTCCAAAAAGATCAGGGCCTTGAGGACTGCCTCATAGAATTGGAGGAATGTCCCTTTGCTACCAGCGCTTTGGGATAGTACAAAAGTGTTGTAGAAGGCAACCTCTACCAAGTAGACCGCAACATGGTACTTTTTTGTACCATGCCCGGGTTTTGCGCATGGCGTTATATGGCTTGAGGACTTGATCAGAGAGATCAACTCCTCTCATATACCGATTGTAGTCGACGATACAATTGGGCTTGAGGACCGTTGCCGCGGTACCTCGCACAGGGACAGGGGTGATGCCGTTACCATGAATTGTGGACAGTACAAGGACATCCCTCTTGTCCTTATATCTGACCAGCAACAGGTTTCTAGTGGTAAGGGCACGGGTCGCACCCCTGTGAATAGGTCCCTGGAGGGGGTGGGCAGGGAGGCCGCGTTGATTTTTCCGCACGGTCCCACAAGCGGACGTGGATCTGGCGGCAAGGGACTGGAACAAGGAGATACTAGTATAAAAGTTATCCACGTAAAGGTGGTAACCCTTATCTAGCAGTGGGCACATAAGGTCCCACACAAGTTTCCCGCTAACACCCAGAGTGGGGAGACATTCTGGGGGTTGAATATGGGAATCTCGCCCCTCGTATATACGAAACTTGTAAGTGTACCCTGAGGTACTCTCACAAAGTTTGTATAGCTTCATGCCATACCTCGCCCGCTTGGAGGGCACATACTGGCGGAAAATGAGTCTCCCCTTGAACGCAACGAGAGACTCATCAACCGCGACCTCCCTTCCAGGTACATAGGCCTGTACAAATTTGTCCCCAAAATGATCGATGACCGGACGTATCTTATACAGATGGTCAGAGACAGAATCACCTTGGGGGGGACATGCTGCATTATCTGAATAATGCAGAAATTTCTGGATGGCCTCAAACCGGGAGCGTGTCATGGCCGTACTGTAAAGTGGGGCCTGGTAGAGGACGTCCCCACTCCAGTAATGCCTGACACTAGGTTTCTTGACGCGGATGACAACAGGAAAGTGGGGTCATCCTCGTCCTCACTTGGACTCTCGGAGGCAAGCTGGGCATATGCCTCCTCAGCCGAGAACGTGCGGCGGGCCATAGGGGAGTGTGTGTATGTGCGTGTGTGTAAATCTTTATTTGGTGTGTGTGTGTGTGGGGTCAGGGGTGTTCACGAACTCACCCTAAAACTAACAGAAAAAAAAAACTAACGAAAAGAAGGGCAAAAAATGTGAAAAAAAAGTAATTCTAAACCGCTGATCAGTAGAGATGTCGCGAACATAAAATTTTCCGTTCGCGAATAGCGAACGCGAATTTCTGCAAATGTTCGCGAATGGGCGAACCGGGCGAACCGCCATTGACTTCAATAGGCAGGCGAATTTTAAAACCCACAGGGACTCTTTCTAGCCACAGTAGTGATGGAAAAGTTGTTTCAAGAGGACTAACACCTGGACTGTGGCATGCCGGAGGGGGATCCATGGCAAAACTCCCATGGAAAATTACATAGTTGACGCAGAGTTGGATTTTAATCCATAAAGGGCATAAATCACCTAACAATCCTAAAAAAAATTTAACAACGTGGTTTATAACATCCAGTGTGTGTATACGATCAAGTATGATGTTGTATCGATCAGGTACTGTAAGGGTTACGCCCGCTTCACAGACATTGACAGACCAAACTCCCCTTTTAATGCACCGCAAACAACCGCAAACAGTCCATTTGCCCAACTGCAAACTTCCCATTTGCACAAGGTTGGATACCAAGCTAGCCATGTCCCATTGATGTCATTGAAGGTTTCTTCCTCCACTCAGCCACGTACAACACCAAGGGTCCCCGAAAGGTGAATTGAATTGATTTTTCAAACGGGGAGATGGTTAAAAAAATGCTGGCTCCCTCCCCTTTGTTTGAATCCACGCCACGGTCACTGCGTCTGCGCCGTGCAATTTACTGTCACACCCGATATGAGTGGTATTTTCTGTAGTACTATTCTCATCAGTTTAATCCCTGTTACGTCCCATATCAGGGATTGCCTTTTGTGAAAAAAAATTTAGGCCGGGTACCTTTGACTGCCTTCACAGTGACAGACCAAACTCTGATACACCAAACTGAATTGATTTTAGGAACCGGGAGATGGAAAAAGCAGCTTCGTCGGTTCTCTTACTCCCAAGTTGGGGCACTGCGCGTGCACGGAGCAATGTGCTGTGACACCCTATATGAGTGGTGTCTTAACTAGTTCTATTCCTATCAGTTTAATCCCTGTTACGTCCCCTATCCGGGGACATGTGTCGAATTGATTAATCATTATCGAATTAACGACATCCTGAAATAATTTTGTTCTGAGCTCTGTACTTGCTTTGTATTGGAATTGATGGGGATTTTTTAAATTGTTTGCATTATTTCTAATAAACTATTAAGAGACTTTATTATGATTTTTTTATTTTATGTATTAAAAACCCATACAACCCATACAAATACAAAGAAAATTAATGTTTTTTCTATAAAAAATAATCCAGCCGATCGCTTTTAGTCTGATCATAATGAAGCAACGGCCTTATCTGGGGTGTGGCAACATTGCCAACACACTCATAGAGGTGATGATCGCATCATTATGATACACAAGCCCCTTCACCACAACATGGTACCGATCACGAAGGGGAATTGACACATGTATGTGCCTTTTTTTTGTTTTGTTTTTGCAGCCACAGTGCAGCACTAGAGGCCAGAAAAATTAGGCATGCACACATGCCTGAAAAATTTGGTATTGTTGCAGCCGAAAATTGTTGCAGGCAGAAAGGTGACTTAAACATTGCGGCTTGAATTCTAGTTGGTGGCGGAGAATTCACGAAAGTCATCCGGTATGCAGACATTAAATACAGCAGCGTGCGGACCATTTAGAGGCCAAGGCATGTCATCAGGCCTTTTGTTAGTCAAACATATCCCCCACTGTCAGTCCCTTCGGGATCCATGCCTCATTCATCTTAATTAAGGTGAGGTAATCATCACTTTTTTGACCAAGGCAACTTCTTTTGTCAGTGACAATGCCTCCTGCTGCACTGAAGGTCCTTTCTGACAGGGCACTTGAAGCGGGGCAGGCCAGAAGTTCTATCGCAAACTGGGATAGTTCAGGCCACAGGTCAAGCCTGCACACCCAGTAGTCAAGGGGTTCATCGCTCCTCAGAGTGTCGATATCTGCAGTTAAGGCGAGGTAGTCTGCTACCTGTCGGTCGAGTCGTTCTCTAAGGCTGGATCCCAAAGGGCTGTGGCGATGTGTAGGACTGAAAAAGCTCCGCATGTCCTCCATCAACAACACATCTGTAAAGCATCCTGTCCTTGCTGCCGTGGTCGTGGTAGGAGGAGGATTACTTTCACCTCTTCCCCTGTTAGATTCCCGTTGTGCTGTGACATCCCCCTTATAGGCTGTGTAAAGCATATTTTTTAGTTTGGTTTTGAACTGCTGCATCCTTTCTGACTTTCGGTAATTTGGTAACATTTCCGCCACTTTTTGCTTATACCGGGGGTCTAGTAGCGTGGCCACCCAGTACAGGTCGTTCTCCTTCATCCTTTTTATACAAGGGTCCCTCAACAGACATGACAACATGAAAGACCCCATTTGCACAAGGTTGGATGGCGAGCTACACATTTCCCGTTCCTCCTCCTCACTGATGTCATTGACGGTCTGTTCTTCACCCCAGCCACGTACAACACCACGGGTCCCAGGTGACAACAACGAGCCCCCTGGGATGCCTGCTGTGGTTGGTCTTCCTCCACCTCAAAGCCACATTCCTCCTCTGACTCCTCTTCCTCATACTCCTCTTCCAGCGTTGCCGCAGGTCCGGCAAGCAATGATGACAAGGCTGTTTCTGGTGGTGATGGTGACCACAACTCTTCCTCTTCACGCTCATCTACAGCCTGATCCAGCACTCTTCGCAGGGCACTCTCCAGGAAGAAAACAAATGGGATAAGGTCGCTGATGGTGCCTTCTGTGCGACTGACTAGGTTTGTCACCTCCTCAAAATGACGCATGAGCCTAAAGGCATTGCGCATGAGCGTCCAGTAACGTGGCAAAAAAATTCCCAGCTCCGCAGAGGCTGTCCTAGCACCCCGGTCATACAAATTCTTGTTGACGGCTTTTTCTTGTTGGAGCAGGCGGTCGAACATTAGGAGTGTTGAATTCCAATGTGTTGGGCTGTCGCAAATCAAACGCCTCACTGGCATGTTATTTCGGCGCTGAATGTCTGAAAAGTGCGCCATGGCCGTGTAGGAGCGCAGGTTGACCCAATGCGCAGTGTAGGTGATATACCTACCCTGACCGAGCTTTGCAGACCAGGTATCAGTGGTCAGATGGACCCTTGCCCCAACACTGTATGCCAGAGATGCCATGACTTCCTTTTCAATCACTGAGTAGAGGTTTGGGATTGCCTTATTTGAAAAAAATAAATAAAAATTGTCCGGGTAACTTCCACTGTGGTGTCCCAATAGCGACAAATTTTTTGAAGGCCTCAGACTCCACCAGCTGGTATGGTAAAAACTGGCGGGCTAAGAGTTCCGTCAAGCCAGCTGTCAGGCACCGGGCAAGGGGGTGACTCTGTGACATTGGCTTCTTACGCTCAAACATTTCCTTTACAGACACCTGACTGTGGGCAGATGAGATGGAACTGCTGAAGGTGAAAGGAGGAGTGGCGGGTGGTAGAGAGGGGGCAAGGAGGACAGCAGTGGTTGATGTGGCTGAAGATGCTGGACCAGGAGGAGGATAGTGGCTTTGAGCTTGTGTGCTGCTTCTACTTGTCATCATGTGTTGATCCCATAGGCGTTTGTGATGTGCGATCATGTGCCTTCGCAAAGCAGTTGTACCTAGGTGGGTGCTGGATTTCCCACGACTCAGTTTCTTTTGGCACAGGTTGCAAATGGCATCGCTGTTGTCAGAGGCAGACACACAAAAAAAATGCCACACTGCTGAGTTTTGCAATGACGGCATTCTGGTGGTGGCAACAGCATGAGTTGATTGGCGTGCTGTCTGGCTGACCCTGGGTGCCGATACATGCTGTCTGACTGTGCCACTAGCTCCTTGCGACGACCTCCCCCTGCTTCCAACTCGTCTCCTCCTTCTCTCTGTCTCCCCTTCTGAACTTTCCCCCTCTTCTTCTCTTCGAGCAGGCACCCACGTGGCATCCACGGCCACATCGTCATCATCAACCACTTCACTTGTATCTGACACCTCAGCAAAGGAAGCAGCAGCGGGTACAACATCATCATCATCCACACTGTGTGTAATGCTGCCTGACTGAGACATATCCCTGTTATCTACATCCTCTGGCAATAATAGTTGCGCATCACTAATTTCATCCAACTGATGTGTCAATAACTCCTCAGAGGGATCAAGTGAAGCTGCTGTGGTGGTGGTGGTGGTGGTGGTGGTGGTGGTGGCGGTGGCGGTGGCGGTGGCGGGAGAGAGAGAGTGGTAACTTGAGAGCAGGTGACCAAAGCTGAGCTGGAGGAGGATGGTGCATCAAGGTTCTAAGCGGAAGCTGTTGAAGATTGGGTGTCCTGTGTAAGCCAGTCAACTATTTTCTCAGAATTTTTTGGGTTCAGGGTACGTGGCCTCTGAACACTGGGCATTATTCCAGGGCCAGTGGAAATCACAGCACTACGACCACGACGGCCCCTTCGGGGTGGCCTGCCTCTGCCTGTCATTTTTAAAAAAATAAGTGGTACTATGCGTGCAAGGTACTTTGCCTCCCTATATAAGTGGTGGGCAGTGGGCACAGTACAGTCTGTGTGGGCCTGACACACACGGGCTTGCAAATGTGATTATATCACAGAAATGTTTTAAATATAATTTTTTTTATCTGCAAGGTATTTGAGTGAATGACACCCTGTAACGGTATGAGTGGAGGCCTAGTCACTAGCCAGTATACAGTATGTGTGGGCCTGACACACACGGGCTTGCAAATGTGATTATATCACAGATAAATTTTAAATATAATTTTTTTTATCTGCAAGGTATTTGAGTGAATGACACCCTGTAACAGTATGAGTGGAGGCCTAGCTACTAGCCAGTAGCCACAATACAGTCTGTGTGGGCCTGACACACACGGGCTTGCAAATGTGATTATATCACAGAAACATTTTAAATATATATTTTTTTTATCTGCAAGGTATTTGAGTAAATGACACCCTGTAACGGTATGAGTGGAGGCCTAGCCAGTGGCCACAGTACAGTCTGTGTGGGCCTGACACACATGGGCTTGCAAATGTGATTATATCACAGAAAAATATTAAATATAATTTTTCTTTATCTGCGAGGTATTTTCTGTCACACCCTGTATGAATGGTGTGCACGTGCTGTCTGTGACTGAGGCTGCAGCTTCTCACACATGGGCAGCCAGGCAACTGCAATTTATATATATATATATACAGTACAGACCAAAAGTTTGGACACCCCTTCTCATTCAAAGAGTTTTCTTTATTTTCATGACTATGAAAATTGTAGATTCACACTGAAGGCATCAAAACTATGAATTAACACATGTGGAATTATATACATAACAAAAAAGTGTGAAACAACTGAAAATATGTCATATTCTAGGTTCTTCAAAGTAGCCATCTTTTGCTTTGATTACTGCTTTGCACACTCTTGCCATTCTCTTGATGAGCTTCAAGAGGTAGTCACCTGAAATGGTTTTCACTTCACAGGTGTGCCCTGTCAGGTTTAATAGGTGGGATTTCTTGCCTTATAAATGGGGTTGGGACCATCGGTTGCGTTGTGGAGAAGTCCGGTGGATACACAGCTGATAGTCCTACTGAATAGACTGTTAGAATTTGTATTATGGCAAGAAAAAAGCAGCTAAGTAAAGAAAAATGAGTGGCCATCATTACTTTAAGAAATGGTCAGTCAGTCAGAAAAATTGGGAAAACTTTAAAAGTGTCTCCAAGTGCAGTCACAAAAACCATCAAGCGCTACAAAGAAACTGGCTCACATGTGGACCGCCCCAGGAAAGGAAGACCAAGAGTCACCTCTGCTGCAGGGGATAAGTTCATCAGAGTCACCAGCCTCAGAAATCGTAGGTCAACAGCAGCTCAGATTAGAGACCAGGTCAATGCCACACAGAGTTCTAGCAGCAGACACATCTCTAGAACAACTGTTAAGAGGAGACTGTGTGAATCAGGCCTTCATGGTAGAATATCTGCTAGGAAACCACTGCTAAGGACAGGCAGCAAGCAGAAGAGACTTGTTTGAGCTAAAGAACAAAAGGAATAGACATTAGACCAGTGGAAATCTGTGCTTTGGTCTGAGAAGTCCAAATTTGAGATCTTTGGTTCCAACCACCGTGTCTTTGTGCGATGCAGAAAAGGTAAACGGATGGACTCTACATGCCAGGTTCCCACCGTGAAGCATGGAGGAGGAGGTGTGATGGTGTGGGGGTGCTTTGCTGGTGACACTGTTGGGGATTTATTCAAAATTGAAGGCATACTGAACCAGCATGGTTACCACAGCATCTTGCAGCGGCATGCTATTCCATCCGGTTTGCGTTTAGTTGGACCATCATTTATTTTTCAACAGGACAATGACCTCAAACATAACTCCTGGCTGTGTAAGGGCTATTTGACCATGAAGGAGAGTGATGGGGTGCTGCGCCAGATGACCTGGCCTCCACAGTCACCGGACCTGAACCGAATCAAGATGGTTTGGGGTGAGCTGGACCGCAGAGTGAAGACAAAAGGGCCAACAAGTGCTAAGCATCTCTGGGAACTGCTTCAAGACTGTTGGAAGACCATTTCAGGTGACTACCTCTTGAAGCTCATCAAGAGAATGCCTAGAGTGTGCAAAGCAGTAACAGGACCCCCTGGCGCATTTGCCCGGTGCCTGCTCAATGATTTGAGCAGGCACCGGGTTCCGATCACCACCCGCCGCGTGGTGGTGATCGAACATACAGGTACGCCCTGTGTCCTTAAGTACCAGGACATAAGGGCGTACCTATATGCCCTTTGTCCTGAAGAGGTTAACTCCCAACCATTTACTTCACCTTAAGTCTGATTACATACAGCCACCACCTGGCAAGTTCACCAAAGAGGATTTATATGCTAAAAGAAGATGGCGAAGAGTTCAATTTCTATCAGATTAGTTTTGGAATAGATGGAGACAAGAGTACTTAGCCAATCTTATGCTAAGAAGTAAATGGCAAGCACCCTGAAGAAATTTCCAAGTTGGTGACATAGTGTTAGTGAAAGAAGAAGATTTACCTAGAAGTCAATGGAAATTGGCTGAAGTTCTAAAAGTTCAAAAGGATGAAGACAAACTAGTAAGAAAAGTGTTGTTACAAATAGGAGACTCAAAACTTGACAAAAAAGGAAAACGTCTCACTACTCCACTCAAGTTGGAACATCCTATACATAAGAACATATAATTATAGGTAATTTTGGTGGGAGTGTAGCTGGCCAGCTTGGACTTGTCCTAGGTTGCTAGTATAGCTTATATGTTTATACAGCTAGACCTGCCAATAACCTTAATGTAGTTCCTATGTTTATGTGTTAGAGACAAAAGCAGAGTTATTTACTGTGACATCATGTTTTGGATGTCATATAACTGTTATATTTTGTGTTCACAGAAGCAGAAAAGGATAATATGCCTTTAAGATTCATTTTGTTATGTAAGGTAAGCTCAGTGACACAGCAGACACAACAGAAAGCATAGTGTTAATCTGTTATTGCTGGGCAGAAGTCTAGACCAATCACAGCCAGCTTCTCACACAGCAAGAGTTTTCACCAATCACAGCCAGCCTCACACACAGCCTGTCTGGAAATCCCCCAGCTCATGCTGCTAGAATCATTATTCACCAGAGGCAAGAGCTGAAGATACATTCACTCCACTGAGAGCTAAGTTTTATTGGAGCAGAGGCCAAATAGGTATTTAAACCAGGTATATAATGTTCATTTTGTTAGTATTGTGTTTAGATCTGTATACTGAACTAGATATATATGTGTTTACTTACAGTTCCACCAATTGCAACCATACAATTGCAAACCACAAATTTCACATATTTAATTAAAACCACACCAGATTATACTCAATCCATCTGCAAATAGTCACTGCTAACTGCATACTGCAAGTGAACTATTACTTAAACCTCAGAGATCATAAAGTGCTTATATAACTTAAAGTGAGAGTACACAGAAACTGAAGAGAGAAATATATCCACCATTTTGTGTTGAATGACAAGATTGAACAGTTGAACCACCATTTTATGCATACCGCCATTTTGTTATATCTTTTCAACACGTGTTTTGTACATGAACGATCTGCTGCGGAGATGGCAGTGTTATATGAAGAAAAGTTGAAGTTAATAAAGAAGTTATTTGAAGCATTTGGTGTGCTCTTTAATCCTACTGTTTCCGTAGAATGGCGCTAGAGGAATTGCAGAGTTATAGACAGTCTGGTTAGACTAAAAGTCAGAGATATAAAAATTCTTCTAATGCCACAGCACAAAAGGCACTTCATAATGCTGCGCCTGCCACACACACACACATGCTATTGCAGCGCAGATGTGACAATTCACTGGAGACACCATTTATAGGCAAAGTGTGGATAAATTATGGAAAAAATATATTTGTTGTCAGTAATATTTTTCCCAATATCTGGCCCTGACACACAGAAGGTATTGCAGCACAGATGTCACAAGTCACTGCAGACACCCTCTATCCAAAAAGTATTGCAAAGTATGGAAAAAAAATGCTGGCTATATTATATTGCTGCCAGCCTGCCACCACGCACTATAGTCCTTAAAAGGACTTTTGGGTCTTTGAAACGTTTTGCTATTGAATATATTGCGATCACACTCCCTACATTATCCATCTCTTCCTAAGCGCAGCTCTCCCTGACTTACAATGAGCCGAACCCATGTCATCAGGTCATTGCACTGGCATTACATGGCTACTGGCATTACAGTGATGGCAGTACTTACCTGCACGTTTATTGGCTGCTTAGCAGCTGCAAAACGTGCGGGGAGGAGACTTGAGCATGGCGCTCAAGCACATGTGGTACTCAGCCAAGTACTGCCATGTGCCGAGCATAGCCATGCTCGAGCCGAACTGGTGTTCACCGGAGCATGCTCGCTCATCACTAGTCAGCATCACAACAGTTTCATGGAATGAGTTTCTGTTGATGAGTAAATGCATGAGATAATCATGCACAATGTAAAGAATCAGCTGAAGTGATTTTATCCATTGGACTCTAAATCTCAGTGGGTACTGATTCGCATTGAAGAAACAAGAAATTGTATGGAAATATATTTTCTGTCAAAGTCCCATAAAAAACATATTCAAATTAACTAACACCAGCCAAACCAAAAGCACCCATCTGTAGATAGCACTGTTTCAGGGTTCTTGATCATCATGAGTAGAGCAGGATACTGGTTGGATGGATGAGATGCCTCAGATGCAGCTGAGGGATGTATTGTTGGACTCTACAGCAAAAGAAATGTATTTTGTGGAGTGCTGAATAAAAATGCACTATTATGATTTGCAAATGCATTGGGTTTGCCAGATGCCAGCAAATATCCTGCCTGCATGTATACTGAAAATTAATGCTTGATGAAGCAAAAAAACTCTTGAGGCATTTTTTTTCCATGGATCCTTACTTTCAATAAACCAAAATCTTAGGGTGGGTTCACAACTGCGTTGTGGATTCCTTTATGGCTTTCTGTTATAAAATGGTTATAACAGAAAATAGCGGAATCCATAAGACGGAAGGACAGATCCGTTTTATTGCCCATAGACTTGTATTATGACGGAACGCAAAACGAAAGCCTTAAAAGGCATTCCGTTTTGCTTTCCGTCTTAATAGAAGTTTATGGGGAAGCATAACGGATCTGTCTAGTTTCCGTTATGCAGAACGGATAAAAAAGTCCTGTCGGCAGGACTTTGTTTTCCGTCTTGCATTACAGGACCCAGATGGATCAGTTATGATTTCCATAGACTTCTATTAAGACGGATCAAAACGGAATGCCTCTAAAGGCTTCCGTTTTGACTTCCATCTTATGGATTCCGTTATTTTCCATTATAACCATGTTATAACGGAAAGCCATAATGGAATCCATAACACAGATGTGAACCCACCCTTACTGCTGCAGTGGGAAATGGTATACTAGACATGGGTCTGCTTCTTCCTTTGTGGTCTGAAGTGCAACGGATCACCTAGCACCCCGACCGGGTACCTCCGTCGATAGATGCTCCTTGTGCTTTCCGAGGACTCCAAGCACTCCACTTGACACCGTACGCACTGCAGACCCCACAAACCGCTGCAGCTTGGTTGGGGTCTCACCGTCCTCCACCCACGCTGGACCCGACCGGGCTTCAGCTTCCAGTGGGTGAACCTCTCCTACATCCAGAGAGCAGGAACCATGAACAAGCTCTTACAAGAGCTTATACTCAGGGGAGTATAGTGATATAGCAATCCCCAAGAGTGTAGTTATCGCATTCCCCAAACATGAGCCAAAACCTAATGAAGGTATAAAGCAGGAACTCTTTATTGAGGGCTACTCGCCCGTATTTATGCAGGTCCCCATCTGGTGGACACGCCCTAGGGGACCAGAAGGAAGACTGTGACACAGGACAGATATGCAGCAATTCAGGATACACAGACACAATACATCCCCACAATGCATCATGGTTTCCTCCTCTCTGCCTTGGAGACACCCGAGGAGCAATTCAATTATCTCTCAGGACAAAGGGAAATCGCCAATACACATTTGGAGACAACAGGACATAAATCACCATTTAAACATACAATGTCACAACCCTTACAGTAAACACAGACATTTAACATATCCCCAGATAGCTCAAGTCTGAGTGCATATTATTAGGTGAATGGCACTCAGACCACAGGAATACAATAAAATTAGCTACCTGGGTGCCCTCACATAACATACAATAGAATTCCAAAGACAGAAAAATACATGAACTTATATAACTATGCTGCTATTGCATAAAACCGGTGCATACAACATGGGACCATAATCACATGGTAAGAGGCTGGCAAGTAGTCCTCTCCAAGCACTCGTGGCAACCTCAAAAGAGGGGAGTTTGTCACATGAAGGTGTGCCATTTTCTGTTTTTATATAACTGACCATGTGGATAAAACAATAATTTAGTGGCAAAGAAATTGATTTGCTTGTACAAATATATCTCCATTACATATTTAGATCATTCAAAAAGCTAACTACCCACAAAGTCTTATCATCCCTACTAGTGTCCAGCTTCATCAAAGCTCCAGTGCTGCTAAATGCGGTCCCAAAAATGAGAGCTTTTACAGCAGCAAAGAGAAGATCAGCACCATATCCGTGAGAACAAAAATAATGATGATGCATCTAATGATTTGTCCACATCATTTTGCCCTTTTGGTGTATATAATCCTCATTATTTTGTTCACAAATTGTTTATTTCTGCATTACCATACAGCTTTAAGTATGTTCCTTTCACGCTGTTGATACTATTCCTCTGTCAAACAAAGAAGTATGCATGTTGTAGCTAACTTAACTACAACACACGACTGATGGAGCTTTTATTACTAAACACAAGACAAGTAGTCATAATGCTTTAAATAGCAGTTTTGAAAGTTATTAGGCACAACAATAACATCACTAAAACTTAGAATGTAAAATATGACAACTAATAAAAAAGCAAGTGATTCTCTGTCATACTGAAATAAAGTGATAGAAATTTAAAATGTCTTGTACATACTGTAAGTGCTGTTTTCAATGTCTACATACTAAACATGTTTTCATATCCCTAGGTAATATACAAGTCATTTATATTTCTTTTTAAATATATTTTTTTTAACTCAAAGTATATAAAAAGTAAAATAGGAGTTGTCCCAAAGGCATCTCATCACGTCTGGAATGTAAACAAAGACTGGAGGTGGGCTTCCGAAAAACACCAGTGCTTGAGAGCGTGGGCTTTAAAGGACACATGGAGGTACCTTGAGATACCTTGACGGTGGTGCAAAAGGGCTCCGATTTTGGTGCAAAAGTGTTCCTGACTGGAATACATTGGCTAAAGTCTCAGTTCTTAACATCAGCCTGAGCGATTAGCCAGTGTTTTCAGTTGCATATAATTGTGGTGTACCTTTTCAGTGATTTATATCTTTAAGGGACATCTCTCAGCAGATTTGCACCCATGAAACATGTGCGCTTGGCACCTAAAGGCACCTGTGTTGTGCCAATATTCATATATGCCCGCATTTCTGAGATTTTTTTTTAAAGTTTTAATATATGTAAATGAACCTCTAGGAGCAACGGGGGTGTTGCCATTACACTTACAGGCTCAGCTCCCTCTGCAACTGCTGCGTCTTATGCACTTTGATTGACAGGGCCATGCAGTGTAAACTTTATCACATCCCGCCGTGTCATTTAACGTGGAGGCAACATGGCAGATGCAGAGGAAGCTGACCTACTAAGTGTAACCACAACACCACCATAGCTACTAGAGGTTAATTTGCATGTAATTAAACATCATTGGTAACTCAGTTTGCTAGTTGTGCCTTCCTTCGGCCTGGATTTAGAAGTGGCCATCAAATTTGATCCAGGTACTCATAAATTCAGCCAAAATCAAGGCATTAGGGGTCTCCTAGAACGGTATCCAACCCCTTTCAAGCTATATAACACCAATACAGCATTAGTAATGTCAAAGTGACAGTGACATATGGCTATGGGTAAACGCATGGTAGCCGGTGTAACAAAGTGTATTTAAAAACACACTTTCACATTTTCTTTTATTTTAAAAAATTAAAAACATTCCAAAAATGATCCCTTTTTTTTTGGGGGGGGGGGGGGGCAGATGCCTGCTAATGATGTTCATGCAGATATATTGGTATCAGAATGAGCAATGGCTTTTAAACTTAGTTTTTCAAAGTCCTGTACAATATACAGAAACTTTGACAATAAAAAGTACAGTATGTCGAGCAGTACATTATCAGCTTCAGGAATAATGTAAAAGATTTGTGTCTATGATTGACAAATTGGGACAAATTTACAGATTTGTCCCGCGCCTGTTTTCATTCGACGCAGGCACTCTGAGAGAAGGTGGCTTGCCTCCTCAGCATTCCCTCAGTGCGCCTGCGCCGATGACGTCACCGAAAGAGAAGATGTCATCGGCGCAGGCACACTGAGGGAGTGCTGAGGAGGCAAGCCACCTTCTCTCAGAGCGCCTGCGCCGAATAAAGACAGGCGCAGGATTTTTGAAATGCTGACAGGGCCATCCGGAGGAGGAGATCGCTGCTGGCCCTGTCAATCAACAGGAGGAGGGGGCGGTTTTTTGTGGCGGCTACCAGCAAGTAGACGCCCTACTTGCTGGTAGTGAAGCTATTTGCATATTTTAAAAGATCGTTTTTTAATGAAAAGAAGCCACAGACAAAGGTAAGATCCCTATATAGGGAATAGTCGTTAAATAACGATTTTGACAAGCCCCTCCCCCCCAAAAAAAAAAGGGTTTTGGGGGTGACAGAAGCCCTTTAATCTTATTGGCCTTGGCAGAGCTGTCTGACACTGGTTTCTATAGTTAAGTTTATTGTCAACTAAAGTTCCTAAGATCTTTTCCATGTCAGTGTTACCCAGTGTTTTACCATTTAGTATTTACTGGTGACTTGCATTATTCTTTCCCATGTGCATAACCTTACATTTCTTAGTGTTAAACCTCATCTGCCACTTCTCTGCCCAAGTCTCCAATCTATTCAGATCCCTCTGTAGCAGTATACTGTCCTCTTTCGTGCTAATTACTTTACATAGTTTAGTGTCATCTGAGCCAGTTACTTACCCACATACAGACATTTTCCCTCAGTCCAAGCATTCTCAGCATTATCATTTTATATACTAAGATTTTATGTGGTACAGTATCTTTGGATAGTGCTTTGGAGAAGTCTAGCTATATGACATCTAATGACTCACCCCGATCCAGTCTATAACTTACATTCTCATAGAAACTAATTAAATTAGACATGACCGATCTCCTCATGAAGCCATGCTGATACAGCGTTATTCACTTATTTTCATTGAGGTACTCAAAGATAGTATGTCTTAGAAAACCTTCAGTTTACCCACAACGGATGTTAGACATACTGACCTAAAGTTTTTGAGGCTCAGTTTTTGACCTCTTTCTTAATGCTGACACCACATTTGCTAAGCACCAATCCTGTGGGATTGACCCTATCAATATAGAGTTCTTAAAGGGGGTTTCTGACTTTATTATACTGATAACCTATCCTCTGGATGCATCATCAGTAACTGATTGGTGGGCATCCGATACCTGGGAGAACAAGGAGGTAGGTGGAACGTCGCTTCCTACTCACAGCTGATTGCTTGGTATCGCAGCTCAGCCTCATTCACTTGAATAGGACTGCGCTGCGCCCATCTCACGTTACCAATGAACATGATGTCGCTGGCCTAGGGTAAGCCTTCAGATACTGAAGACCAATCCTGAGGATAGGTCCTCAGTATGAAAAAGTTGGAAAACCACTTTAAATATGAGAGAATAAGGGTCCGTCAATTACATTATTTAATTCTCTTAGGACACGAGAGTGTATGCCATCTGAAACAGGTGATTTGTCTATTTTAAAGAGGACCTTTCACGCGTATACAAACTAAAAACTAACTCTATCTGTGGGCAGTGCGGCGCCCAGGGGTCCCCCTGCACTTACTAGTATGCCTGGGCGCCGCTCCGTTCGCCCGGTATAGGCTCCGGTGTCTCAGCCTCGTCTGTTGTACTGGACTGATTTTTTGTAGGAGGCGTGTCCCTTGCTGCAGCACTGGCCAATCGCAGCGCACTGCTCATAGCCAGGCTATGAGCTGTGTGCTGCGATTGGCCAGCACTGCAGCAAGGGACACTCCTCCTACAAAAAATCAGTCCAATACAACAGACGGAGCTGAGACACCGGAGCCTATACCGGGCGAACGGAGCGGCGCCCAGGCATACTAGTAAGTGCAGGGGGACCCCTGGGCGCCGCACTGCCCACAGATAGAGTTAGTTTTTAGTTTGTATACGAGTGAAAGGTCCTCTTTAATCTTTTTAAGATACCACATTTAATGGGGAGTTTACTTTGAAATTCTTACATTTCAATTTTCTGAATACAGTGGAGAAAAAATATTTAATAAATTAGCTTTCTTGTCTCTCTCTAACTCTTCCCTCATTGCACTTTCAGGTTTAACCTTTTTACCATTTATATAATTTTAGGGTTAGTTTTATTCTCTTTGGCAATGCGCCATATTCCATTTTTTTTTACTTATAGCTTTTTAGTGCATTTTTGCTTCCTTTCTATTCTAATAATTTAAATGCTTTCTTTTATGTTATTTATTAACACTGCTATTTATCCACATTGGTTTTTCCTGTTCCTGATCCTTTTATTCCTGTAACATATATACTAAGGATGGGCAAATTGAATATAAATTAATGGGATTCATTATGAATCTCACAAATTTGAATCCACAAAATGAATCAGGAGATTTTTGATTGGTTTTGGATGAATTGCATAAAATGGTGCACAGCAAAACCACAAGAGGGGAAAAAGAAGAATCTTAGGATCCCGAAATTTCATATGGAGGGATCCTCATGGGATTTTGATCATCCCATGTTGTTAGGTGGTGGTTTTGGCGGGAGTTTTCCCGCCAAAAGTGGTGGTCAGGGTGGCTAAAATTAGCCATTGTCTCTGGGTAGAGGGTAAAGGTTTAGAGATTGGATAATTAGGGCACCTATGTTGACTTCGTTGCTGGGCAGATTAAATGTTGGTGCCCAGCAACAGTTAGGGCATTGGGTGATGTGTTATTGGGAGTGGGATCTATTTGTGTGTATATTGCGGCAGCTGACGGTGATATCGATGTCAGCCAAGCCGCAAGTGTGGAGCTTCACCCGCCCGCCCCCTTTTGGTAAAAATATTAAAATGTTAGGGACAGTGTACAGTCACAATCAAGCTTCTATTCTAGTGTCAGTGACAGTTTAGGGAAAGGTTAGAAAGAAAAAGAATTGAGTAGAATAGGAAAGGACAGGGAAAGCTTTCATTCAGCGAGTTAGGAGTGAGGAGCTAAGGCTGGGTGTACCTGGTGCAAGCAGGGCCTTCTAGCTACACTAGGGATGCAGTCGTGACAAGGGACGCACAGAAAACATAGGTGCGTGTTTTGCAAACACTGTGCGTTTTTTGACATACAAAGCGATTAGGAAGTCCAAGTGAGGATATGTGACCCCTTTTTGTAAAGTATGTTGAATAATTTGTTTGATTGGAAATGAGTTGATTCAGATCAGGTGCCTAATGTAACCAAAGTTCCAGAATGCTTTGCTACAAGGAGGATATTTAAAGATAAGTGATTCTAGTAGCTGTCATTGCCGCTGAGGAAGGGGCTTGATCCCCGAAACGCGTACGGTTCATGATAGCACACGACTCCACTATTGAATATTGAGGTGCCAACAGCATCGGGCATCCTACCCCTCGGACCCCCTGTGAAACGACATTCGATATAAAGATCAACATACGGTCCGGACTCTAGGACCCAGCGCATCACCAGCCTTTCACAGAGCAGTGTGTAATACGTGAGATACAGCTAGGTCACGTGACGTGGGGTGCCACATTTGAGACCTGCTAACTGCTCGGGACGCCGGGTGAGTTTAAGCAGCTGCTGCTGGTTGAGCCCACAGGAACAGAAGAGGGGCAAAGTACTCTGCCCTATGGGGCTTATTTGAAAATATTGTACCAGTGATTCCTATTGCATGCAGACGCCTAAACGGGTGATCTAGTGCGGACAATCATAAGTGACTCAAGCGCCACCAGACGATTATATTTAGCGTGGACATTTACGATTGATGCCGACCTGGCGATGATACATGGTCACAGGGCTGACTGAATATTACCACCTGGACATATGTACACATTTATGTTTTATATTATATGTATGTAGATTTTATGAGTTTTATGCCAATACATTAGTTTTATGTGAATAAATTAGGATTATTGATATCCTGCCTTGAATGTAGTCAGATATTTGTGTGCCCTCCAATTACTTCATTTATTTGCATTTTTCTTAACGGATTTGGGTGAATCCACGGAGTGAGCACCGGGTCCTTGGAAGAGGTGGGGTGAGCCGCTGTACACAGGTATGTTTGTAACTTACTGCCTTATTATACAGCTGTAGCTGCTGGAGAACCATAAAAGCAGCCACTTGCAAGAACATCAATTTTTTTTATCAATTAATATTTCTGTGAAAATAGTAGTATACAATCTGAAACAGGGCATGTCGAGACAGTTTGAATGTTGGTGGGTTGCAAAAATAGCAATGCAAGTGTTTAATGCATATTTTACAAGGGTACCGTTTTAAATCTTCGTGAAAACACTTGAAGTAGTAGTCTGAATTCTGTGACAGGGCATCTCCAGACAGTTCAAGTGTTGGTGTGGATTTCAACAATAGCAATACCAGTGTGCAAGCATGTTTTACAATCCAGAGGGTAACATTTTAAATCTTAGTGAAAACACTTCAAATAATAGTCTAAAATCTGAAACCGAGCATCTCCAGACAGTTCAAGTGTTGGTGTGGGTGGTAAAAATAGCAATACAAGTGTACAACTTGTGTTTTACAATCTAGAGAGTACCGTTTTAAATCTCTGAGTGAAAACACCTGAAGGTGGCCCTTTGATAGTGGGCCCAAATCTTTTACAAGGCAACTCCAGAAAGTTCAAGTGTTAGTGTGGGAATGACAACTTGTATTTTACACTAGAGAAAGTTTGTTCTGAATCTATGTATTTTAACGCACATAAGACATTAGGCCCAAATCCATTAGTAATGCAGATACTGCATTATTCCCCCCAAAAATGGCAATAGCAGTGTCTTCAGTGTGTTTGTAGAAAGGTAACAAAATTTAGTTGCGCCTCGCTGTCTTTAAGTTCCAGAAAACAGATTTGCGTTCCATACTTTGTGGGACTATGTAAATTACAGTCGGCCAAATGTCTAGAATATGGAAGGATTCCAAATTAAAGACCCAGGGAAAAACCTTGTCCTCCCAGAGCCAGAATGTGGGTCGTAGCAGCACCAAATTTCCATCCAGAAATAGTAGAAATCATCAGAATGTTAGGCCACAGTTTTCCCCTTTTCAGAAAGGCGCAACATTATCATTGAGGAGAAAAAGGATGAAATTGTGGATTGGATGGCTCACTCCTCCTCTCAGTGATAGCCAGATGACATGGAAGTGACTTCTGAGTTTGACACCGTGCCTGGAAGGCAGGGGCCACAGCATTCCTCCTGTTTCTCCTCCTTGTAGCCCTAGAGAAGCCTATCAGTGCTGTCATCTCTGTCTTCAATGCTTCCTCCTAGTGTGATGCCTTTTTTTCTCCCTAAAGGCAACAAAATCCCACCACTTGCTTGCAAATTGTCAAGAGAATCTCCCTGTTGATGAGTTGTGTAAGAGCAGTCAGCGTTTGGACTGCAGTGAGGAGGAGGTTTAGAGAAGGCAGGGTTAGGCATGCATAGCATTGGTGGCAGTAGTAGCGGCACCTGTAGGCACATTGGTGGTGGTAGGGGCAGTGGTAGCAACAGAGGCACTCTGGGGAAACATAAAGCCGGGAGTTGGGAGGGGGACCAAAGAACACACCATGAGATATCGCAGTCTGATAAAAGGGGAGAAGAGGGTGAGGACTATGACAATGACTATGTATTGGGCAGGACCTGGATGCTGAATTGTGCAGCTGAGAAAGAGGAGGAGACATTAGAGGAAAAGGGTGGTTGCAGTGGTGTTAATAAAAAGCTGTGGCAATATACGGTCAAACATTCCAAAAGATCTGGCAAGATGAGATCTGTTTCTATTGTGGTCAACTCAAGAACTAGTGATGTTGCTGATACTGTGGGTGCAGGTTCAAGAAATGTCCTCTAGTTCTGTGCGAGCAACTTCCATATGGCATTTTTCTCCACAAGGCCAGCACACAGAACTACAGCCGTGTGCATGATCTGAAGAAGTAAAATAAGAAATTTGCATTCAAACATACTGTAGGTACCAGGGCTCATTTGGAGCACATGAGGCAGCATCCTGTGGGAAAATAAAACTGGCCAGCATTTTCAATCAGTACAAGTCTGTCCTCCTTCTCCTGGTCTTCTTTGTGACAGCCAACCTGCATCCCCAAGCAGTATAGTGTCATTGTCATCTTTATCAGCTGCTTTTTCTCCAGCTTAGACTCTTCCTCCTCCTTGTCCACCACTCCATCGTGAGAAATCCATAACGCAATGAGTGGCCATGAAAAAAGCATTCTCTACCAGCAATTAGCTTAGCATTACATGACAAAAAGGCTTTAGACCATATAACCGCACCTCTGAACGGCAAATATATTTTTATTTTGCCACTTATACACGCCACAAAAGACTTTAGAACATATAACTGCACTGCTGAACGGCAAATATTTTTTTTATTTTGTCAATATTACATGACAAAAAGGGCTTTATTGCATATAATTGCACCGCTGAACAGCAAATATATTTTACTTTTGCCACTAAAACCCGCCACAAAAGGCTTTAGAACATATAACTACACCGCTGAACGGCAAATATATTTTTCTTTTTCCACTTATACATGCCACAAAAGGCTTTAGAACATATAACTGGACCACTGAATGGCAAATATATTTCTTTTGCCACTAATACACGACAAAAACGGCTTCAGAACATGTAACTGAAACGCTGAATGGAAAATGTATTTTAATTTTGCCACTAATACACAACAAAAAGGGCTTTAGAACATATAATTGTACAGCTGAACGGCAAATACACTGCCTGTCCAAAAAAAAAGTCGCCACCAAAAAAAAAAAAAAGCTTTTAGCTTTAATTACGGCACGCATTCGCTGTGGCATTCGCATTGGCATCGCTTCTGCAATTTCACAAGATTTATTTCTATCCAGTGTTGCATTAATTTTTCACCAAGATCTTGCAATGATGATGGTAGAGTCTTACAGCTGTGCAAAGCCTTCTCCAGCACATTCCAAAGATTCTCAATAGGGTTAAGGTCTGGACTCTGTGGTGTCCAATCTATGTGTAAAAAATGATGTATCATGCTCCCTTAACCATTCTTTCACAATATAAGCCCGATGAATCCTGGCATTATTATATTAGAATATGCCTGTGCCATCAGGTAACAAATCCATTGATGGAATAACCTGGTCATTCAGTATGTTCAGGTAGTCAGCTGACCTCATTCTTGGAGCACATACTGTTGCTGAACCTAGACCTGACCAACTGCAGCAATCCCAGATCATAGCACTGCCCCCACAGGCTTGTTCAGTAGGCACTAGGCATGATGGGTGCATCACTTCATCTGCCTCTCTTCTTACCCTGATGCACCCGTGCTAAGAGGAAAACAGAAAGACCTGTCAGATAGCCTCACATGCAGCAAGTCATTCCGATCTTTTCACCTCTGTCACGGGAGGGACCGTGACACTAATAAGCCCTTTTTTTCCCACTAATACAAGCCAAAAAATGCTTTAGAACATATAACTGCACCGCACAAGGGCAAATAAGACATAGAAATATTTCCTTGTAATAAACCCTGTTAATGGCTGTATCAAACAGCACTTGCACCTCAATAACAAAAACGGTTTGCTGCAATTACAGAGCTGTATAAAGGCGTTTTGAGAAACTGCTGAACCACTAAGTTGAACACGTGGGCTAGGCATGGTATGTGTGTGAGCTTGTCAAGCTCCAAAGACGCCACCAAGTTACGGCCCCTGCTCATTTTGGTACGGTACAGGTTGCAAATGACAATTCTTTTATCGTCCACTTTCCTCAAAAAAGCGCCAGACTGCGGAACACCTACCTCCGGGGAACAGTTGCGAGCCTGTTTGGTGTGGCCCGCTTTCTCCCTTTTGCCAGCCCACTGCCTCTTGCAGCCTGTTGCGGTGCTGCGAATCCCTGCTGTCCTCGCTCGGCTTGCCACCTTCCCAGGTTGGGTCAGTGATTTCATAGTCCACCACCTCCTCTTCCACTTCTTCACTCTGGTCATCCTTCTGACTTGACCTAACAAGAACCTCACTTATTGACAATTGTGTCTCATCCTCATCATCAACCTCTTGAGAAACCAATTGCCGTTGACTTATTGGCAACTGTGTCTCATCATCATCCACCTTGTGAAACACTAATTGCCCACCGTCATCTTCTTCTGACTGTGGATGCTCAAGAGTTTGGGAGTCGCTGCACAAGATCTCCTCATGTCCCTCTTCAAGCAGGCTTGGTGAGAGGCCCAAATCAAGGAATTGCGCTGAAAAGAGCTCCTCGGAATATCCGAGTGTGGGATCACTTGTTTGCCAAGACTCTCCATGGTGGGAGGAAGGAGGATCAGGGTGAGGATTCTGTTGACCAGACTCTTGGCTACTAAGACTGACTGGACTTTGTGGAAGACAAGGTGATGCTTAACCGACTGGAAGGATTATCTGCTGCAATCCAACCGACCACCTGGTCGCACTGGTCTGACTTTGAGACTGGTGTACTGCGCTGCCCTGCAAACTAGGACATGAAGCTAGGTATCATGGATGAGTGTGTTTCTTGTGCTCTTGCAGCAGGCACAGTTTCACCACGTCCAGGGCCGCGGCCTCTGCGTGCACCATCAGCAGCATGGCCACTTCCCCATCCCTTACTGCTCATCTTGAGCATATTAAATAATATATGCTTGCAAGTATGTCACATGTACAGTAGCGCAGGTTTTTGAGGAGTATGCGCAAATAAATTACACTGAATGTCACAGATATTTAGGATGCGCAAACATTATACAGGAGATGTAGCGCAGGTAATGTCGCTGTCCCCAGCATCTAAGAAAAAATTACACTGGATGTCACAGATATTTAGGATGCACAAATGTTATGCAGGAGATGTAGTGCAAGTAATGTTGCTGTCACCAGCAGCAGTGGGGTAGTGTGGGGAGGCCAGGGGGGCTGTTGCCCCGGGCACCAAATTGTAGGGGGCGCCAGGCAGCAGGCAGTATAATGAGGTTGATGGAAGCCTATGGCTCCCATCCCCGCAGTTCTGCCTGCGAAGCAGTAGAATAGCTCAGGAGATCGCAATTACATAGCCGTGACCTCCTGCTCTGGGTCTTGCGAGATGACCTGATGATGCGGCGCAGGAGGGCACAGTGATGTGTTCCTGCGCCTGGACACCCGAGCAAATGCTTCAAGAGGCGATGAAGAGAGATGAGTATTTTTTTATTTTATGTAAGTACTAGGTGCCATACTGGGGGCACTATGGAGGTGGGGGAAAGAAGAGGGGCCATTGTATATTATAAAGAGGGGCCATTATATACTATAATTATACAGGGGGACCATTATATATTATACAGAGGGGCCATTATATATAATATTTATAGAGGGGAGGCATTATATATTATACAGAGGGGCCATTATATATTATACAGAGGGTCATTATATATAATAATTATACAGGGGAGGCATTATATATTATACAGAGGGGCCATTATATATTAGAATTATACAGAGGGTCCATTAATAATGGCCCCTCTGTATAATTATAATATATAATGGCCCTACTGTATAATATATAATGGCCTCCTGTATAATTATTATATCTAATGTCCCCTCTGTACAATATATAATAGCCCCCTTGTATAATTGTTATATATAATGGCCCCTCTGTATAATTATTATATATAATGACCTCGCAATATATAATGACCCCTCTGTATAATTATTATATATAATGACCCCGCAATATGTATAATGACCCCGTAATATTACAATATAAGGATATATAATGGTCCCCTCTGTATTATTATTACTTATATATAATGGTCCTTCTGTATAATTATTATATATATATATATATAATGACCCCCCAGTATTATTATAATATATGATGGCCCCTCTGTATTATGATCAGGATGCCTAATGAATTAAGCACTTGGAAAGCATTGAATAATTTTGAACAGAACTAGTTTTACTCCAACAATTACCTGATCTACATCAAAGTTTGCGTAGTAAACATTGTGTGTATGTATGTAATGGAATAACAAAATTTCTAAAAGTCTAATTTTTCAGATTAAAAGTCTTACTTGAGCAAGGCCCAGTACTGTTAAAAGTGCTTCAGGCATCTGCTTTTGCGTTCGTGAACGGTCATATTTTACAATTGCTAAAACCAGCAGTAGTCCCCCATCATGTTGGGATTCCAGTGGCCTTGATACCTGTTCTCCATTGTAGAAATATCTTTATCGAGCCGCTCTCTATGTTTGTCACTTACATGTCCAAAATTGGGTGGGAAAAACTCAATATGGGAATTGTTAGAAATTTTCTTTCAATGACATTCGGCAGCCAAGTTGTTCATATGCTGTAAGCATGTTGTCTACTAATTCAGCATAGTTTGCAGCTCGTCTGTTCCCAAGAAAGTTCTGCACTACTGGCACAAATGCATCCCAAGCTGCAAGACGCACTCGCTTTGTCAGATTCCTGCGCTGATTATAAGTAGTGTATTTGCCACAAATGTGGCAGAAATTGTCTTTATCGTTAACATATTTGCATTTATCCATCTTAAGTTTCAAAACTGATAGCACTATAACAGATCACTTTATCAAAATCTGTCCAGCTTGGCTTATATACTTACTGCTGACATCAGCCTGAGTGCGTCCGAACAGGTCTGGACATGTTCATTGGAATATCTCCAATATAATGCATTAATATTATTACTGAATAGGCTTTGCATGTACTTAACCTTTTAAGGACCTCCGCCGTACATATACGACAAAAGTCCGGTCCCCAAACATGGCGCCCGCTCGCACGTGCAGCCCCCATAAGGCTGATCGCATACATTTTCCCTTTCAGACTACGGCATCCGCCCAGTCCAGAAGCGGAAGTCGCGCACTTCCGCTCCGGTAACAGCATTCCCCGGTTGAGATCGGGGAGCCTGTCGCATTGATCTAATAGGCTGAAGCCTCAAGCAGGCTTTGGTGCCAATTTGATGACTATACCAATACAGGCCACTAGGTGGCTGCATTGTATTGGTATAGTGCAAATGAAGTGTCCAATGGTGTCTATATATACATCAATGAACACAATAGGCAATCTAATGATTGCCAGTTATTGTCACCCAAGGTGACTTAAAGAAAATTTAAAAAAAAAAAAAAACATTTTGCAAATAAAAAATAAAATAAATAAAAATTTAGTTAAATTCACCCCCCTTTCCTTAAAATAAAAAATAAAAATACTTAAACAATAAAAAAAAGAAACATCATGAGCATTACTGGGTACGAAAATGCCCATACTAATGGCATACGGCAAATGGCGTAACAGGAAATGAAATAAAAACAGACAATTTGCCATTTTTTGGTCACTTCAACTACCTAATAATTTTTTCATAAGAGGTGATCAAAAAGTTGCAAACACTTCAAATTAGTATCACTGAAAAGAACAGATCGTCCCGCAATAAATGAGCCTTCACACAGCCCCGTACACATAACTACAAAAAAGGTATAGGAGTCAGAATATGGTTGCAAAAAAAAAATTTTTTTTTATTTCAGTATTAAAACTCAAGACAAATTATACAAGTGTGGTATCGTTGTAACCGTGCTGACCTGAAGAATGAAGATAACCGGTCAATTTTACCACATAGTGTACAGTGTAAAAAAATAAAAATAAAATTCTTTATCAGAATTGTGTTTTTTCCCAATTCTACCCCATTTGGAATTTTATTTCCTGTTTCCTACTACATGGTATGCAACTGTAAATGGTGCTATTAGAAAGTACAACTTGTCCCTCAAAAAATAAGCCCTCATAAGGCTATTTGAATGGAAAAATAAAAAAGTTAGGACTATGGGAAAGCGGGGAGTAAAAAACGAAAACACAAAAATGGAAAATCCCAGGGTCCTTAACGGGTTAAAATCTAGACATGTCAGGGTTCCGAGTTCATATTTGGAATCAGCGGGCTCATTTTTGTATAAGTCACGTTTTTCTCTCAGTAGCAAAATCATTGTTGCGCGGTGTTATATCCTAATATTACAGAGGGGCCATTATACATTATACAGAGGGGGCCATTATATATCATACAGAGTGGGACATTATATATAATAATAATAACTAATAATAATAAAACTCTGCAGAGACGAGACGCGGCTGAAAGAAGGTGTCATGGCGGTCTTATCTCCGAATGAAGATGTTGAGGAAAATCTACATCACAGGAGATGTCACTGGATGGATGAGGTATGTGGTGCTGTATTATACTGTATATTTTGTAGTGATGTATGTAATGTCCAAACACATATTTGTTTCACAGTAGGGTTGGGGGTTTGATTGAGAATTTGGCCCACCCTGCTGCATCCTGGCCCCAGACTTCAGGTCACACTGTGCGTGTTCTGCATTCTGGGGCCTCACACCCATCTACTACATTATCTGTACTCAGAGGACAGTATACTACTACAGAGGGATCTGGATAGATTGCAGGCTTGGGCAGATAATTGGCAGATGAGGTTTAACACTGACAAATGTAAAGTTATCCACATGGGAAGGAATAATGCAAGTCACCCGTACATACTAAATGGTAAAACACTCGGTAACACTGACATGGAAAAGGATCTAGGAATTTTGATAAACAGCAAACTAAGCTGCAAAAAACAGTGTCAGGCAGCTGCTGCCAAGGCCAATAAGATAATGGGTTGCATCAGAAGGGGCATAGATGCCCGTGATAAGAACATAGTCCTACCACTTTACAAATCGCTAGTCAGACCACACATGGAGGACTGTGCACAGTTCTGGGCTCCTGTGAACAAGGCAGACATAGCAGAGCTGGAGAGGGTCCAGAGGAGGACAACTAAAGTAATAACTGGAATGGGGCAACTACAGTACCCTGAAAGATGATCAAAATTAGGGTTATTCACTTTAGAAAAAAGACGACTGAGGGGAGATCTAATTACTATGTATAAATATATCAGGGGTCAGTACAGAGATCTATCCCATCAGCTATTTATCCCCAGGACTGTGACTGTGACGAGGGACATCCTCTGCGTCTGGAGGAAAGAAGGTTTGTACACAAACATAGAAGAGGATTCTTCATGGTAAGAGCAGTGAGACTATGGAACTCTCTGCCTGAGGAGGTGGTGATGGTGAGTACAATAAAGGAATTCAAGAGGGGCCTGGATGTATTTCTGGAGTGTAATAATATTACAGGCTATAGCTACTAGAGAGGGGTCGTTGATCCAGGGAGTTATTCTGATTGCCTGATTGGTGTCGGGAAGGATTTTTTTATTCCCCTAAAGTGAGGAAAATTGGCTTCTACCTCACAGTTTTTTTTTTTTGCCTTCCTCTGGATCAACTTGCAGGATGACAGGCCGAACTGGATGGACAAATGTCTTTTTTCGGCCTTATGTACTATGTAACTATGTTACTATGTTACAGAGTGTTATCTCTGTTATCTGTGGTGTTACATAGGACTGCAAGTGACATCTACTACATTATATGTACTCAGAGAGTTATCACTGTGTTATCTGTGGTGTTACATAGAACTACTACATTATCTGAAAAAGGGGCATGTCCACAGGTTGGGGGGCGCAATACATGGCCTGCCTCGGGTGCTGGCAACTAACGCTACGCCACTGACCAGCGGCGAAAAAATGACACTGAATGTCACAGATATGTCACAGGAGATGTAGCGCAGGTAATGTCGCTGTCAGCAGCGGCCAAACAATTGCGCTGAATGTCACAGATATTTAGGATGTGCAAATGTAACACAAAAATTGTAGCAGAGGTTGTGTCACTGTTAGCAGCGGCCAAACAATTGCACGCAATTTAGCGCAAGTTGCGCTAATAATATATATTGCAGCCAGATAAAACAATAGTCCTTAAAAGGACTTTTGGGTCTCTAACATCTTTCAACAGTAATCCCTGCCTGAAAAAAAAGCAATTCCTGTCCATACACTATCTGTCCTTTCTGCTGCAACTCTCCCTGACTAAGACTGAGCCGAACCACGTGTCATCGGGTGCTATATAGCACCCGATGCCGCGTTCTCGCCAGCCAATCGCTGTAATGCCAGTAACCAACATGGCTACAGCATTACAGTGAATGCCAGTACTTCCCTGCACGTGAAGAAGACTCGAGCATTGCGCTCGAGTGCACGCAGTGTTCAGCTGAACACTGCTATGTGCCGAGCATTATGATACTCGAGTCAAAATGGTGTTTGGCCAAGCATGCTCACCCAACACTACTCCCTATCCTTTCCCTACACCTTGAATAATCTTTCCCTGCACTTATAAATTGTTTTTTTTAGCACAATGAAGTTTTTCCTAGCACAGTCCCTAGTGCCTTCTGACGTCTCTCCCTGCACTAAGTACACTGGAAAATGGCAGAATCCAAGATGGCTGAGGCTATTTATAGGGCTGTGACATCACAGGGCTATCTGCTGATTGGCTGCATGTATGGCATTATGGGAGATGCCGCCTTCCCAGGGTTCCTTGCTCCATGTCCTCACACGTGCAGCAGCCATTTTAGGAAAAAATTTGATTTGTTGCCACAAATCGCGATGAAATTCGGCTTCGGTGCAAGAATTTTTCCTGAAATTCGGATCGAATTCCTCTTCGTCAGCTTCGATTCACTCATCTCTTATTGTCAGCTGTGAGACCTTATATAGACAGGGCTGTGTCTTTCCGAAGCAATGTTCAATCAGTAGAATTTACCACAGGAGAACTCCAATCAAGAGCTAAATTTCAAGTTTCATAGCAAAGGGTCTGAATACTTTTGTCCATGCAAAATTTTAGTTTTTCTTTTTCAATAAATTTGCAAAGATTTGTGAAATTCTGTTTTCATGTTCTCATTAAGGTCGAGTTTTTTTATTTTATTTTGGCACAAAGCCACAACATAGCAAAATGTGAAAAAAGTGAAAGGGTCTGAAGGCTTTCCGAATGCATTGTATATTAAGCTGTCTACCTGGCTGCATGCAAAACTGATTTTGTATAACTCAATCTGCATTGCTCGACTCCTTCTTGCAGCTGGGCGCTGCTTTCAAACAGCATGTCTTTTAAACTTTGCAAAGTAAATATTTTATGAAGCATGTCCTATTTGTCACTACTGCAGCAACAGTTATGATAGATACTACAATCACATCCAGTGTTTATTTGGAATGGGAACTTTTTATACAGAATGGAAATCAACGCTTTCTTAAGATATTGTTTCTCTTTGGCATGCCATAATGACTAATTACTGGGGATTTCCATACTTTTAAAAACAATGCACACAAAGGTGTTCGCCAACCATGATCATCAACTACTGTTTCCTAGGACAAGGTTTAAACTATAACATGAAATTTAAAGGACATCTTTCACCAGTAAATTCTCTATCAAACTGTTTACATAGACACATAGCTCTATTCCACCTGATTAAAAAGTTGTTTTTCTTTTGTTGATCCGAGGCTCCGTTCCTGAGTTATGATACTTTTTCGTAATATGCAAATGAGGCCTTTCGTGCAATAAGCATGTCACCATTGCTCTCATTGCACCCAAGATCCATTCATTTCTGTGGCCAGCACCTCCCTTGATGTGTTGCAACTGGCCCTGTCAGTCAAAGCAGCGATGGAGGGGTAGGCCACAGAAATAAGTGGTGCTAGTGTACAATAAAAGTAATAGTAATGCCTTCATTGCACTGAAAAATTACAAGCAAGAGGCACTCAGAAACAGCCTGTATATCACATAAAGGAGGGCCTCATTCACATTGTGGTACAATAGTTAAGTTATCAGGACTCCTACTTTCATAAAGCCTATGCACTAAGTGAAAGGGCTGCCAAAAATGACAAGGAATTGGCACTCCAAAACACCCTTTATTACACATAAAGGAGGGCATCATACACACCCTTGAAACATTATGATTGATGGCCTCCTGGTGACCCTCAAAAATATTTGGAGCAAGGGCCTGCTGATCTGACCATCTAAAACCTTAGGAGCGAGGGCCTGCTGCTGCATTGGTGACTGTAGATAACCTCTGGGCGATTGCACATCCCCGTGACGGCGACGATCCATTTGGATTTCTGCCTTATCAACTTTCGATGTTCTTTTCTGCGCCTACCATGGTGATCACAGGTAACTGGGTATCAAGGTTCGATGCCGGAGAGGGAGCTTGAGAAAGGGATACCACATCTAAGGGAGGTCAATTGCTGAAATCAGATTGGCTGTTGTTGCCTTGCCCCTTTTTTTCTTAATTGTGAACCACCCAGAGATGGTGGGTCAAGTTATTAAAGCTCAAGCATCAAAGGAAGGCAGCAGGCGTGCGGCAATTACCCACTCCCGACTCGGGGAAGTAGTGACGATAAATAATACAGGACTCTTAAGATGTCCTGCTATTGGAATGAGTAATAAAAAAATACAGGGAATGTCACTTCGGTATTTTGGATAAGGAAGCGTTATACAGGAGAGGCCCTGCTGCCGCTTTGTTAACTCTAGATAACTTCTGCCTGATCGCACGTCTCCGTGACATCCATGATCCATTTTGATATCTTCCCTATCAACTTTCGATGTTATTTTATGCGCCTAACATGGTGACCACCGGTAAGGGGGAATCATTGTTCAAATTCAGAGCGGGAGCCTGATAAATGGCTACGGCTACTACTTCAAAGCAAGGCAGCATGAGTTGAGGGCCTGCAGGTGAGCTGACCCTGTAAAAGATTTGAGTTGCGGGCCTGCAGGTGAGCTGAGCCAGTAAAAGATTTTAGGTAAGGTCCTGCTGGTGAGCTGACCCTGTAAAACATTACATGCGAGGGCCTGCAGTTGAGCTGGCCCTGTAAAACATTATATGAAAGGGCCTGCAGTTGGGCTGACCCTGTAAAACATTATATGCGATGGCCTGCTGGTGAGCTGACGCTCTAAAACATTATATGCAAGTGCCTGCTGGTGAGCAGACGCTCTAAAACATTACATGTGAAGGCCTGCAGTTGAGCTGGCCCTGTAAAACATTATATGAAAGGGCCTGCAGTTGGGCTGACCCTGTAAAACATTATATGCGATGGCCTGCTGGTGAGCTGACGCTCTAAAACATTATATGCAAGTGCCTGCTGGTGAGCAGACGCTCTAAAACATTATATGCGAGTGCCTGCTGGTGATCTGGCCCTGTAAAACATTATATGCGAGGGCCTGCTGCTGAGCTGATCCTCTAAAACATTAGGGGCGAGGGCCTGCTGGTGAGCTGACGCTCTAAAACATTACATGTGAAGGCCTGCAGTTGAGTTGGCCCTGTAAAACATTATATGCGAGGGCCTGCAGTTGGGCTGACCCTCTAAAACATTATATGCGAGGGCCTGCTGGTGAGCTGATGCTCTAAAACATTAGGAGCGGAGGCCTGTTGGTGAGCTGACTCTGTAAAACGCTCTAAAACATTATATGTGTCTAAAACACACCTCCTCAGGCAGAGAGTTCCATAGTCTCTCTGCTCTTACCGTAAAGAATCCTTTTCTATGTTTGTGTACAAACCTTCTTTCCTCCAGACACAGAGGGTGTCTCCTTATTACAGTCCTGGGGATAATTAGATGATGGGAGAGATCTCTGTACTGTCCTCTAATATATTTATACATAGTAATTAGATATCCCCTCAGTCGCCTTTTTTCTACAGTGAATAAACCTAATGTTTATAATCTTTCAGGGTATTGTAGTTGCCCCATTCCAGTTATTACTTTAGTTGCCCCCCTCTGAACCCTCTCCAGCTCTGCTATATATGCCCTGTTAACAGGAGCACAGAACTGTACACAGTACTCCATGTGTGGTCTGACTAGTGATTTGTAAAGTGGTAGGACTATGTTCTATGCCCCTTTTGATGCAACCCATTATCTTATTAGCCTTGGCAGTAGCTGCCTGATACTGTTTTTTACTGCTTAGTTTGCTGTTTATTAAAATTCTTAGGTCCTTTTCCATGTCAATGTTACCGAGTGTTTTACTATTTAGTATGTACGGGTGACTTGCATTATTTCTTCCCATGTGCATAACCTTACATTTGTCAGTGTTAAATGTCATCCGATACTTCTCAGCCCAAGCCTCTAATCTATCCAGATCCATCTGTAGCTATATATTGTCCTCTTCAGTGTTAATTACTTTACACAGTTTAGTGTCATCTGCAAAAATTTATATTTTTCTGTGCGAGCCTTCTATAAGATCATTAATAAATATATTGAAGAGAATAGGGCCCAATACTGACCCCTGAGGTATTCCGCTAGTGACAGTGACCCAATCTGAGTGTGTACCATTAATAACCACACTCTGTTTTCTTGAGCCAGTTACTTACCCACATACAGACATTTTCTCCCAGTCCGAGCATTCTCATTTTGTATACTAACTTTTATGCGGTACAGTGTCAAATGCTTTGGAGAAGTCCAGATATACGACATCCATTGATTCACTACTGTCAAGTCTAAAACTGCCCTCTTCATAGAAACTGATTAAATTAGTTTGACATGAACGATCCCTCATGAAACCATGCTGAATTGATGTTATTTGCTTGTTTTCATTGAGATCCTCCAAGATAGCATCTCTTAGAAAACCTTCAAACAATTTACTCACAACAGATGTTAAACTTACCGGCCTATAATTTCCAGGGTCTGTTTTTGCACCTTTTTTGAATATTGGCACCACATTTGCTATGCGGCAATCCTGTGGAACACTCCCTGTCAATATAGACACTGTAAATATCAGAAATAAAGGTCTTGCTATGACATTACTTAATTCTCTTAGGATACGGGGTGTATGCCATCTGGTCCTGGCGATTTGTCTATTTTAATCTTTTTAAGTCGCTGTTGTACTTCTTCCTGGGTCAGACAGGTCACCTTTAATATGGAATTTACTTTTACATTCTGCATTTCATCTGACAGTTTATTTTCCTCAGTGAATACAGTGGAGAAAAAAATATTTAATAGCTTTGCTTTCTCCTCGTCGCTCTCTGCAACTTCCCCCTCATTTCTCTGTAGGGGGAAGTTACTTTTTACATTTATATAATTGAAAAACATTTTGTGGTTAGTTTTGCTCTATTTGGCAATTAATCTCTCGGTCTCTAGTTTGGTGGCTTTTATTTGTTTTTTACATAGTCTATTTTTTTCCTTATTGTTTTTCAGTGCTTCCTCGCTACTGTCCTGTTTTAGTGATTTAAATACTTTCTTTTTGTCATGTATTGCTTTCTTTACAGTTCTATTTATCCACCTTGGTTCCTTCTTGTTCCTTAACTCTTTATTCCTATAAGGTATGTACCTCTCATAATTAGATTTCAGGATGCTTTTAAAAATATCCAATTTTGTGGCGGTATCTTTATGTTTGAGGACTTTGTCCTAGTTAGTTAGGACTATGGCTTCTCTTAGTTGTCTAAATTTTGCTTTTTTGAAGTTTGGGATTTTTTTTTCCTCCCTGTGGAAACGCTCGTTTAAAGGATAATTGAAGGGTTATTACTTTATGGTCACTATTTCCCAGGTGTCCCCCAACCTGCACATCTGTTGTTCTTTCAGGTCTATTGGTTAATACTAAGTCCAGTATGGCCATCCCTCTAGTCGGGTTCTGAACCAGTTGGGTAAGGTAATTGTCTTTGGTTATTGCCAAGAACCTGTTTCCTTTAGGAGATGTACAGCTTTCAGTTTCTCAATCTATATCTGGGTAGTTGAAATCTCCCATAATAACCACCTCATTATGATTTGCTGTCTCGTCTATCTCATTTAGTAGTAGATTTTCTGTGGTATATTAGGTGGTTTATAATATACTCCTATTAGTAATTTATTATTATTCTTTCCTCCATGTATTTCAACCCACAGTGACTCCACATGTTCATGTCCCTCACTTATATCTTTTCGGACTGTGGGATTTAGGCAGGACTTTACATAAAGGCAGACCCCTCCCCCTCTCCGGTTTTGACAATGCTTTCTAAACAGACTGTAACCTTGTACATTGACTGCCCAGTCACAGTTATCATCCAGCCATGTCTCAGTTATACCCACTATGTCATAGTCCTCCTCACACATCACTAATTCCAGTTCCCCAGTTTTCTTAGTCAGGCTTCTGGCATTAGTATACATACAATTAGGTTTATGTATATTTTTTTACCCTACACCTTTCCTTCTGAACTGTTCTAGTCCCTCCTTCCATTCCTCCCCCAGTCCCACTACCTTGCCCCTGGTCTCTATCTGCACTATCTTCTTATCCTATAATGTAATTACCCTCCCCCCCCAGTGCATGCTGTTCAGCTGACCCTATTAAAAAAAAATTTGAGTGGGGGAATATATACATACAATCTGGATGAGGAAGAGGAGGAGAAAACAAGATTCAACCATATACTCTTTTTTGTGGTGGAAAAGGTGCATGGAATACACTACAGTAGATTGAGTACATTATTAATGATAGATTGAAATTGCCTTTATGGTCATCATTAGCTCAGCTCTTCTCTGGTGGAGTTGAGAAGTCAGGGGCAATCCAGGCCTTGTTCATTTTTATCTGAGTCAACCTGTCAGCATTGCCAGTGGACAAGTGGATACGCTTAACTGTTATAATGCCACCAACAGTACTAAATACCCACTCTGACAAAACGCTGGTGGCAGGGTAGGCCATCACCTCCAAGGCGTAGAGCGCAAGTTCGTGCCACATGTCCAGCTTGGGCACCCAGTAGTTGTAAGGCACTGATGGATCATTTAGGACACTGACACGGTCTGCTATGTATCTCTTCACCATCTTCCAAAACGTTTCCCTCCTTGTACCACTAGGCCACGCATCAGGGTGAGGCCGCTGGCGGGGTGTCATGAAAGTGTCACATGCCTTGGAGAGTGTTGCTCTGCCTTTGTTGGAACTGCTGTGTGTTCCCCTTGTCTCCCTTCCTCGGTTGCTTAAGGAAGTACAGACTCTGCCACCAATGTTGACAGATGGAAACTTTTGGAGCAATCTCTCCAAACCTTCTGGTATTGCAGTGTTTTACTCGCCCTCTCCACCACAGGAATGAGAGATGAAAAGTTTTTTTTGTAGCGGGGGTCAAGAAGGGCGAAAACCCAGTAATCCGTGTTATCTAAAATGCGTATAACGTGAGGGTCACTGGAAAGGCAGCCTAACATGAAGTCAGCCATGTGTGCCAGAGTACCAACAGGCAAGACATCGATGTCGACATCAGGATTACTGTACATCTCCTCATTCTCCTCCTCCTCTTCTGCCCATCCATGCTGAAGAGATGGAATTAAAGTTCCATGGGTACTACCCTCTGTAGCAGAGGCAACTGTCTCCAGCTCCTCCTCCTCTTCATGGTCCAGTTCGCGCTGAGAAGACGAACTGAGGGTGGGTTGGCTATCACCCTGTGTAATGTCCTCCCCCATTTCCTCATCTGCCACATTCAGAGCATTGTCCTTAATTGTGAGCAGTGATCGTTTGAGTAGGATGGTTACGTTAATAATAGCATTATCGCCACTAACCATCTGTGTGGATTCATCAAAGTTTTTTAAAACCTCACAGAGGTCTGACATCAAGGTCTGCCTTGGGGCGGAGCTTCACAAGGGGCGGGGCTTCCCTCTTCACTCAGCTCCAGGAGCCTGCTGCCTGTGGCCTCTGGATGGCAGCAGCTCCGTACCTGGAAGTGATCCTCCCACGCCGGCGGAAAGCCTCCCTGCCTGGAGTTAAGGAGGCCCCCACCTCCTGGTCCTGTTCCCTCGCCACTTCCGTTTGTAGAAGGTGATGGCCGAGCCCGGCCACCCCTAGGGCTCCGCCTATCAATCGGATTCCTTCCACAACGGGGCCTGGTGGAGTAAGCTGGCCCTGTAGGCCCCCGATGTAAAGGATCCTGGGAAGGGCTCCGGGAAGATGTAGGGCTGTAGCGCACTGTTTGCCTCGCCCGCCATGGCTGAATAGCTGGTGGCTGAGGCGGAACAGGGGCATTTTTCCCTGCCCACCAATCCTATACTTTCGGTGGCTCCCTAAACCAAACCGCTTGTCATGTGGGCCTCCCCTCAAGGGCTCTACCCCTTCCTCAGTCCGGCCATTACTTTCCATTGTATTTAACGGGTGCAATGATGGGGAACGGCGATCGTGCCACCCCCTGTCATTGAACCCCTCGGATGCTACATTCATTGCTGATAGCGGCATCTGACATAAAAATTGAGGCTTTTCAGAGGTTAATCAGGGTAAAAAAAAATACATACTCACCTCATCCATTCGCTCGTGGAAAGACTGTAGCAGCCATCTTGATTGAAGAACCCACGCAAAATCTCACATGGTGAACGTGCTGATCGCGCGGGAAGATGTCATTACTGATTTACCAGACAGAAGATTGCAGTTACATAGTTACATAGTTAATACAGTTGAAAAAATACATGTCCATCAAGTTAAACCAAGGGATAGGTGGGGACGCAAATTCCAGAAGGAAGTGATACTCAGATTTCTACACATTTTCATAAGCATTGGGCCTCATGCACACGACCGTTGTTTTATTCCGTGTCTGTTGCGCCGTTTTTCGTGATTTTCTGCGGACCCATTGATTTTCAATGGGTCAGTTAAAAACTTGGCTAATGAACCATTTGCCATCCATGTCCGTGATCCGTGGTTCCAGTCCATCAAAAAAATATAACCTGTCCTATTATTTTTGTGGAAAACAGTTTGTGGACCCATTCAAGTCAATGGGGCCGCTAAAAAACACGGAGGCACACAAGATTGTCATCCGCGTCCGTTTTTTTCCTATCATTTGCATAGCAAACCTGTCTTAGACTTTTTTTTACATTCCTTTATGTCTGGTGGTCCTCCAAAAATAAAGAAAGACACACGAAAACAAAAACGGAAACGGATCACGGAGCAACGGAACCCCATTTTGCGGAACGGAACACAACAACGGTCGTGTGCATGAGACCTAAATGTCATTTACTTTTAAGAATTTATCTAAACCCTTTTTAAAACTGTCCACTGGGAGCCAAATCCTGACAACATTGTATTTCAGAGGCAAGATCAGAATTAACAGCAGCAATGATAATACCTGGAGACCAAAACTATGTGATAAAGCATCTGCTTTCATATTACCCTACCCAGGATGATAAGTAACAATAAAACCGGGTTAAAAACAAGGCCCAGCGTGTTTGTCTAGGATTCTTGTGACCCATAAGTACAATGATTCGGTGATTAGCCCCTTCTAACAAATGTTGCCATTCCTCAAAGGCCCATTTGACAGCCAGCATGATATTGGCAATATCATAATTCCTCTCAGCAGAGGAAAATTTTCTCGAGAAGAATGCAAATGGCTGAAGATTAGTTAAGGAAGATGATCCCTGAGACAGTACTGCACGCACCCCTTCCTCAGAATCCTTCACCTCAATGAATGAGCATCGGTGGACCAATGAAGAGTATCCACCCCCTTCCTGTCTGTCAGTCAAAGGCTTAGCATTAACTGAAAAAAAAAAAATATGAATTTTCTACAATAGTGTCACAGTCCCTCCTGTGAGAGAGTAGATCGGATAGACTTGCTGCACGTGAGGCTATCTGACAGGTCTCTCTGTTTTCCTCTGTGTATGTTGTTGTTTGGCAGGATCTCACCTCTCCTCAGGTGCCGCTGATTCTCAGTGAACAGGCTCTATTTAAATCCACCTCATACTGCTGACCATACGGTTGATAGTTTCTGCACAAAGTATAAAAGTTCCGTAGGCGGCGCTCACCTGGTCAGTCTTGCAGTGGAAGCACGGACGGTGCTTGGAAGGGGCACCAGTTGCAAACTGTATGAAAATAAGACGGGATGTCCAGCTTTCCAAAAAAGACGTTGTTCTTTATTCCAAAATAACACAGGATAAAAGACAATCCAACACGGCAAGCAGGTCTACATGTTTCGGATGCTCTAACACTGATCCTTATTCATGACACATTGGTTGCTGAATGGCTACATACTTAAATAGCTGAACTTCCTAGCACTCGCAGATAGTTTGGATTAGCAGGAGTGGACACACAAATTGGGCAAATATGCATATAGAGTATAAGGGCAAAGATGCATATAGAAATAAAAAGTTGGATATGTCAAAAAACACATAAACTGTTTTAAAAGTATATCTGAGCAAAGATCAGTAATGCAAGATTAAATCATGTTTACGATTTAACCCTGCTGGGACCCGGGATCCCATACAAAAAATCCAGTAGGATTCCCTGTTAAGGAGCTTTCTCTTATAGTCACCACCTCTAGCAGGAGGATTAACCCTTTCTAGGGCCTGTACCTGAAAACCTGCGGTGTCTCCCTGATGAGAGACCGCGAAATGTAGACTGGCCGCTGAAACATTTCTTTCTCTGGTATGTGGGATGTCTGAGAGGTGTTTACAAATTCTGACTTTTAAACTATTGGTTGTACATCCAATATATTGCAGACTGCATATAGTGCAGGTAATGCAATACACCACATAGTTCGTGTTGCAATTTACATATTGTTTGTTATTAAAAGAATTATGAGTTGCTGTTGAGACAACTGCTGAACCTGTTTTAATGTAATTGCAGCACGTACAAATGCGGTGGCCGCATTTAAATGTGCCTTTGTGTCTCAACCAAGCACTTTTTTCTTTTTTACTGGTGTCACTGTCAGTGAAAAGACTTGGGCAAATTTTTTGCGCAATAGTCGGTGCGCGACGTGCAATGCATCTGACACCTGCTGAGCTGATGTCAGACCACTGTTCGTCACCATTTAGAACAGATAGGTGTTTATTAACTATTGCGCAAATTTGTGAAAATTCCAAACTGTAATTGGTGACGAAACAGGGAACATTTTTTGCAGCTGCATTGGTTTGTCTATTAATGCATGAAGGTAGGTCGGGTTGTGCTTTGTCCGGAAAAAACAAGCCTGTCTCTGGGTCTATTTAATGTCTTGGCCCTAGCTCGATCTAAAGTCCAGGGAGGGTACCTGCGCTCCGCAAGTCTCATGGCCACTGTCTCCATCTCCATTTTTAATTTGTCATCTTTAGAACAATTTATTTTGGCCCGAATAAATTCCCCTTTAGGGATATTATGGACCAATGGACCACATGTGGAGGATGGCAAGATGTGGCCATGAGAGTTGTATTACCTGACGTATCCTTGCGATAGGTACTAGAGTGGACTTGATGAGTCGCAGAGTCACCCTCCAAAGAGAGATCAAGAAAGGCAATGGTGGTGATGTCATGTGAAATGGTAAATTTTAGACAGCAATGGTTATTATTGAGAAAGGTCCCAAAAGATGGCACGGCCGCAGTATCACCTGACCACACGAACAGCAGGTCACCGATATAACGACCGTACCATCTCAGGGAGCCGCTCCAAGGGTTATCTGCTGGAAATAAAAAGTGACATTCCCACCATGCCATATAAATGTTTGCCATGGAGGGCGAAAATTTCGCCCCAATGGAAACTCCTGTCAATTGCAAGAAATAACGTTGCGAGAACATAAAGACATTATGTTTTAGCAGAAAGAGCACAACCCGACTGTCACGACTGGCGGTGGGGGAAACCCCCAGCCGTGCGGTACCCGGAGATGTTTGGTCGCTGCAAGACCACAGGATCAGGGAGCAGGTCACCTCCTAAAGTCTCCCTGATCTGACCCTAACTCCTAACCTGCATGGGCCGACCTTTAGGGTAGGAGGACCCATGCGCAGGAACCTCGGGTCCCAACTATCCCTCCGCAGGTCCCTAGGCTAGGAGCTGGATAGACTACCTGTTCCTCCAGAACACGGAGGAACAGGAGCCTAGAAAGGCCAAGCTGGAAATAAAGGGAATCCAATACCACTTATGGCAGTGGCAGGTATGTGGAACTTCAACCTCACCTACCTGCCACAAACACACCGCCCGGAACCCATGCAAAAGTGCTGTCTGTCTACAACAACAGAGAAGACAACAGCACACACCATACATCACACAGGGAACCATAAGGTGCAACAAGCCAGCAACCACATACACATAAACATAACATCAGACAAGGTAACAAAGGTTTTACTAACAAGGTTTTATGACCAGAAGGATGGTCCTCACCAGGCAGATGGAGGAGACAGGAGGCTGCTCCAGTCAGCATGGCTGAGAGCAACCTACTGAAGCCTGCAAGAGACTCAGGCTATATAGGCCAAAAGGCCACACCCACCAGTCAACCACACCCAGTGACAACAGACACACTGGGAAGGAAATTAACCCTTCCAACACCACAGAAGGGAAAACACCAACTTAAAGGGGAATAGCACACACACTCACTCACCTGTCACCGCTGGCAACGGCATGCGTGGCCACCGTGTCCTGCAGAACAACCAGCAGGCAGAGACCCTGCCACCACATGCACAACACCAGACGTTGCCGCGGACAACCGCAGGTGAAGGGAGGTGTCCAAGTGCATACAACCTCGTGCACAACAAACAGACCAGGAAGTGCACACAAACACAGACGAAGGACGTGCACACCAAAACACGTTGCCAAGGGCAACCGCACGCATGCCTGTTATTCGCGGCAATCGCACCTGAGGCAAACCACTAAGTGCCCCCAGCTGCGGTTGCGACAACACCAGACCGCGGATAACTGCATGCGGCTCCCAAGGAGTCACGACCATGACCAGGGGTCATGACACCGACAAACAAAATCCTGGAAGGTAGGAGAAAAGTCAGAATAGACATTCAAAAACCAAACTAAGGAAACCATAGCCAAGTTGTGAGGGATAACCATATATAGGGATGTAACATCCGCTGTGATCCAAGAGAAGTGCTGTTCCCATTTAAAATCATAAAATGCTTGCAGCACTGCTCTAGTATCCTGCAGATAGCCAGGTATGGATTGTATCAGCGGCTGGAGGATACTGTCCACCCAGGCGGACAATCTTTCTGTGAAGGAGCCTATGCCAGCGACTATGGGCCTCATGGCTGGAGGAAAACCTCCCTTATGGATTTTTGGTAGGGAATGGAAATTGGAACCACTGGATGTTGGATAAATATATAGTCCAGTTGTTTTTGGTTAATGAAACCATGTTCCAAGCCATGAGTCAATAGTCGCAGCATCTCCTGTTGATAGGTGGGGGTGGGGTTGTGGTCGAGCTCAAGGTAGGTACTATTATCCTCTAACATAGCGAGGTTTTGCTTTTAGCGAGGTTGATAGTTTCTGCTTGAAGTTGCTAGTGCTGGTTTGTCTTGGATCTCCTGCTTCTCCATACATCTCTAAGCTAAGTAATTGTTGCCTTCGCTGTTTATTATTATCTGGTGTGTGTTGTTTCTAGGCCTCAGGGAGACGCAGGTTCCTTCATTCGGGAAGGAACCAGCTGTCTTATCCCCTGTTACCTATCCTAGGGCTCCTCAGTTTTAGCATGGCTTTAGGTATCCGGTGTTTAAGTATTTCCGCCATCAGGCAGGAGTTGGGGAAAGGCCTAGGGATTACTAGGAGATCACCATCCCTCTTCATTAGCTTTTAAAGCCTAGATTGTTGTCTATTCATTGTGGTGTGTATTTTGTGTTTTCCCTTCCCCTTAACCTGTGATATTGTCGACCGCCTAAACCATTATCCTTTATTTTATCAGTGCAGCTATGGATACTGTTTCTGCACTGGTCGATCGTATGCAGGGGCTGTCTTTGGAGGTGGCTGACAGATTAAGGGACCACAGGCGGTGGGTTCCGGCAGTGGTTTCTGCCTTGACAACTGTCTTAGCATGTCGCTTTCTGTTGTAACTACTAAAATGTTACCTCCTTTCCTTTCAGATTTTTCTGATGTATTCTCTAAGGGTGGAGACCAGGAGTTGCCTTCTCATCGGGAGTTTGATTGCCCCATCAACCTTATTTCCGGAGCTAGATTGCCAGAGTCTCGGTTGTATAATCTTTCTGAACCCGAAAGAGTAGCAATACGAGAGTATATCACCGAGAGTTTGGCTAAAGGTCATATTTTACCATCTAAATCACCAATGGCGGCGGGGTTCTTCTTTGTTAAAAAAAAGGATGGAACTCTTAGGCCATGTTTGGACTTCTATGAGCCTAATCGCATACTATCTGTGATCCTTATACCCTTCCTTTGATCCTAGATTTATTCAATCAGATTGTCGGCACCAAGGTGTTCTCTAAGTTAGATTTGAGGGGGGCATATAATCTGATAAGCGTCAAGGAAGGGGACAAATGGAAAGCGGCCTTTAATACTCCTGAGGGTCATTTTGAGAATATGGTCATGCCTTTTGGTTTGTCCAATGCTCTATCACGATCGGCGTGACTATCACATACGTGACACAGAGGGAGGGAAAGAGGAAGGCCCTGCCCAAGTGAGAGGGAAGGTGGTGACCCCTGACTCACCTTGCGGCTGGCACCTGGCTGCCCTGACGTCCCTAGACGGGTTCCTCACCCGTACGCCGATCACGTGCCTAAAACCCTGGCTTTCCCTAAGATGAGCCCTAGATAGTGAACAGGGCGGTGGGAACACTAGTCCGCACCACTAGCTCTAAAGGAAAACACCAAGGGGAGGACAGACAATACAGACTCAACATATAATCCCAGGTGGGCGACAACAGGAGACAACAAAAAGCCCAACAGGGATCCGGAGGGTAGCACTCTGGAACAACAACCAGGATTCACAGCTCCAGTGGGTCAGTATAGAAGTCCAGGCAGGAAGCTCTATAACTGGCAACTAGAGAAGTGTGAGAGGAGAATATAAGGAGGTTGGGAGTGGCAGACAAGAAACAGCTGAGGAGGAGAAGCTACGGATCCCTGAGTGAGACAAAAAGGATTGCAAGGCAAACACAGAAAACAATCACTAAGAAACAACGTGATCTTTAGACATAGAGCGCGCAGCCACCCGCTGCGACTTCCTGACCCCGGGTATAACGGAGTCAGACGTGGCTCTTGACACCCTCGTGACAGTACCCCCCCTTTCACGAGGGGCCTCCGGACACTCAGGACCAGGTCTCTCAGGATGAGAGGCATGGAAAGCCTCAATTAACCTGTTGGCGTTTACCTCTGACGCTGGAACCCACATTCTTTCCTCGGGACCGTAACCCCTCCAATGCACCAGATACTGAAGAGAGCAGCGGACCCGACGAGAATCAACAATTCTGGATATTTGAAACTCCAGATTACCATCCACAATAACAGGAGGAGGTGGCAGCGGTGATGGTTCTAGAGGTGGAACATACTTCTTGAGTAACGACTTATGGAAGACGTTATGGATCTTAAAAGTCTGAGGTAGCTCCAGGCGAAAAGCCACAGGGTTAATGACGGCTACTATTTTATAAGGACCAATGAACCTAGGGCCCAGTTTCCAAGAGGGAACCTTCAACTTAATATTCCTAGTAGACAACCACACATAGTCATTCACTCCTAGGTCCGGACCTGGCGACCGTTTCTTATCGGCCATGCATTTATATTTACCACTCATATTTTTCAAGTTAGCTTGCACCTTCTGCCATACCGATGAAAGAGATGAAGAAAACCGTTCCTCTTCGGGAACCCCAGAAGTACAAAATTGGGGAAGTACAAAATTGGGGATGAAAACCGTATGCACCAAGAAATGGTGACTTGCCAGTGGATTCCTGACAGCGATTATTTATGGCAAACTCGGCTAACGGTAAATATGATGACCACACCTCTTGGTTTTCAGACACAAAACACCTTAAATATGTTTCTAGGTTTTGGTTGGTACGCTCAGTCTGTCCATTTGACTGAGGATGGAAAGCTGAGGAAAAGGACAAGTGTACCCCCAAACGGGAACAAAAAGCTTTACAAAACTTAGAAATAAACTGGGTTCCCCGATCCGAAACCACATCGGAAGGGACCCCGTGAAGCTTCACGATTTCACTGATAAACACCTGAGCAAGAGTCTTAGCATTAGGAAGTGCGGGTAGCGCAATAAAGTGTACCATTTTGCTAAACCTGTCTACTACTACCAAGATAACTGTTTTACCCGCAGACAACAGTAAGTCAGTGATGAAATCCATTGACAGATGTGTCCATGGCCTATTGGGGATGAAAAGTGGCAATAAAGACCCTGCTGGACGTGTATGAGAGACTTTCGCGCGTGCACAAGTAGAACAAGTAGACACGAAATCCATTACATCCTGACACAACCTTGGCCACCAAAAACGACGAGACAATAGCTCCAAGGTTGCTTTACTACCCGGGTGCCCAGCAAGTGCCGAATTATGATGTTCCTTTAATAATTCAAGACGCAGGTTTAACGGTACAAACAATTTCTCTGAGGGGCAAGAGGCCGGGGCGTCCCCCTGGGCCTCTAACACCTTTCCCTCTAGAACAGAGTGTACAGCAGAGACAACCACTCCTAAAATAGGTACCGGATCACTAACATTACCCCCTCCAGGGAAACTATGAGATAATGCGTCTGCCTTGGTATTTTTTGCCCCAGGACGATAGGTGATTACAAAGTTAAATCTGGTAAAGAATAGCGACCACCTAGCTTGTCTAGGGGTGAGACGCTTAGCCGATTCTAGGTACAGAAGGTTTTTGTGATCCGTAATCACCGTGACGGGGTGGATTGCTCCCTCTAAGAAGTGACGCCACTCTTCAAACGTCAGTTTAATCGCCAACAGTTCCCTATTTCCAATATCATAGTTCTTTTCTGCAGTAGATAACTTTTTGGAAAAGAAAGTGCAAGGACGCCATTTGCCAGGAGACGGACCCTGAGACAATACAGCCCCCACTCCCACCTCTGACGCATCTACTTCAACAATAAAAGGCTGGGAGACATCAGGTTGAATTAGAACAGGTGCCGAGGTAAATCTCTCTTTTAGAGAGGAAAATGCAATTTTAGCGGCGTCAGACCATTTAGAAAAATCAGTCCCCTTCCTAGTCATGTCAGTAAGGGGTTTAACGATCACTGAATAATTTTTAATGAACTTTCTATAGAAATTTGCGAAACCCAAAAACCGTTGTAGAGCTTTAAGGTTCTCAGGAAGATCCCAATCTAAAATTGCCTGGACCTTCGTAGGATCCATACGGAAACCTGAAGCAGATAATAGATATCCCAGGAACTGTATTTCCTGAATGGCGAAGACACATTTTTCAATTTTCGCATATAATTTATTCGTCCGTAGGACCTGCAGTACTTGCCTGACATGTACTTCATGTGTTTTCAGATCCGCCGAATAAATTAAGATATAATCTAGGTATATGACTACAAACCTGCCGATGAGATGACTAAAAATATCATTAACGAAATGTTGGAAGACAGCAGGGGCATTGGTCAGACCGAAAGGCATGACTAAATTTTCATAATGCCCCTCAGGGGTGTTAAAAGCTGTCTTCCACTCATCCCTTTCCTTGATACGAATCAGATTGTAGGCCCCCCTAAGATCAAGTTTGGAGAACCACCTAGCACCCGCAATCTGATTAAAAAGGTCAGGAATGAGAGGAAGAGGGTATGGGTCTCGGATGGTTATCCGGTTTAGCTCACGGAAATCTAGGCAAGGACGCAGGCCCCCATCTTTCTTTTTAACAAAGAAAAACCCTGCAGCCACGGGTGAAGAAGAGGGTCTGATGTGTCCCTTAGCCAGACTCTCGGAGATATAATCTTTCATGGCTTGTCTCTCGGGACCCGAAAGATTATACAACCTGGACTTGGGTAATTTTGCACCGGGAATCAGGTTAACCGGGCAATCATAAGGACAATGAGGTGGTAGCTTCTGACAACCCTTTTCAGAAAAAACGTCCTCAAAGTCCGAAATAAAGGTAGGTAGGGAAGCTATGGAGGCGATTAAGCAATTGTTATTTAAGCAATTCTCTCTGCAATGCTCACTCCACTCCAATATCTCCCTGGCCTGCCAATCCACCACTGGATTGTGCGCTACCAACCAGGGAAGACCCAATACCACAGGAGAGGGAAGGCCCTCCAGAACGTAACATGAAAGACACTCATTATGGTGGTCCCCTACCCGAAGGTGTAAGTTATGGACAATGTGAGTGAGGTTTCTCTGAGACAGAGGAGCAGAATCAATAGCGAATATGGGAATAGGTCTCTGCAGCGTACAGAGAGACAAACCCATAGTGCGGGCAAAATGGGCATCTATCAAATTTACCCCTGCTCCACTGTCTAGAAAAAAAGAAATAGACTCCGTCTTAACACCAAAAACAATAACCGCTGGCAACACAAATTGAGATGTTCGTATGGAGGAAACGTATACCCCCCGGCTGACATCCTCCGCACAGCCTGGGGTTAGTAGTTTTCCGACGGTCTTTTGTTTTTGAGAAAGGAGGGACAGACATTAATGAAATGACCCCTCCCCCCACAGAAAAAACAAGCCCCCCACCTACGGCGAACCTCAGGAGGACGGACCTGACGAGAAGTTCCTCCTAGCTGCATAGGCTCATCTAAGTCAGTACAGACTAACTGCTGCTTGGGAGAGGTTACCAATTGCTCAGGAATTTTCGATCTCTCCCTAAGACGTCTATCTATTCTGATAGAGAGGGACATAACAGCATCAAGGGAAAGGGGGGTCTCATACAGCGCCAGCGCATCCTTAACCCTTTCAGATAACCCAGAGCAGAACTGACTCCTGAGAGCCGGGTCGTTCCACTGAGTATCCGTAGCCCACCTACGGAACTCTGAGCAATATTCCTCTGCTGGCCGATCTCCCTGAAGGAGTCTCCGTAACTTCGACTCAGCCAGGGCGACTCGGTCAGGGTCATCATATATGAGACCCAAAGCCCCAAAAAATCCCTCCACTGACCGGAGAGCCTGGGAACCAGGGGGTAACGAGAACGCCCAGGATTGCGGGTCCCCCTGAAGCAGGGAAATAACAATCCCCACCCGCTGTTCTTCATTACCTGAGGAGTAAGGGCGCAGCTTAAAATATAATTTGCAGGCCTCACGGAACGTCACAAATTTGTCCCTTCCCCCAGAAAATCTGTCAGGAAGAACAACCTTGGGTTCTGTAACAACCTGGTTACCCATAGCAACCGCTGGGCTTGCGGTCTGCTGCATTTGCTGCTGTTGTTGGAGGACAGACGCCTTCAATCCTGCCACCTCCAAAGACAGGCCTTGAAGCTGTTTTGCCAAAGCAGCAATAGTATCCATATTGGATTCTAAGTAGAGAGAAAAAAAAAAATTATTTTTTTTTTCTCCCAAAAAATAAGGGCCAGTTATAATATCACGATCGGCGTGACTATCACATACATGACACAGAGGGAGGGAAAGAGGAAGGCCCTGCCCAAGTGAGAGGGAAGGTGGTGACCCCTGACTCACCTTGCGGCTGGCACCTGGCTGCCCTGACGTCCCTAGACGGGTTCCTCACCCGTACGCCGATCACGTGCCTAAAACCCTGGCTTTCCCTAAGATGAGCCCTAGATAGTGAACAGGGCGGTGGGAACACTAGTCCGCACCACTAGCTCTAAAGGAAAACACCAAGGGGAGGACAGACAATACAGACTCAACATATAATCCCAGGTGGGCGACAACAGGAGACAACAAAAAGCCCAACAGGGATCCGGAGGGTAGCACTCTGGAACAACAACCAGGATTCACAGCTCCAGTGGGTCAGTATAGAAGTCCAGGCAGGAAGCTCTATAACTGGCAACTAGAGAAGTGTGAGAGGAGAATATAAGGAGGTTGGGAGTGGCAGACAAGAAACAGCTGAGGAGGAGAAGCTACGGATCCCTGAGTGAGACAAAAAGGATTGCAAGGCAAACACAGAAAACAATCACTAAGAAACAACGTGATCTTTAGACATAGAGCGCGCAGCCACCCGCTGCGACTTCCTGACCCCGGGTATAACGGAGTCAGACGTGGCTCTTGACACCCTTGTGACATGCTCCTGCAGTATTTCAAAACTTCATCAATGACATCTTTTATTATCTGGTGGGCAGGTTTGTGGTGGTTTATCTGGATGATACTTTAATTTATTCCCTGATATGGAGACACATAAGGCTCTTACAGATCCTAAGAGAATAAATTGTATGCCAAAATGGACAAGTGTGTATTTGCGGTCCTTGAAGTGCAATTCCTAGGGTACCTACTCTCATCTTTGGGTTTTCATATGGATCCAGAAAAAGTCTGTGCTGTGTTGGACTGGGATCGACCCAAAGATCTGAAGGCACTCATGCGATTTTTGGGGTTCACCAACTACTTCCGTTAATTTGTCTTGAATTACTCAACTGTTGTTAAACCATTAACTGATATAACTAAGAAAGGTGTGGATTTCTCAGTCTGGTCTGAAGACTCATTGTATGCTTTTTCAGCAATAAAGGAATGTTTTGCTTCTGCTCCTATTCTGGTGCAACCTGATATGTCACAACCATTTATTTTGGAAGTTGACGACGCATCAGAGGTAGGGGTTGGAGGAGTCTTGTTGCAGGGTTCTTCTCCTAGCAAATGGCTCCCTTGTGCATTTTTCTCTAAAAAACTCTCTTCTGCCGAAAGAAATTATGATGTATGTAATAGAGAGTTGCTTATCAAGTAAAGTAGGCACTCCTCATCTGGTTATATAGATATATATGTGTATAGTTAATGGTTAATAATATTTATTTCAACAATAAAACTAAAATCCAACAATATATAAAAGCATAGACATGAATAAAATTGATAAAATGGGTAGCAGCAGATATTATAGAGGCAACAATATAGCAGCAGATATATTGGTAATAATATTATAGCAGCAGATAATTAGCAGTGACAATAAGCAGTAAATATGATGGTACTATTATTATAGCAGCAGTTTAGTAGCAACAGTTGTGGGGATGTGCTCGTGGTAGGCTACGGTAGCGGCGGCAGTATTGAGGCAATCACAGACAGTCTTTGTGATACACCGTGACTTTATTCACACCAAAGGCATAACAGGCAATGTGCAGACCACACAGGTGCATATTCACATAGTGCATAAAACAAAAGTCCTTCCATAGGAAATAAACAGCAGGTTTGAGTCACCTTGTTTTGGACAGACCACAGCGGTCGTGCAGGCTTGTAAGCTACCTGCCTTTGTCTCCCTCAGGCCAGAGCCCCTTCGGCTCGTAGCACCACAGGTCCCAGGGCTATCCTTCAATGTGTGCTGCGCCCAGACTCTCCTTCACCAGCACTGACTCTGTCTGTGGAAATCTCCAGCACAGCAAGACACACCCTACCCCCATCATCAGCAGGCTGGGTTCTTAAAGGCCCAGCTCCACCAAAAACCTGGGCTGGCCGTGGGGAACAGGCACCCCCCCACTCTTTACCTGTTCCCAGTAAGAACCGGCCCGGACACGCTGCGCCAGCAGCATTCGCCGCTGTAACCGCAATGATCCGGTTCTTACTCCACCGAGGCCAGGACCTCTGGTGGCACGTATCGTCCGTCCATTATTATTCCGGGGACTCTCCTACATATCCCCCCCCCTTTGTTCACCCCTGAGGGCTTGAACATACTGTTCAAGCCTGAGGGGGTGAACACATGCACAGCAGTGTACCCGGGACAGGGCATCTGCGTTCCCCTGTAAGCGGCCGGCCCTGTGCTCAACAGTGAACTTAAAGTTCTGGAGGGACAAGAACCACCTGGTAACCCGAGCGCTCCCCTCCTTAGCCCGACTCATCCACTGGAGAGGGGAGTGGTCGGTCACCAGACGGAACCTTCTCCCCAGAAGGTAATATCTGAGAGACTTGAGTGCCCACTTGATGGCGAGGCACTCTCTCTCCACAATGCTATACCGGGTTTCTGCTGGGGTAAGATTGCGGCTTAGAAAAACCACGGGGTGCTCTTCCCCGTTGAGCTCTTGGGAAAGCACAGCCCCTAGTCCTACTCCCGAGGCATCTGTTTGAACTACAAACTCCCGCTTGAAGTCGGGCGTCACCAGAACTGGGGACTCACATAGGGCCGACTTCAAACGGGAAAACGCCTCCTCCTCCTGCTCCCCCCAGCGAACCATCACCGACTTTCTACCCTTCAAGAGGCCGGTTAACGGGGCTGCCAAGGTGGCAAAATGGGGAATGAACCTCATGTAGTACCCAATCAGGCCCAAAAATGACCGTACTTGCTTGGACGTACGAGGCCTGGGCCAATTCCGGATTGCTTCAACTTTATTCACTTGGGGCCTAATGACTCCGCGTCCAATCACATATCCCAAATAGCGAGCTTCCTCTAGTCCCACCGAGCATTTTTTTGGGTTGGCAGTTAACCCCGCCTTCCTTAGAGAATCTATCACTGCCTGAAGTTTTGACAAATGACTCTCCCAGTCTGGGTTAAACACGACTATATCATCCAGATACGCGGAGGTATACTGGTGATGGGGCTTGAGGACGACATCCATCAGACGCTGAAACGTAGCCGGAGCGCCATGCAACCCAAAAGGCAACACCCTATACTGAAAAAGCCCCTCCGGGGTGACAAAGGCCGTCTTCTCCTTTGCTGCCTCCGTCAGAGGTACCTGCCAGTAGCCCTTTGTGAGATCTAGGATCGAAAAATACCGGGCTTTTCCCAGCCGCTCTATCAACTCGTCTACCCGAGGCATGGGATAGGCGTCAAATTTTGATACCTCATTCAATTTCCTAAAATCATTACAGAACCGTAATGAACCATCTGGTTTGGGAATAAGGACAATCGGGCTAGCCCACTCGCTCTTTGACTCTTCTATGACCCCTAGACGTAGCATCGATCTTACCTCCTGCGAAATGGCCTGTCGCCGAGCCTCCGGTACTCGGTATGGTCTTAGGCGGACTTTCACCCGGGGCTCGGTGACAATGTCATGCTCGATCAAGGTGGTACGTCCAGGAAGGTCAGAGAATACGTCCCTATTCCGACTAACAAATTCTCTCACCTCTTGGGCTTGTTTGGTCGACAGTCCGTCCCCTATCGTCACCCCAGCGGCGCTCTCCGGAACACCTGGTGACCCCGGGTCACTCCCTGACGTCCCGACAGAGGGCAGGCTGTCTCCAAACAAATTCTCTCTGTCTCTCCAAGGCTTTAGTAGATTCACATGATATACCTGTTCGGGCTTCTGCCGCCCTGGCTGGTATATCCTGTAATCAACTGGGCCCACTTTCTCCTTAACTTCATAGGGTCCTTGCCACCGGGCCAAGAATTTACTCTCGACCGTGGGCACGAGTACAAGAACTCGGTCACCCGGGTGAAATGTCCTTACCCGGGCGGTTCGGTTATATACCCGACTCTGGGCCAGTTGTGCCGCTTCCATGTGCTCACGGACGATCGGCAACACGACCCCTATTCGGTCCTGCATTTTTCCTATGTGCTCTATCACACTTTTATGAGGCGTAGGCTGTTGCTCCCATGCCTCCTTAGCGATATCCAGTAGCCCACGGGGATGTCGCCCATATAACAACTCAAAGGGCGAGAACCCCGTGGACGCCTGGGGCACCTCCCGTACCGCAAACAAAACATAGGGCAACAGTAAGTCCCAATCTCTCCCGTCCTTAGCCACGACTCTTTTTAGCATGGACTTCAGGGTCTTATTAAACCGTTCTACTAACCCATCGGTTTGGGGATGGTAGACGGACGTGTGCAGGTGTTTAATATTTAATAGCTTACACAATTCCTTTGTTACTTCGGACATAAAGGGTGTCCCCTGGTCCGTCAGAATCTCCTTTGGTATCCCCACCCGGGCAAACATACTCATGAGCTCTTTAGCTATTACCTTGGCCGACGTATGGCGCAATGGGACCGCCTCCGGATAGCGAGTGGCATAGTCTAACACTACCAGGATGTGTTGGTGACCTCGGGCTGACTTAATAATGGGGCCTACCAGATCCATGGCGACCCTTTCGAAGGGCACCTCTATAATGGGCATAGGTACCAGTGGACTGCGATACTGAAGTTGGGGGCTAGTCAGCTGACACACTGGACAGGACTGACAGAACCTCCGGACTTCCTCATATATCCCAGGCCAATAGAACCGTTGTAGAATTCGCTCCAGCGTTTTCTTAACCCCCAGATGACCACCCAACACATGCGCATGCGCTAAATCCAAGACCATTCGCCGGTAAGGCTGGGGCACCACCAGTTGTTCCACCACCTCCTGCCTCACCTTGTCTACCCTATATAACAGGTCCTGGTTATAGGCCAGGTGAGGAAATACGGTATCGGCGCCGGGACGCTGGGCAACACCATTAATCACCGACACCCCTTCTCTAGCCCGCAATAACGTTGAATCCTGGAGCTGTGCGGTCCCGAAGGTTTCTCGGGGTACCTCCAGATCCAGGACGGACGAACTTTCTACTGTCTCACCCGCCAATACTTCTAGGGGAAACCGGTCAGGGTTACACTCTACCTCCCCTACGGTGACCCCTACAGCTGGGGCCCCTGCCTCGGGGTCCTCGGGCTCGGGACCTGGACATTTACCTTCCCCACAGGTAGGCAACCCGTTCCTCCACAAAGTCCAGAACAGGGGAAAGTCCCTCCCCAATATTGCGGCATAAGGGAGCCGTCTCCCCACCCCGACGACATGTGGTACCTCCTTTCCACACACTGCCAGGGTAACCTTAGTGGTGGGATACTCCCTGCGATCCCCATGTATACAGACAATGGTAAGGGTTCGCCTTTCTGGGAGTTTTTCCATTACCAGCGACTCATGGACCAGAGTTACCAGGCTCCCAGAGTCCAGCAGGGCCTGCACGGAGTGTCCATTAACAACGACATCACACAGCGGAGGGGTGTCCGCCACCAGCAGGGGGTCAGCTATATACACCGGTTGGGCATAAAAAGAGGACCGGCGAGCGAACCCGCAGTCCATGGGTTCGGACGCCCTAGGGCAGTTGGATGCCACATGTCCCCAGTCCTGACAATGCCAACATCTGATCCTCGCAGCCTCCCTCCTCCCCAGGGTATTCCTCCCACGAACTGGAGATCCACTCCCCTCCTTATGTGGTGGGATCCCTTTTTCAGGATCCCGGGTCGGCAACGGGGGCTGACGTGACTTCGGTAGTACCGCTGAGTCCCGCACCAAATCCTGAGTGGCCATATACCTCTCCACCAGGCTAACCAGTTGTTCCAGGTTGCCTGGATCGCCTTGTCCCACCCAGCGCTGTATGGCTCTCGGGAGGGTACGCACGAACCTGTCGACCACGACCCTTTCAACCATCTGAGAAGTGCTCAATATTTCAGGCTGAAGCCATTTTTTTACTAGGTGAAGTAAGTCATAGGCTTGTGACCGGACGGGTCGGGACTCGGCAAACACCCACTGATACACCCTGTGCGCTCGCACATAGGTGTTTACCCCCAACCTGGCCAACACCTCAGCTTTTAGCCTCTCATAGTCCTTGGCCTCATCGCGGCTGAGGTCAAAATAGGCCTTTTGTGCGTCCCCCACCAGAAAAGGCGCCACCACCTCGGCCCACTGCTCCAACGGCAGCCTCTCTTGCTCCGCGGTTCTTTCGAACACCATCAGGAATGCCTCTATATCATCTCCCGGACCCATTTTCCTCAGGGCGGATCGGACTTTGTCCCTGGCGGTAGACACAGTCGGGGTTGTCGCAGTTGAAACTCCTTGCAGGGATGTTCGCACCGACTCTTGCATGGCTGCCAGCTGCTGCATTAGGAGATTGTTTGTTTGCTGCTGCTGTACATTACTCTGAATCAGGTGCTTAATGGCCTCCTCCATCTTGTCAGGAACCAAAAAACTTGCAGGCCTGATATATGACATGCAGTCCAACACAACTTTTGCTTCAGGCCTGCCTCACTGCAGGAATGCCCGCTCCAAGCCACCAATTGTGGGGATGTGCTCGTGGTAGGCTACGGTAGCGGCGGCAGTATTGAGGCAATCACAGACAGTCTTTGTGATACACCGTGACTTTATTCACACCAAAGGCATAACAGGCAATGTGCAGACCACACAGGTGCATATTCACATAGTGCATAAAACAAAAGTCCTTCCATAGGAAATAAACAGCAGGTTTGAGTCACCTTGTTTTGGACAGACCACAGCGGTCGTGCAGGCTTGTAAGCTACCTGCCTTTGTCTCCCTCAGGCCAGAGCCCCTTCGGCTCGTAGCACCACAGGTCCCAGGGCTATCCTTCAATGTGTGCTGCGCCCAGACTCTCCTTCACCAGCACTGACTCTGTCTGTGGAAATCTCCAGCACAGCAAGACACACCCCACCCCCATCATCAGCAGGCTGGGTTCTTAAAGGCCCAGCTCCACCAAAAACCTGGGCTGGCCGTGGGGAACAGGCACCCCCCCACTCTTTACCTGTTCCCAGTAAGAACCGGCCCGGACACGCTGCGCCAGCAGCATTCGCCGCTGTAACCGCAATGATCCGGTTCTTACTCCACCGAGGCCAGGACCTCTGGTGGCACGTATCGTCCGTCCATTATTATTCCGGGGACTCTCCTACACAGTGTAGAAGCAATATTGATCTAGTCACTGTAGTGTTAACTGAAAATATCATAGGTCCTTTCACTTGTTAATGAAGTATCAATTGTTAGTTATAGTTGTTGATATCAAGGCAATATCAGTCTTATAGATAATAAGTTCCAGTTTCAGGATGCAGCTTTCACTCTCATCCTAAGGCCTCATGCACACGACCGTTTTTTTTTTTGCGGTCCGCAAAATCGGGTTCCGCAGTCCCGTGATCCGTGTCCATTTTTCCTTCCGTGGGTCTTCCTTGATTTTTGGAGGATCCACGGACATGAAGGAAAAAGTCGTTTTGGTGTCCGCCTGGCCGTGCAGAGCCAAACGGATCCGTCCTGACTTACAATGCAAGTCAATGGGGACGGATCCGTTTGACGTTGACACAATATGGTGCAATTGCAAACGGATCCGTCCCCCATTGCCGCACCTGAAGGGGTTAATTGTGCGTATCATAGCCCCCTGTAAGAGATCAGGGGCTGCCAGGCAGCAGGGGGCAGACCCCCTCCCTCCCTAGTTTGAATATCATTGGTGGCCAGTGCGGCCTCCCTCCCTCCCTCTATTGTATTATCATTGGTGGCACAGTGTGCGCCCCCCCCGGCCCCCCCTCCCTCCCTCTATTGTATTAATATCATTGGTGGCACAGTGTGCGGCCTCTCCCTCCCTCTATTGTATTCATATCATTGGTGGCCAGTGTGCGGCCTCCCCCCCTCCCTCTATTGTATTCATATCATTGGTGGCCAGTGCGTCCCCCCGGCCCCCTCCCTCCCTCTCTTGTATTATCATTGGTGGCACAGTGTTCGGCCCCCCGGCCACCCCTCCCTCCCGCTATTGTATTAATATCAATGGTGGCACAGTGTGCGGCCTCCCCTTTCTCCCCCCCCCCCCGATCATTGGTGGCAGCAGAGAGTTCCGATCGGAGACCCAGTTTAATCGCCATGGTTACTTAGCAATATTAGAAGCATCATACTTACCTGCTGTGCTGTCTGTGACCGGCCGGGATCTCCTCCTACTGGTAAGTGACAGGTCTGTGCAGCGCATTGCTTAATGATCTGTCACTTACCAGGATGAGGAGCTCCCGGCCAATCACAGATAGCGCAGCAGGTAAGTATGATGCTTCTAGTAATGTTAAGTAACCTTGGCAACCAGGACTGCAGTAGCGCCCTGGTTGCCATGGTTACCGATTGGAGCCCCATCGATTGAACAGCGAATGATCGGGGGGGGAGAGGGGAGGCCGCACACTGTGCCACCAATGATATTAATACAATAGCGGGAGGGAGGGGTGGCCGGGGGGGCCGCACACTGTGCCACCAATGATAATACAAGAGAGGGAGGGAGGGGGGCCGGGGGGGACGCACTGGCCACCAATGATATGAATACAATAGAGGGAGGGGGGGAGGCGGGGGGGCCGCACACTGGCCACCAATGATAATACAATAGAGGGAGGGAGGGGGGGCCAGGGGGGGCCGCACTAGCCACCATTGATATTAATACAATAGAGGGAGGGGGGCCGCACAATGTCCACCAATGATAATACAATAGAGGGAGGGAGGGGGGGCCGCACTGGCCACCAATTATATTAATACAATAGAGGGAGGGGGGGCCGCACTGGCCACCAATGAAATTAAAACTGGGTAGGGAGGGGGGTCTGCCCCCTGCTGCCTGGCAGCCCCTGATCTCTTACAGGGGGCTATGATACGCACAATTAACCCCTTCAGGTGCTGCCAGGCAGCAGGGGGCAGTCATGTACACAGTTCGTAGTATATTCTAACTCGAAGCGTCCCCATCACCATGGGAACGCCTTTGTGTTAGAATATACTGTCGGATCTGAGTTTTCACGAAAAAGCTTTTATGCAGACGGATCTTCGGATCCATCTGTATGAAAGTAACCTACGGCCACGGATCACGGATGCGGATGCCAATCTTGTGTGCATCCGTGTTCTTTCACGGACCCATTGACTTTAATGGGTCCATGAACCGTTGTCCGTCAAAAAAATAGGACAGGTAATATTTTTTTGACGGACAGGATACACGGATCACGGAGGCGGATGACAAACGGTGCATTTTCCGAGTTTTCAACTGACCCATTGAAAGTCAATGGGTCCGCAGAAAATCACGGAAAACGGAACAACGGCCACAGGTGCACACAACGGTCGTGTGCATGAGGCCTTACTTTGAAATATATAGGTTGGTGACCCCAATAGATATGTAACAGTGTTTCTTTGGCATATAAAAATAATGCATCAGTCACTGTTATTTTTTTGTTCAACTCCCAGTCCACTCCTAGGGATTTGGTTTATTTCTGCATCCGAGTTTTAATACAATGATGAGAGGTGTGGTATTACTCACTGTTTTGTTGTGATATTTGTGCTGATTTGAGTGGCGTCCCACTCCAAATGCAATGCACTCACCCTCCTTGATCACGCTGACTTTGGCTGTTGTCTCCGTGATGCTCACCTATGTGTTGGTGTCTGTTTCTGCCGTGACTTGGCGTCCCACGTGGTAACTGTGAGTCCCGTTAGGTAATCTCACGAGATTGCAGGGGAATTTATTAAAATGTTCGTTGGTGGTGAAAATTCGAATTGGGTTTGTTTGTTGCCAGCAATATTCGCAATCTTGTGATCGCTTATCAGAATAACATCTGAAGGATTTTCAATAGTTTTCTTGTGATTTTTGTTGAGTGGGTCTTTTTCGGACAATCTTGCTAAACAGGTTTCGAGGTTAACACCTCTTCCTCAGTAACTATATCCGAAATGCCCCAAAAGCAATCCTTTTATAGCAGATTGTGTGCTGCATGAAAAACCTGGAATCGGTTCTCTCTTATTTCAAAATCCAGAAAACATATGGTTTTATAATTGAAATGTGCTTAAACAATTGGAAGTATAAACAATAAAAATTATCTTAATATAGATTTTCAATAGGAATATACAGGGTGGGCCATTTATATGGATACACCTCAATAAAATGGGAATGGTTGGTGATATTAACTTCTTGTTTGTGGCACATTAGTATATGTGAGGGGGTAAACTTTTCAAGATGGGTGGTGACCATGGTGGCCATTTTAAAGTCGGACATTTTGAATCCAACTTTTGTTTTTTCAATAGGAAGAGGGTCATGTGACACATCAAACTTATTGGGAATTTAACAAGAAAAACAATGGTGTGCTTGGTTTTAACGTAACTTTATTCTTTCTTGAGTTATTTACAAGTTTCTGACCACTTATAAAATGTGTTTAATGTGCTGCCCATTGTGTTGGATTGTCAATGCAACCCTTTTCTCCCACTCTTCACACACTGATAGCAACACCGCAGGAGAAATGCTAGCACAGGCTTCCAGTATCCGTAGTTTCAGGTGCTGCACATCTCGTATCTTCACAGCATAGACAATTGCCTTCAGATGACCCCAAAGATATAAGTCTAAGGGGGTCAGATCGGGAGACCTTGGGGGCCATTCAACTGGCCCACGACGACCAATCCACTTTCCAGGAAACTGTTCATCTAGGAATGCTCAGACCTGACACCCATAATGTGGTGGTGCACCATCTTGCTGGAAAAACTCAGGGAACGTGCCAGCTTCAGTGCATAAAGAGGGAAACACATCATCATGTAGCAATTTTACATATCTAGTGGCCTTGGGGTTTCCATTGATGAAGAATGGCCCCACTATCTTTGTACCCCATATACCACACCATACCATCAATTTTTTGGTTCCAACAGTCTTGGAGGGATCTATCCAATGTGGGTTAGTGTCAGACCAATAGCGGTGGTTTTGTTTGTTAACTTCACCATTCACATAAAAGTTTGCCTCATCACCGAACAAAACTGAGGGTCCTGTTCCAATTTTTGTTTTGCCCATTCTGAAAATTCAGTGCGCCGATTTGGGTCATCTTCGTTGAGATGCTGCAGTAGCTGGAGTTTGTAAGGGTGCCATTTGTGAGTAGCTAATATCTGCCGAAGGGATGTTCGACTAATGCCACTCTCCAGTGACATGCGGCGAGTGCTACGCTGTGGGCTCTTGCTGAATGAAGCTAGGACAGCCACTGATGTTTCATTATTAGTGACAGATTTCATGCGTCCACATTTTGGCAAATCCAACACTGAACCAGTTTCACGAAACTTAGCAAGCAGTTTGCTAACTGTAGCATGGGAGATGGGTGGTCTCATAGGCTGTCTTGCATTGAAATCTGCTGCAATGACCCGGTTACTGCGTTCACCAGACATCAACACAATTTTTATCCGCTCCACACGTGTTAACCTCGGCGACATGTCAATGGCTGTAAACAAAGAGAAACTTGTAAATAACTCATGAAAGAATAAAGTTACGTTAAAACCAAACACACCATTGTTTTTCTTGTGAAATTCCCAATAAGTTTGATGTGTCACATGACCCTCTTCCTATTGAAAAAACAAAAGTTGGATTCAAAATGTCTGACTTTAAAATGGCCACCATGGTCACCACCCATCTTGAAAAGTTCCCCCCCCCCCCCCACATATACTAATGTGCCACAAACAAGAAGTTAATATCACCAACCATTCCCATTTTATTAAGGTGTATCCATATAAATGGCCCACTCTGTATATTCCTATTGAAAATCTATATTAAGATAATTTTTTATTGTTTATACTTCCAATTGTTTAAGCACATTTCAATTATAAAACCATATGTTTTCTGGGTTTTGAAATAAGAGAGAACCAATTCCAGGTTTTTCAAGCAGCACACAATCTGCTATAAAAGGATTGCTTTTGGGGCATTTCGGATATAGTTACTGAGGAAGAGGTGTTAACCTCGAAACCTGTTTAGCAAGATTATCCAAAAAAGACCCACTCAACAAAAATCACAAGAAAACTATTGAAAATCCTTCAGATGTTATTCTGATAAGCGATCACAAGATTGCGAATATTGCTGGCAACAAACAAACCCAATTCGAATTTTCACCACCAACGAACATTTGAATAAATTTGTAAATAACTCATAAAAGAATAAAGTTATGTTAAAACCAAGCACACCATTGTTTTTCTTGTGAAATTCCCAATAAGTTTGATGTGTCACATGACCCTTTTCCTATTGAAAAAACAAAAGTTGGATTAAAAATGGCCAACTTCAAAATGGCCACCATGGTCACCACCCATCTTGAAAAGTTTCCCCCCCTCACATATACTAATGTGCCACAAACAGGAAGTTAATATCACCAACCATTCTATTAAGGTGTATCCATATAAATGGCCCACCCTGTATATAGATTTTCGATAAAAATTCATGATTATTTTCTATGCGATTTTCATGCGATTATTGTATGGTTCCTATGTATTTTTCCATAGTTATTGTGGATATTATGATGAATTTGAATGTTCGCATGTTTTTTTTCAGTTGTTGCCATAGAATTCTTAGATAATAAATGACATAACAGTATGATAAATTCAGTTTCAGACAATTCGAACTTAGAACTTAGTACATATGTTAATTGGAAATAAAACATCAGTAGTTGATGTAGTTGTGTGTGTACTTTTAATACAAAGAAAAAACCCATATGCGTTTTGCATGAGGTTTTTTTTTCAAATTTCTATTATTTCTATAATATTACATCCTTTATTTGAGTTAAATTATCAATATTGGCTTTAAAATGATAAAAAAAATGTATAATAATATATAGGATATATATATATATATATATATATACATATATATATATAATGGTAAACTAAAATGACAATTAAAAACTTATTCAAATTTTCTGTATTAAAGTTAAGCGTATATGTTGAATAAAACTTCAATAATTGGTATAGTTACATAAAAATTTTCAGTATGTGGAAAAAACGCATATGCGTTTTGCAGGCGTTTTTTCAGATTTGTAGGTGTGGTATATGTAGCATTGATTCCTCTATAGGTTGTTCAACAAAATTATGCTCCATTGTTTCTGAAAACAGTATTTTTGATAGTTTCCCAGCAGAATTTTGGATATTCTTGATAGTTTTGATAGCGATTTTTGGGGTTCAACAACTACTTCCGCAAATTTATCTTGAATTACTCAACTGTTGTTAAACCATTAACTGATATAAATAAGAAAGGGGTGGTTTTCTCAGTCTGGTCTGAAGAAGCATTGTATGCTTTTTCAGCAATAAAGGAATGTTTTGCTTCTGCTCCTATTCTGGTGCAACCTGATGTATCACAGCCATTTTTTGTGGAAGTTGACGCATCAGAGGTAGGGGTTGGAGCAGTCTTGTTGCAGAGTTCTTCTTCTAGCAAATGGTGCCCTTGTGGTTTTTTCTCTAAAAAACTCTTCTGTCGAAAGAAATTATGATGTATGTAATAGAGAGTTGTTTGCCATTAAATTGGCTTTTGAAGAGTGACGTCATTGGTTGGAAGGAGCGATTCATCTCGTTACTGTAATTACTGATCACAAAAATCTAGCCTACCTGCAGTCAGCTAAACGTATGAACCCAAGGCAGGCCAGATGGTCGTCGATTTTTACTATATTTAATTTCATTGTCACTTACCATCCTGGGATTAAAAACGTCAAGGCGGATGCCTTGTCGCGTAGCTTTCCCGGGGGGGGGGGGATTCGGAGGATATTGGCTGATGAGGTGGTTGCTTTTCATCTTGAGCCTCTGCAGGCTTTGAAGATTTATAATGTGTTTCACAAGTCATTGCTGAAAAGATATGTTGAACCTGCTGTATCATCCTCCCTGCCACCACCTCCTGTCATGGTGGATGGTAAACTTGAGTTTCAGATTGCCAGGATAGTGAACTCACGTATTCTTTGCGGATCTCTTCAGTACCTCGTGCACTGGAAGGGTTACGGACCAGAGGAAAGAATATAGGTTCCTGCGACCGATGTGAATGCCAGTCGCCTTGTGAGGACCTTTCACAGGGCGCATCCTGATAAAGTCGGTAATGGGTGTCTAGAGGCCACACGCAGAAGGGTGAGTACTGTCACGGTCCCTCCTGTGAGAGAGGAGAAAAGATTGGATACACTTGCTGCATGTGAGGCTATCTGATAGGTCTCTCTGTTTTCTTCTATGTATTTTGTTGTTTGGCAGGATCTCACCTCTCCTCAGGTGCAGCTCATTATCAGTGATGAGGCTCTATTTAGATCCGCCTCATACTGCTGACCATGTGGTTGATAGTTTCTGCTTGGAGTTGCTAGTGCTGGTTTGTCTTGGCTCTCCTGCTTCTCCATACATCTCTAAGCTAAGTACTTGTTTACCTTCGTTGTTTCTTATTATTTGGTGTGTGTTGTTTCTAGGCCTCAGGGAGACACAGGTTCCTTCATTCTGGAAGGAACCAGCTGTCTCATCCCCTGCTACCTATCCTAGGGCTCGTCAGTTTTAACAGGGCTTTAGGTATACAGTGTATGAGTATTTCCGCCATCAGGATCTGCTCCTACTGGCAGGAGTTAGGTAAAGTCCTGGGGATTACTAGGAGGTCACCATCCCCCTTCCTTAGCTTTTGAGGCCCAGATTGTTGTCTATTCATTGTGGTGTGTATTTGGTGTTTTCCCTTCCCCTTAACCTGTGACAAGTAGTTTCCAAAACTGAGGAATTGTCGAAGGGCCTTAAGAGAAGTAGGGACAACTTGAACTTCAGCGGGTCCATGCAGAAACTTTGGGGTGACAGCATATAACCCAGGAACGAGACTTCTCTTACACCAAATTCACATTTCCTTAGCTAAGTAAACAGTTCATGGTCCCTTTAGTTTTTGGAGGACCTTTCTTACTTAACATGAGACCATATAGGAGGGGAAAAAAACAAAATATTGTCGAGATACCCAAAAAAACTGACACAGGAACTCTCAGAAAATATAATTTATGAGATTTTGAAACACAGCTGGGGTGTTACACAGCCCAAAGGGCATCACTAGGTATTCAAAATGCCCATTAGTATTGAACACCGTCTTCCGTCCATCCCTCTCCCGTATTCTAATAAAATTGTAGTCTACTCTAAGGTGAATTTTGGTGTAACTTTGAGCCCCAACAATTTGATTGAACAGATCAGGAATGAAAGGAAGGGGGTACTAGTTTCTGACCATGATTTTATTAAGTTCTCTGTAATCTATACAGGGGTGCAATCAGTCGCATAACTATAGGGGAAACAGGGGAAGCGTCTCTGTTTTAGGGCCCGAACTTAGAAGGGGCCTACCCAGGAGGAGGACTAAAAGATTCTGTTGTCACCACTCCCTCAAAAGTATTATAAAATGAGATTGTATACAGAGACCCTGTAGGAAATGGACTGAGTGGCTGTCGGTGCTTGTCTGGGAGAGCGATCTTGACAAGCTACAGGAGTGGGGGTTGCACTAGAGTCGGAGGTTGTGAAGAATTTGCTGCAGTAGGGGTCTCCATTAAAACATTTGCTGTCGGACCCAGTCATTTTTAGTTACGCCACTGGGCACAAGCCACCATCAATTTAATTCACAAAAAAGAATCCAGCTCCTATAGGAGATACAGACGGTCGAATATGCCCTTTCTTCAGACTATCCTGAATATTATCTTTCATAGCCTGGAACAATAAAGAAATTGCATAACATAGAGTCATAAGAATAAATGCTCCAGAATTGTTATTGCATGGGGAATGCAAGTAGTTACTTAAATTTACATCAGGAATAGAGAATATTAATCGCGAATATCGGTACTTCGAAAATTCGGGAATATTTTAGAATATAGTGATATATATATATATATTCGTAATTTCGAATATTCAAGATTTTTTTTTCATCAGTAACCTCCCTTGTTGCTTGTGGGTCAATGAGAAGGCTGCAATGTCTTTGTCTGAGCTTCGCAACATCCCTAGCAACCAATAGGAAAGTTGCCTACCCCTTACTATATAAGAATCTCCACAGTAGCCATTGTATGCAGTATTTTGCAGATCTAAGAGAGACAGCAGTGTTATTACTGTGCTCTCTGCTTTCCTGTGTCATTATATTAGATATTTAGTTAGTTAGCTAATATATTATACAGTGTAGGGATTTGAGCTGGTAGGCAAGGTAAGCGGACAAAATACAGAGGCAAGACCACGGTTGAAAAAACAAAAGTCCAGTGTTTATTCACACAGAAGAGGCAGAAAAGAAAAAAGCAATGCTTTACAGAGTCCTGGAGTTAGTTCACACAGCAAGAGCTCCCAAAATAACATAAATCACCTGGCAGACCATAGCAGGCTTTAGGGCGCCTGACTCCCAGCAGGCGTCTCTCATGCAGCTCTCAGCCATGCAGTATGGCGGATCTCCTCAGCTCCCAAAAACACAGAGCTTCTACAGCTCCACTATCACTTGGAGGAACATACCACACCCAGCTGAGCTTCTGGGTTTTTAAACCCCAGCCCAAAACCTGGCCTACACGTGGTGAACAGCCACCCACCCTGCTCTTTGGTTGCCGCTGACACACAAAATTACCGATTCTTATCTCACCGAGGCCAGGAACCTCGGTGACACGTACCTTCCATCAATGACGGACCCTTGCGCCTTCCTACATTCCTCCCCCCTTTGTTCAACTCTGATGGGGTAAACACAAGCTAGACAGAGTACTCGGGACAGGTCATCCGTGTTTCTCTGTAACTGGCCTGCCCTGTGTTCTACTGTGAACTTAAAGTTTTGCAGTGACAAGAACCACCTGGTGACCCGAGCATTCCTCTCTTTGGCCTGGCTCATCCACTTGAGAGGGGAGTGGTCGGTCACCAGACGGAACTTCCTCCCCAAGAGATAATAGCGGACAAGACCTTTTCTTCTCCGGACAAGCCTTTTTACTGATGCCCCAAACAATCAGAAAGAGGCTTCATCGGAGAATATGACTTTACCCCAGTCCTCAGCAGTCCATTCACCATATTTTCTGCAGAAGATCAATCTGTCTCTGATGGTTTTTTTTGGAGGGAAGTGGCTTCTTTGCTGCCCTTCTTGACACCAGGCATTTTCTCAAAAGTCTTCGCCTCACTGTGCGTGCAGATGCGCTCACACCTGCCTGCTGCCATTCCTGAGCAAGCTCTGCACTGGTGGCACTCCGATCCCGCAGCTGAATCCTCTTTAGGAGAAGATCCTGGCGCTTGCTGGACTTTCTTGGGCGCCCTGAAGCCATCTTAAAAAGAATTGAACCTCTTTCCTTGAAGTTCTTGATGATCCTATAAATTGTTGCCACAATATCCTTGCCTGTGAAGCCATTTTTATGCAACGCAATGATGGCTGCACGCGTTTCTTTGCAGGTCACCATGGTTAACAATGGAAGAACAATGATTTCAAGCATCACCCTCCTTTTAACAGGTCAAGTCTGCCATTTTAACCCAATCAGCCTGACATAATGATCTCCAGCCTTGTGCTCGTCAACATTCTCACCTGAGTTAACAAGACGATTACTGAAATGATCTCTCTCTCTCTCTCTGCACTATACTGTATCGGGTCTCTGCTGGAGTGAGATGACGGCTGAGGAAGACAACGGGATGCTCCTCCCCGTTGAATTCCTGAGACAGTATCGAACCGAGACCTACTTCGGAGGCATCGGTCTGTACCACAAATTCCCTCTTGAAGTCGGGCGTCACCAAAACCGGGGACCCACACAGGGACAACTTCAAAGCGGAGAAAGCCTCTTCCGCCTGGTCATTCCAGCGGACTATCACGGACCTCCGTCCCTTTAAGAACCCTGTCAACAGAGCCGCTAAAGTGGCAAAATGGGGGCCAAACCTCATATAATAGCCTACCATCCCCATTAACGACTTTACTTGTCTAGAGGTGGTAGGTCGGGGCCAATTCCGTATCGCCTCTATTTTGTTTACTTGGGGTTTGATGACTCCGCGCCCAATGACATACCCAAGGTATTTAGTCTTCTCTAACCCTATCGCACATTTCTTTGGGTTAGCTGTTAGTCCCGCTTTCGAAGGAAGTCCACTATGGCCTTTACCTTGGGCAGGTGACTTTCCCAGTCGGTACTGTGAATGATAATATCGTCCAGGTAAGCCGAGGCATACCGCCGATGTGGACGAAGTACAATATCCATTAGACGTTGGAAAGTGGCGGGGGCGCCATGCAGATCAAAGGGTAATACCTTATAAGAGTAACAGCCCCTCTAGTGTAACGAAGGCAGTTTTCCCTTTGGCAGCCTCCTTCAAGGGTACCTGCCAGTACCCCCTGGTGAGGTCCAAAACAGAAAAATACCTGGCTTGGCCTAACCTCTGAATTAGTTCATCTACCCGGGGCATGGGATATGCATCGAATTTAGATATTTCGTTAAATTTTCTAAAATCGTTACTAAATCTTAATGTCCCATCTAGCTTAGGAATCAAGACTATAGGACTGTCCCACTCACTTTTGGATTCCTCAATGATGTCTAGCCGCAGCATGAGCTGCACTTCCTCCGAGATGGCTTTTCACCGAGCCTCGGGCACCTGGTATGGCTTTAACTGGACTTTGGTGAGTGACAATGTCCTGTTGGATCACGGAAACGCGTCCAGGGAGGTCTGAGAACACATCCGCGTTCCGACTAATAAACTCCCTGGTCTCCTGAGCCTGTTTAGAGGAGAGGCTGTCAGCATTGTGGCAACCACTGCCCTAGCATCAGACAGAGGAGCCGGAACCTCTTCCCCTAGAAAACCCGGTTTCCCTATCCTTCCAAGTTTTTAGTAAATTAACATGGTAAACCTGCTCCGGCTTTCGCCTGCCCAGCTGGTGTACCTTGTAATTTACGTCTCCAATTTTTTCACGTACCTCGTAGGGCCCCTGCCACTTGGCTAGGAATTTACTGTCCACGGTCGGCACCATAACCAAAAACCGATCACCCGGGTTAAAGAGCCAGACCCGGGCCTGCCGATTATAGATCCGATTCTAGGCTCAGTATGCTCCCTGACAAGAGTCAAAGCGGTCTCTATCCGCTGTTGCATCTTGGTAACATATTCAAGGACACTTTTATGCGGAGTGGGTTGTTGTTCCTACACCTCTTTGGCTACGTTCAACAAACCACGAGGATGTCTTCCATATAGCAATTCGAAGGGCGAGAACACAGTAGAGGCCTGGGGCACCTCTCGCACTGCAAACATGAGATAGGGCAGAAGAAGGTCCCAATACTTTCCATCTTTGGACACCACCCTTTTTAACATGGTTTTTAGAGTTTTGTTTCAACCAGTCCATCTGTTTTTGGATGGTACACAGACGTCTGTAACTGTTTAATACGCAGTAACTTACAGAGTTCCCTCATCAACTTGGACATAAAAGGGGTCCCCTGGTCAGTCAGGACCTCTTTAGTTAAGCCCACTCGGGAGAATATTTCCATTAGCTCTTTAGCTATAAGTCTCGCCAATGTATGTCGCAGTGGCACTGCCTCCAGGTACCGAGTGGCGTAATCGAGGACAACCAAAATGTATTGATGTCCCCTAGCAAACTTTGGTACTGGGCCTACTAGGTCCATAGCGATTCGCTCAAACGGTACCTCGATGATCGGGAGAGGCACCAAGGGACTGCAAAAAAGGTGCTGGGGGCTAGTTGCCTGAAAGGTCGGGCAAGACTTACAGAACTCGTCTACCTCTTTAAACACACTAGGCCAGTAAAACCATTGTAGTATCCGGTCCTGTGTTTTCTGCATTCCCAGATGACCCCTGAGAACATGCTAGTGGGCTAACTCTAATACAAGTTTGCAATAAGCCTGGGGCACCACCAACTGTTCAATGGATTCACCTCACAGCTGATTTACCTGATACAACATATCCTGATGAATCACAAAACGGGGGAACACCGACTCTGCCTGTGGTTGTTGTGGTTCACCATCTATTATTAGTACATTTTCCCAGGCTCGGGATAAGGTTGGATCCCGGTGTTGTGCAGTACCAAAATTATCTCCGGAGACATTGAGGTCTGCCAGCTCAGGCCCCAGCGGCAAGTCCTCCATGTCTCCCACCATTACACTTAGCGGGGTTATTTCCCCCTCTTCCACTGAAGTGGCGGTCACCCCTATAGCTGGCCCTTCAGACTCAGGTTCCCAGGGTTCTGGTCTCCCCCCTGAGCCGGCCACTCTTCTAGGGTATCAGTCACTCTCGAAGCCGGCCAAAGTGCTGGGAACCAGCTCCGGAGCACCAACGGCACACAGTTTCCTGGCATACAATGATTGAAGGAAGCCATAGTTTGTGTCCATGGGTTCCCCCTGCTATGGACAGTCCGCTCAAACATGGCCAGGCCCCCGACACCGCCAGCAGACCATTGGAGCGGGGTCTACAGGGGCCTCATCCCGGGCAGGTTTGGTGGGCACCAGTCACCGGGTCCGGGGCTGAGGGACATGGGATTTGAGTGCCACCCTCCCAAAAGAACCCCTCTGTAAGTTCCAGGTAGCCTCATAGCGCTCCACCAGGTCGACCCTCTCCAGTGCATTACCTGGAGAGACCTGAACAATCCATTGCTGGTGGGGTGGCAGAGCCCTCCAGAACCTGTGTGCTAGCAATCGGTCCAGCATAGCAGTGGGGCTCAGCACGTCAGGTTGTAGCCACTTTTGCAAAAGGTTGAGCAGGTTATAACACTGGGGTCTCACGGGCTCAGCCGGGTTGAACTCCCACTGATGCACCTGCTGGGCCCGGACCAGCAAATTTACCCCCAGTCTTGCCCAAATCTCCCCCTTTACCTTTGGGTATTCGGCCGCTTGATCGTCCGGCAAATCGAAGTACACGCGCTGAGACTCTGATGCCAGGAAAGGAGCACGGACCTCAGCCCACTGGTCCGGGTGCAACCTTTCCCTGGTGGCCACTTTCTCATACATCGCCAGGTATTTTTCAATGTCATCTGTGGGTTCATCTTAGGGATCGCTGCATGGAGTGCTTTCTGGGCATCGTAGATGCTTGGGATTTCTCCCGCTGTTTGCAAAGCCATCACGTGTTGTAGCAGCAACCAGTTGGTCTCTTGCTGCTGCAGATTAGCCTCCATGAGGGCCTTCAAAACAGCCTCCATTTTGTCACGTGACACAGGTTTAAATCTAGCAGGTTTGATAAACGACATACACCCGTGTGCAAGCCAAAAATATTTTGGCGATCACGCCAGCCTCACTGCGCTTGCCCGCTGCAAGCCACCAATTTTAGGGATTTGTTCTGGTAGGGAAGGTAAGCAGACGCAATACAGAGGCAAGACCACGGTTGAAAAAACAAAAGTCCAGTGTTTATTCACACAGAAAAGGCAGAAAAGAAAAACAATGCTTTACAGAGTCCTGGAGTTAGTTCACACAGCAAGAGCTCCCAAAATAACATAAATCACCTGGCAGACCACCATAGCAGGCTTTAGGGCGCCTGACTCCCAGCAGGACGGCTCTCATGCAGCTCTCAGCCATGCAGTATGGCGGATCTCCTCAGCTCCCAAAAACACAGAGCTTCTACAGCTCCACTATCACTTGGAGGAACATACCACACCCAGCTGAGCTGCTGGATGGGTTTTTGAACCCCAGCCCAAAACCTGGCTTGGACATGGGGAACAGCCACCAACCTTGCTCTTTGGTTGATCCCAAAAAGAACCGTCCTGGATTGGCTTTACAACCACACTTACTAAAACAGTGTCACCGAGCACAAGCTGCCTCTGACACACAAAATTACCGATTCTTATCTCACCGAGGCCAGGAACCTTGGTGACACGTACCTTCTGTCAATGACGGACCCTTGCACCTTCCTACAACAGATAGGTAATGGAAGATAGTCAATGTAGGTTAGATAGTGATATAGTGTAGCTGATAGGATCAGCTGTCCATACATACATGCTAAATACATAGTGTTATGATGTCACAGGTTCACAACAATACTTAGTGCACCAATCACTAATAAGTAGTCAGATCTGTTAAAATGTGAAGTTGCACGTATTGCGCCAAAATATTCGCATCATTAGGGTCCATTCACATGTCCGTAGTGCATTGCAGATCCGCAATACACCCGGCCGGCACCCCCATTGAAATGCCTATTCTTGTCCGCAATTGTAGACAATAATAGAACATGTTCTATTTTGTTCCGGAGCCGCGGACCGGAAGATCGGCAGCGCGCTCCAGAAATGCACTGTGTGCTGTCCACATCCATTCCTGCTCCATGGAGAATGAATGTGTCGCCACCCGTTCCGCAATTTGCTGAACGGATGTGGACCCATTATTACGGACATGTGAATGGAGCCTTTGTGCCGATTTCGCCATCGCGAATATATTGGAGCAGTCTATCTTCTTTAGGAAGGCGCAAGGGGCCGTCATTGATGGAAGGTATGTGTCACCGAGATTCCTGGCCTCGGTGAGGTAAAAGCCGGTAGTCAGCTAGTGCTGACTGACACTGTTTTGTTGTTAGTATGGCTGTAAAGCTGATTCGGGCCGGCTCTTACTGGGAGTAGCCAGTAAGTGCTGGGTGGGTGGCTTCTCCCTACGCTCCAGGCCGGGTCTTTTTGGCCTATATAAAACCCAGCCAGCAGTCTCAGCTGGTTGTGGTTTTTCCTCCATCTGACAGGGAAGCTGGGGAGTCTCTGTGTTTTGGGACTTGTGAATTTTTGCCGTGCTAAAGAGCTGAGAGACGCATTCCGGGAAACAGGCCCCTAAAGCCTGCTGTGGACTGCGGATGGAAAACTGCTAACCAGGTGAAGATTTTGTTCTATGGACATTGCATGGTGTGAACAAACACCAAGACTGTGAACGGTCATTTGATTTGCCTTCTGTGTGAATAAACACCGAACTGTTTAAGTTAAAGACTTTGTGATTGCCTCTATACTGCGTCCGCTAGCCTGTCTACCAGAGCAAAACCCCACACTGCATATAAAGCTATTGTAATGTTCTGCCATGCCAGCCATTTTCTTTAGTCTCAGGAAACTTCTAGCAGCTTGGAAAATGTAGCTATAGTGACCCACGCCTGTATTTCGCACGCATGAAGAGTGTATTGGCTATATGGTCAGTCCCTCATCCCCACATAATACGTAACTCCCTCCCAGCCCCCATATAAATAACCACACGACACAACTGCTTGGATTTAATCGGCCACAGCAGCCGTTTATTAATTAAATACATAACATAACTTAATAAATTAACCAATGACGAGGGAGGTCCTAGAAGCCCCAATGACCTCATCAACACCGTAACAAACCTACGACTCCATCTTGCCCCCAGCCGTTGAACCCAGCTCGGAGGCAGCAACTGATGGACGCCTAGGTCGTTAGTACCGGCTCCTCCATGAGAGTCCAGCCCCTACCGCGGGGCCCTCCCATCCTCAGATACCACCATATTTTTTACTTCCAGGACCTCCCCCGCCTCCACGACTGCAATGACAAACACTCCAGCCCAATCACCCTATCCTACCACGGTCGCCAGTTCCAACCCCCCCAACCATCACCAACACTTCCCCCCCCATTCCTCAACACCCCATTCCATACCCCCTTTCTCTTTTTTTTTTTTTTTTTTTATCACTGCCCTACATAGGGACGGGAGGGTGGGCGTTTGCTTTCCCTGGCCGAATGCCTCTGCCCCCCGCCTCCTCCTCACTCTGGCCGGCAGCCCCTCCCCCTGTTCCCCTGACTACCCGCGCCCTTTCTAGCCTCCCTGCACCTTAACCCCTCACTCACCTGTCCCCTCTCAGCCAAACGCTCTTCATGGCCGGCCTCCCCTTAACGCTGCGCTTCTTGTCCGGCCTTACTTGAAGAGTGTATTGGCTATATGGTCAGTCCCTCATCCCCACATAATACGTAACTCCCTCCCAGCCCCCATATAAATAACCACACGACACAACTGCTTGGATTTAATCGGCCACAGCAGCCGTTTATTAATTAAATACATAACATAACTTAATAAATTAACCAATGACGAGGGAGGTCCTAGAAGCCCCAATGACCTCATCAACACCGTAACAAACCTACGACTCCATCTTGCCCCCAGCCGTTGAACCCAGCTCGGAGGCAGCAACTGATGGACGCCTAGGTCGTTAGTACCGGCTCCTCCATGAGAGTCCAGCCCCTACCGCGGGGCCCTCCCATCCTCAGATACCACCATATTTTTTACTTCCAGGACCTCCCCCGCCTCCAAGAACGCGCAGCTTGACCTCCTCAAGCCTGCGCGTCCCTCCACATCCGTAACGCTATCTCCACTCCATTTTGGATCCCCAAAGACCACAGATCAGTCCCTACCGCATTCAAATGCACTCCATCCGCCCTCCAAAATGCACCGACTCCTTTTTCCAACTCCTCATGACGTACCGCCACAGCCCCATTCCGCGCCATAAACCTGCCCACCGCCCTATTCACCTTGATCCGGGCTTTATTAATGCTCTCGACCGACCTGGCCTCCCTCCACGACTTACGCGGCACTATGTCAGACCACACCGTAACAACACCCGGAAATAACGCCCAAATCCTCAGCAGGTCGAACTTCACATCTCGCACCAACTCCCTAAACGGCCGCCTCCCTAAATCGTTGCCCCCCACATGAAGCACCAACACATCCGGAGGCCTGTCCAACCGTGAAAAACGCTGCACCTCCCGCAAAACCCCACCCCACAACATTCCTCTAACCCCTAACCACCTGACCGTAGCCACCGCCGAGCTCAGCCCCAGCTGGCGGCCATTCGGCCTAACATCGGCTCTAATCGCCCCCCAGAACACATAGGAATGTCCTAAAATCCAGACCAAGGCCACCGGAAAACCTGCAATCAAACAAAAACAAAATTAACTCAGCCCCCCCAACTACATATCCACAATTACAAAAGACCCAGCCTAACATAAGACCTGAATCGCGCCGACTCCCAACGCCCAATCCTCATAATAACTTCGTCACTGACCCCTAATCTCGCCGCCTCAGTCGCGGCCCCAATCCGGAACGAATGCCCAGAATAATCCTTATCATTCACCCCCAAACTCCGCAAACATTTCCTAAACACCGCTAAGAACTGAAATCTCGACAGAAACGAACCATCCGCATGACGAAAAAACGGCAACCCCTCCGCCACCCTGCCTGACCAGTACCTCCCTACACACTGAACCGGGCACATACCACAACCCGTAACAGAAAACAACGTAACCTGTCGACCCCTGCCCTCCTGATCCGTCTTAGACCTGCGAATCCGCACAACGACCCTATCCTCCCTAAGCTCCACGTCCTCACCAAGCAACCCCCCCGCACGACAAACACTGCCGCTCACCAACTCACCCAACCTGAACGCCCCAAAAAATGCCAACGCAAATGCCGCCTTAAACAACTCCAACTCCCCTCCCAAGCTACACACCATACGCAACTTCTCCCCCATCCGAACCAACAAATCAAACGAAACCGGTCTCCTACTATCTGTCACCCTACCCGCCCCCCTGCGCCAGCCTTTCAAAACCTGCCGCACTAAGAAACATTTAGTTAAATCCTCCAACCCCCGCAGCCGAAAACCAAAAGCTATACCCGCAACTAAACGACTGACCCTTGACACCGACCACCCCTCCCCTTTCAAATGCCCTAACAACATCACCAGCTTGACCCCCCCATCTTCCCCACCCGAACCCCAGTCACCAATCCACCTCTCCCAGATGTCCCACGCCTTCCCATACTCCTTCCACGTACCAGGGCTCAGCGAATCCCTAAGCAACCCCATCACCTCTCCTCCAAGATCCCCCACAGCCACGACGGACACTCCAGACCCTCCAACTCCGCTTCTGGAACAAGAAGCCGGAACCGGTCCCACTGTAAACGAGAAAGAGAGTCCGCCACAGAATTAGTCACACCCGCCACATGCCTCGCCACCACCCAAACATTAATTGACAAACACTGCAACACCAAAAACTGTAACAGCCTAACCACCGGAGGGGAGGACGCTGACAGGCTGTTAATAGCCTGAACAACCCCCAAATTGTCACAATTAAAGCGCACCTTCCTATTCGCAAACCTATCCCCCCACAATACAACCGCCATCACAATAGGAAACAACTCCAACAGCGCAATATTTGACACCCAACCGCGCTCCACCCACGACTCCGGCCATCCGCCCGCACACCACTGCCCCTGACAGTAAGCACCAAAACCCACCCCCCCAGACGCATCCGTATACAACTCAAAATCTGCACAATCGCAAACCTCCCCCATAATCAACGTTCTACCATTATAACGTTCCAAAAACTCTGCCCACACCCTTAAATCGCCCTTCAACTCTTTCCGCAACCTAATAAAGTGATACGGCGCTGACACCCCGGCTGTAGCGGCAGCCAGCCGTCTACAAAAAATCCTCCCCATCGGCATAATTTGACACGCAAAATTAAGCTTCCCCAACAATGACTGCAGCTCCCGCAACCTAATCTTCTCCCTCCCTATGGCCTGACTGATCTCACGCCTCAAATCCAGCAACTTGTCCGCCGGAAGCCGACACTCCATCCTGACCGTGTCTATAACAATCCCCAGAAAACACAACTCGGTAACAGGGCCCACCGTCTTCTCCACCGCTAGCGGCACCCCAAAACGTGCAAAAACCGACTGAACCGTGTGTAACAACAAAGAACATACCCGAGAATTCGCCGGGCCCAAACACAAAAAGTCATCTAGATAGTGGATAACCGACGCACAACCCGAAACCTCCACCACCACCCACTCCAAAAATGAACTGAACGCCTCAAAATACGCACACGAGAGAGAGCACCCCATAGGCAAACATCTATCCACAAAATACTCCCCCCCCCAATAACATCCCAACAAACCCATGCTCTCCACATGCACCGGAAGCAACCGAAACGCCGCTTCAACATCAACTTTCGCCAACAGCGCCCCCTGCCCACACCGTCTCACCCATCCAACAGCCGCATCAAATGACGTATACACCACCGAACACAATTCAGGATCTATACCATCATTGACCGACGCACCCTTCGGAAAAGACAAATGATGAATGAGCCGAAACTTATTCGGCTCCTTCTTGGGCACCACCCCCAAAGGAGACACCCTCAGGCTCGGAAGCGGCGGCACCTTAAACGGGCCCGCCATCCGCCCCAACGCAACCTCCCTATTCAACTTCTCGGTCACCACATCCGCATGCTCAAGCGCGGACCTAAGATTCTTATGAACCACAGGCCCCGCCGTTACCTCTGCCGGGATGCGAAAACCCCACCTAAAACCCTCCCCCAATAGCCTGGCCGCCGCCCGGTCCGGGTACCTATCTAGAAATTCCTGCATCCTTTCCACCCGCACCGGCGTCCGACCCCTTTCCAACACCATCCCCCCCCTTCTGCCTTCCGCCCCTAAAGCAACGGCTAACCCCATGTGCCCCTCCACACCCTGAGCATTCATGCTTGAATTTGCACTTAGCTCCAAATCTGCAGTTCCCCTCATTAAAGAGGAAACATAACCCTTTCGCAGATGCTGCCGCCAATGCCCCCGGGGATGATCCCCCAGGCTCTGACCGAAAGGACTGCCCAGCCCTAGGCGGAGCCGTCACCTTCAACCACAACCCAATGTCTTTGTGGTCCCACCGTATATCTGACCTAACCGCCTTCCGTTGCCGAAACTGCTCGTCATAACGGAGCCACCCCACACCGCCGTACACCCGATACGCCTCCCCTATCGCATCCTGGTAACAGAACAACGCCGAACAACATTCCGGAGCCTTCTCCCCAATGACACTTGCTAATATGGCAAACGCTTGCAGCCAATTAGCAAATGTGCGGGGAATTAACCTATGCCGCCGCTTCTCCTCATCCTCTTTCTTTCCCTCATCTTTCTTCCCCCTATCCAAATTAAACCGTTCCAAAGGAAGCAAGGAAAAAATCTCCACATATTCCCCTTTCCAGATCTTTTCCTTTACCTCCTGCTTCAAATGGGCCCCCAACGGGCCCTCAAAGCACACATACACCTCCCCACGCGCTCTATCATCTAACCTCTGGCCCTCTTCCTCACCCCCAACTTGCGTCTCCACCGACACCACTCCCCCACTCGACCCCGCCACCGGTCCCGGCACCACCCCCCACGCCGGCAATGGCGACCCGCCCGCAGACCCCAAACTAGCCAACCACCCCGCCAAACCCCCCAGCAACTGCCCCAAACCCTTACCTAAATCGCCCATGGCCACCCCCCCCCCAACACTACCCACCGGGAAACCCTGCGCTAATAAGGGACCCCAATTAGTCTCACCAGGCACCACGGGCGCTGTGATTCCCGCTGCCGCAGATCCTGACTCCCGCCGCACATCCTCTACTTCGGCACTCCTCCTGGACGTAGAAGGCGACTCCTCCCGGACGTCTCGAACTGCCCGCTGGATGATGCTGACTGGCCTCCGGTCCTCTGCCGCCGCTCCCGCTCCTGCACTGGGCCTGCACAGCTCTTCCTGCTCCGACTGCGCAACCCGCCGCACATGGATCTCCTCACCCCGCTGAGTAGACCGCCCGCTGGGACCTGGACTGGGCCGGTCCACCGTTCCTGGTCCCGCATCCTCAGGACTAGCAGGTGAGAGTGGGGGAAGGGGCGTCCCACTCCGCTCCGGGCCCCGCCGTGTACTGGGATTCCTCCCGCGACGAGAGCGCCCTGCTGAAGGCTGAGCAGACCCTCTCCGCCGCGGAGGGTCCCTGGAGGGGCTCCCCACTCGGCGCCGGACCCTGGGGGTGCAGTCAGGACTAAGGCGCGCCGGTGGGACACCCCGCCGCGGCCGGACAGCCCTCACAGTGGGGGTAGCTGCAGAAGCAGGGGCAATGACGCACGCACCCACCTGCTCCTGCAACCAGCCAGGCCCCCGCACCTCCGCCTCCCTGCGCAGCCACTCCAACATCTCCTCTACTGATAACGGCCGCTCCGACATGCTGCCGCTCCGTTTGCTTTCCCTGGCCGAATGCCTCTGCCCCCCGCCTCCTCCTCACTCTGGCCGGCAGCCCCTCCCCCTGTTCCCCTGACTACCCGCGCCCTTTCTAGCCTCCCTGCACCTTAACCCCTCACTCACCTGTCCCCTCTCAGCCAAACGCTCTTCATGGCCGGCCTCCCCTTAACGCTGCGCTTCTTGTCCGGCCTTACTTTACGCAAATATGACATTGCCGACTTTTCCCAATCAAGAAAATGATCTTGAATTTGCGAATATATGACGAATATTCTTCCAAATACTTCTGAAATATTGCCAATTTGAATATTGCCCCTGCCACTCATCATTAGTCGGGACAGGTGACAGAACTTCTTTAAAATACATTTGAAAAGAAGCAGTTAAGGGCTGATCCAGTGACTTACAGGTGACGTGTTAATGGATTTCAGATGTTCACTTTCCTTTTCTTTTTTTCATCCTCCAGACCATCATAGGCAGGTGACTCTGGTATAAAAATACACCAGTATTACTATATGGCACATGATAGATGGCAGACTGCTACAGATTTTACAACTCAGACCCCATATTTATACAGACCCCAGATCAGCCCCCACATTTATACATGCCAGTGTCATCCTGTTGCTACTCCCAATAATGTGCCCTCTGTGCTCCCCAATGCTGTCAAAAAAACGGTGGCATACAGATAGCCCCAAAATAACAGTGGTCCCAGATTGCCCTCATTAGTGATAATACTCCATAAGAGTGCCCCCAATAATAGCAATGCCTATATACTGAGCCCAATAATAATGCCCCTACAGTACCCCAGTAGTAATAATATAAGCATAGTGCCCATGTATTTATAAAAACCCTCCTACAGTGCCCCTGTATTTCTAAAGCCCCAGTGCTTTTATAACCCCCCTGTAGTGCTACTTGTATTATAATACTCCCTTGTAGTGCCAATATTAATATCTATAATGCTCCCCACATAGTTCCAGTATAGAATGTTCCTCCGTTTCCCCAGTAGATATAATGTTTCCCCTGTACTGCCAGTAGATAATGATCCCCCTGTAATTCCTGTAGATAACGCCCCCTAGTAGAGCCAGTATATATAATGTTCCCCCTTAGTACCAGTATATAATGCTCCCTGTAGTGCCAGTTTATATATATACAGTCATGTGAAAAAATTAGGACACCCTTTGAAAGCATGTGGTTTTTTGTAACATTTTTAATAAAAGGTTATTTCATCTCCGTTTCAACAATACAGAGAGATTAAAGTAATCCAACTAAACAAAGAAAACTGAAGAAAAGTCTTTTCAAGATCTTCTGTAAGTGTCATTCTACAAAAATGCCTATTCTAACTGAGGAAAAAGATAGGACACCCTCACATGTATTCCCTCTTAAATTGGCTCAGATCTCACACAGGTATATCACACCAGATGCACATAATTAGTAGATCGTTACTCTGCATGTTGAATGAGGCTTGCCCTATTTAAACCTCAGACATTTAGTTTGGTGTGCTCCTGACTGTTGAAGTGAGAGTGAGCACCATGGTGAGAGCAAAAGAGCTGTCAGAGGACTTCAGAAAAAAGATTGTAGCAGCCTATGAGTCTGGGAAGGGATTTAAAAAGATCTCAAAAGATTTTGAAATCAGCCATTCCACTGTCCGGAAGATAGTCTACAAGTGGAGGGCTTTCAAAACAACTGCCAACATGCCCAGGACTGGTCGCCCCAGCAAGTTCACCCCAAGAGCAGACCGCAAGATGCTAAAAGAGGTCTCCAAAAACCCTAAAGTGTCATCTCGAGAACTACAGCAGGCTCTGGCTACTGTTGATGTAGAAGTACATGCCTCTACAATCAGAAAGAGACTGTACAAGTTTAACTTGCATGGGAGGTGTGCAAGGAGGAAACCTTTGCTTTCCAAGAGAAACATCGAGGCCAGACTGACATTTGCCAGAGATAAAGTTGACAAAGACCAGGACTTCTGGAATAATGTTCTTTGGACAGATGAGTCCAAAATTGAATTATTTGGACACAACAGCAGAGGACATGTTTGGCGTAAACCAAACACAGCATTCCAAGAAAAGAACCTCATACCAACTGTGAAGCATGGAGGTGGAAGTGTCATGGTTTGGGGCTGCTTTGCTGCAGCAGGACCTGGTCAGCTCACCATCATAGAATCCACGATGAATTCTACTGTGTATCAGAAGGTGCTTGAAGAACATGTGAGACCATCAGTTAGAAAATTAAAGCTGAAGCGGAACTGGACCATGCAACATGACAATGACCCAAAACATACTAGTAAATCAACCAAAGATTGGCTGAAAAAGAAGAAATGGAGAGTCCTGGAATGGCCAAGTCAAAGTCCAGATTTGAATCCCATTGAGATGCTGTGGGGTGACTTGAAAAGGGCTGTACGTGCAAGAAACCCCTCAAACATCTCACAGCTGAAAAAGTTCTGCATTGAGGAGTGGGGTAAAATTTCCTCAGACCGATGTCGAAGACTGGTAGATGGCTACAAGAACCGTCTCACTGCAGTTATTTCAGCCAAAGGAGGTAACACTCGCTATTAGGGGCAAGGGTGTCCTATCTTTTTCCTCAGTTAGAATAGGCATTTTTGTAGAATGACATTTACAGAAGATCTTGAAAAGACTTTTCTTCAGTTTTCTTTGTTTAGTCGGATTACTTTAATCTCTCTGTATTGTTGAAACGGAGATGAAATAACCTTTTATTAAAAATGTTACAAAAAACCACATGCTTTCAAAGGGTGTCCTAATTTTTTCACATGACTGTAGTGCCACCATAGTACCAATGTATAATGCCCCCTTCTGTAGTGCCATATATATATATATATATATATATATATATATAGAATAAATGAAAGACACCGCAGCACTCCATTTGGTGAAAAAAGTGGGACCCTTTATTCACCTGTGCGACGTTTCGGTCCGCTCACTGGGACCATTCTCAAGCAATACAGCATTGTGAGGACTGTGAGTATTTATGCAGTCACAACAAATCAGCATACAAAAGTGATCATTAACAAAAATTTACAAAATACAGATATAAGTGCATTACATAAATATATCAAAGTTACAAGCCTGGAAGGTAACCAAAGTCCACATCATAAAATGATATATTCAATGTTTCCAGGTATAGGAATTCCATAAAATTACAGTGTAAGGCTAAAGTAATAATCAATCGTGAATTATCATCACCTGTAAATATGTGAACCTCACAGGACCGTGCGTGGAGGCGGACGAGCTCAATGGTGGGAGGATACAAAGTTGCGAGATACAGCGCATGGATCCGGCGTCCCGGAAGTGTTAATGCGCATGTCCGTGATGTCACACTAGCCGACTCACATGATCGCTCCGTGCGGCATCACGTGACACGCAACATCACACGTCATTATGCAAAACAAAGTTAATAATACATTCATCAAGAAGATGTTATAGGTAAAGAAATAATTGGCGGGAATGCATACCTATAGGTAAAACGGCGAATGACGTGCACATATATAGTGCACTGTCATTCGGCGTATGCGGCTGACAAAAGGGGAGGCGGCAGAGTCAGCCAACACCCTGCCACTCAGCTCGTCGCAAATTACCCCTTAATAGGTAAAAAAACATTCATCACTATGATTGTATAAATGTACATGAGTAATAGATGAATATATAGTAAGCGAAAGGTAGAATGCGCGTATTCAAAAGAAGGCATCCCGTTCCCCGTTGAGCAAGGCCATTCCAATTGCAGGTCCTGTAGGTGAGAATAAAAAATATATTATCCAAATATATTAAAAACAAGAAAAACAAATTTTTCAACACATACACCATAAGGGACAGACCCGAGGAGAGTCAAATGAACAGCCATGGTCTATATTCAACATTCAGGCCCATAGGTTTAATAGATTGTAGCCTGAAAATCCATTCTGACTCTCGTTTTTTAAGCATCTTGATACGATCACCCCCAGTTCGCGGCATCGGAACATGGTCAAGGATCATGAACCTGAGGTCTCCCTCAACATGGTCCAGGGCCGCGAAATGGTTCGAGACAGGTAAATCCTTGCGCTTTTTTCGTATGGAGAAACGATGTTGGTTAAAGCGGGACTTAAAATCACAGGTGGTTTCACCCACATATAATAATTTGCATGGGCACCAAAGAACATAAATTATAAAACACGAATCGCAGGTCAAATAGAACTTAAGAGGGTAACTAGCCCCTGTATTTGGATGTATAAATTCCCGTCCCTTCACCATGTATTTGCAATTAACACAGTGAAGGCACGGGAAACTGCCACTATTTTTAGGGGCCAAAAAGGACTGACGTACAGTTTTTTGTGAACCTATGTCATTCTTGACTAATTTATCTTTTAAATTACGACCTCTTTTATAGGATATCAATGGTCTATTGCAAAATTCAGGAATATTTTTATATTCAGTTTTAAGAATTGACCAATGTTTATTTAAGATTTTGCTAACATGTGAGCTTACTTCACCATATGTAGAAACGAAAGGTATTCGCTGTTGTTGGTCTTTTTTGGTACCCTGAAATAATTCTCTCCTTTCTTTGTGTTCAATACGTGTTAATTGTTGCTGTAGTACAGAAGCTGGGTACTGTCTTCGTCTGAAACTCTGTGTCATAGTTTTCAAGGTCTTATCTAATATTGAGGTATCACTGACTATACGTTTGGCTCTGATGAACTGACTATATGGTAGTGACCGCATCATTGCCCGTGGATGAGCACTGTCAAACCTCAGGGCAGTGTTGCGGTCAGTCGGTTTAACATAAATTTCAGTGCTTAGTGCACCTCCAATGCATCGAACATTAACATCTAAAAAATGTAAAGTATCGGTAGAATATTCTAAGGTAAATTGTATGTCAGGAATCAGACTATTTAAAAAATTGTGAAATAAATGTAGATCCGAGACAGTGCCTGTCCATATAACAAAAATATCGTCTATGTATCTCCACCACCTCAGCACTCGGCTGAAGTGGTGGGATACATAGACGTACTGTTCCTCCAAGTAGGCGACGACCATGTTGGCGTACGTGGGAGCCACATTCGTCCCCATGGCCGTCCCACGGACTTGCATAAAGTAATCATCGCCAAAAAGGAAATAATTACTATGCAATATCAACCGTAATAGAGCCAAGAGAAAAGTTTGTGCCTCAATAGTAAAGTCAGATTGAGCGAGAGCAAATTCCACAACAGACAAACCCAAGTCATGCTGTATCGAAGTATACAGACTGACTATGTCGAAGGAGGCTAAAATAGCGTCCTCCGGCATAGTCACGTCTGTCAGCTTGGACAGAAAATCTGTAGTGTCCTTTAGATAAGATTTAGAAGTAATAACATGTGATTGCAAGATTTTATCTAAAAAGATTGAAGCATTACTAAGTACAGAACCACGGCCAGAAACAATGGGTCGGCCGGGAGGACACTGTAGATTTTTGTGGATCTTTGGCAACAAATAAAATAAAGGAGTAACTGGGTGTTCTATCTGGAGGAACTCGCTCAATTGTTCGTCAATGAGACCTGTTTGTATGTAAGTATTAACCAATAACTTTAATTCACGCTGTATATCGAATCTAGGATCTCTCTGTAGTTTAACATAAACCGCAGGGTCTGATAACTGGCGAGATGCCTCTGTCAAATACATAGCAGTATCCATGACCACTATCGCACCACCCTTGTCCGCAGACTTGATGGTGAGAGAGTGGTCATGGATCAACTGTTCAAGTGCCTGCAGCTCTTGCTTAGATACATTGGGGTGCTGGATGTGATCCAAGAGTCCTGAGTGTTTTAACTCCTGTATATCACCCAGCACAGCATCAGAAAATACATCAAAAGCCTTTGAAGATATTTGAGGGGAAAAATCTTTTTTCACCCTCAACCCCCAATCAGATAAACGTAACTCATGCATAGGTTGTGTAGTAGAACCATATGAATCTTGAAAATAGATCTTAAGTTTAATCAATCTAAAGAAATACATCAAATCTGCTTCTAACTCATACCAGTTAGTGATACTAGCTGGACAGAAGCTTAAACCTTTTTCAAGTAATTGTAATTGTGATGTTGTTAATACGTGGGAAGATATATTTACCACCGTCAGGCATTGGTCTTGGTCAGTGTCTTTTGGCTGCGCGTTTTTACGGTATCGATTCCTGTTGCGACCGCCCCTTCTTGTGGCTTTTTTGCGTGCACAGGTGGTGGCTCTAAAAAAGCGGCTGAATTATTGACAGTAGGATCATCGCGTCTTTGTGTTCTTTTTAAACTTCTTTGACTTGAATTGGGATTCGGTCGGTTATTATCATTCCAATTGTAGACATGGCCCGTGATATAGTCCATTGTGTCTCTCTGCCATTTACCTCGCTTGGTTTCCTGGATCTCACTTTTAAGTTTATTGAGGTGAAATTGGAACTTGCTGTGGTAATCATCAAAGTCCTGTGGGGACATAATAGCCCTCAATGAAGCCTCTTCCTCGGTCTTGCTTGCTGTTATAGAAAGTAAATCTTTACGCATGAATTCAATATTCAAAAGCATTAAGTCCAAAGAATATTTATTAGAAATTTGCTCATATTTAGACCGGAATTGTGGGTCGTTGGAGTACATTGAAGATCTTGGTTGCACACGCATCCCCCTGGGTATGCGATTAGTTTTAACATATTCCACTAACGTGGTAGAATGTAGTTCCACGGTAAGACATTTTTTAGTGTCACGTTCATATCTTTTTTTGATATCAAGCAATGAAGGAACCGAAAGGAAGTCCACATTACCTTCACATGCTCCCACGATTCTGTCCCTGTCGGCTTCAGTGTATGAAAAAATAGCTGGTGAAGGCTGATGTAACAGCGGATCCATGAGTGTAGATGAAGTAATGATACTTGCTCTTGGAGAAATATGGCGGGTGCCAGCTCCTGTGGTATTTTGAGGCGATGAAAAATCAGAGCAGCACTCCTGATAATAAATGTGTGGGTGCCAGCGGTGAACACACCTTACCAAGGTGTAAATTTAGAATAAATGAAAGACACCGCAGCACTCCATTTGGTGAAAAAAGTGGGACCCTTTATTCACCTGTGCGACGTTTCGGTCCGCTCACTGGGACCATTCTCAAGCAATACAGCATTGTGAGGACTGTGAGTATTTATGCAGTCACAACAAATCAGCATACAAAAGTGATCATTAACAAAAATTTACAAAATACAGATATAAGTGCATTACATAAATATATCAAAGTTACAAGCCTGGAAGGTAACCAAAGTCCACATCATAAAATGATATATTCAATGTTTCCAGGTATAGGAATTCCATAAAATTACAGTGTAAGGCTAAAGTAATAATCAATCGTGAATTATCATCACCTGTAAATATGTGAACCTCACAGGACCGTGCGTGGAGGCGGACGAGCTCAATGGTGGGAGGATACAAAGTTGCGAGATACAGCGCATGGATCCGGCGTCCCGGAAGTGTTAATGCGCATGTCCGTGATGTCACACTAGCCGACTCACATGATCGCTCCGTGCGGCATCACGTGACACGCAACATCACACGTCATTATGCAAAACAAAGTTAATAATACATTCATCAAGAAGATGTTATAGGTAAAGAAATAATTGGCGGGAATGCATACCTATAGGTAAAACGGCGAATGACGTGCACATATATAGTGCACTGTCATTCGGCGTATGCGGCTGACAAAAGGGGAGGCGGCAGAGTCAGCCAACACCCTGCCACTCAGCTCGTCGCAAATTACCCCTTAATAGGTAAAAAAACATTCATCACTATGATTGTATAAATGTACATGAGTAATAGATGAATATATAGTAAGCGAAAGGTAGAATGCGCGTATTCAAAAGAAGGCATCCCGTTCCCCGTTGAGCAAGGCCGTTCCAATTGCAGGTCCTGTAGGTGAGAATAAAAAATATATTATCCAAATATATTAAAAACAAGAAAAACAAATTTTTCAACACATACACCATAAGGGACAGACCCGAGGAGAGTCAAATGAACAGCCATGGTCTATATTCAACATTCAGGCCCATAGGTTTAATAGATTGTAGCCTGAAAATCCATTCTGACTCTCGTTTTTTAAGCATCTTGATACGATCACCCCCAGTTCGCGGCATCGGAACATGGTCAAGGATCATGAACCTGAGGTCTCCCTCAACATGGTCCAGGGCCGCGAAATGGTTCGAGACAGGTAAATCCTTGCGCTTTTTTCGTATGGAGAAACGATGTTGGTTAAAACGGGACTTAAAATCACAGGTGGTTTCACCCACATATAATAATTTGCATGGGCACCAAAGAACATAAATTATAAAACACGAATCGCAGGTCAAATAGAACTTAAGAGGGTAACTAGCCCCTGTATTTGGATGTATAAATTCCCGTCCCTTCACCATGTATTTGCAATTAACACAGTGAAGGCACGGGAAACTGCCACTATTTTTAGGGGCCAAAAAGGACTGACGTACAGTTTTTTGTGAACCTATGTCATTCTTGACTAATTTATCTTTTAAATTACGACCTCTTTTATAGGATATCAATGGTCTATTGCAAAATTCAGGAATATTTTTATATTCAGTTTTAAGAATTGACCAATGTTTATTTAAGATTTTGCTAACATGTGAGCTTACTTCACCATATGTAGAAACGAAAGGTATTCGCTGTTGTTGGTCTTTTTTGGTACCCTGAAATAATTCTCTCCTTTCTTTGTGTTCAATACGTGTTAATTGTTGCTGTAGTACAGAAGCTGGGTACTGTCTTCGTCTGAAACTCTGTGTCATAGTTTTCAAGGTCTTATCTAATATTGAGGTATCACTGACTATACGTTTGGCTCTGATGAACTGACTATATGGTAGTGACCGCATCATTGCCCGTGGATGAGCACTGTCAAACCTCAGGGCAGTGTTGCGGTCAGTCGGTTTAACATAAATTTCAGTGCTTAGTGCACCTCCAATGCATCGAACATTAACATCTAAAAAATGTAAAGTATCGGTAGAATATTCTAAGGTAAATTGTATGTCAGGAATCAGACTATTTAAAAAATTGTGAAATAAATGTAGATCCGAGACAGTGCCTGTCCATATAACAAAAATATCGTCTATGTATCTCCACCACCTCAGCACTCGGCTGAAGTGGTGGGATACATAGACGTACTGTTCCTCCAAGTAGGCGACGACCATCGCACAGGTGAATAAAGGGTCCCACTTTTTTCACCAAATGGAGTGCTGCGGTGTCTTTCATTTATTCTAAATTTACACCTTGGTAAGGTGTGTTCACCGCTGGCACCCACACATTTATTATCAGGAGTGCTGCTCTGATTTTTCATCGCCTATATATATATATATATATATACAATACTCATCTGTCTTCCTTGGTTTCCCCAGAAGATGATGCCACTCTCTGCAGTGCCAGATATATATATAATGCCCCCCTCTGTAATGCAAGGTATTTATAATGTCCTCCTCTGTAATGCAAGATATATATAATGCTCCTCCCCTTGGTTCCCCCTTTAGATAATGCCACTCTATGTAATACCAGGTATTAATAATGCGCCCCCTTGATTCCCCCAGTAGATAATGGCCCCTTCTGTAATGCTAGGTATATATAAAGCCCCCTCTGTAATGCCCGGTATTAATAATGCTCCCCCTTGGTGCCCCCAGTAAATAATGCCATGCTCTGTAGTGCCAGGTAATATATATCGTCTTCCCCTTGGTGCTCCCAATAGTGATAACATTTAGGATTTTTTTTTAAATTACAAAAATCACATTCCCGTTCCCTCACCACCATCTTCAATGCAGGCCACAGCCTGAGCTACTGCATCCCAATTACATTAGCGCTCCTGCATCGGGTCTCACGTGATGATGTAGAAGGTCCTGGTGATGTCATTCCGACCTTTCGCTCCGTTCCATTGCCTCATAGGCTATTAGGCTGAACAGTGGAAATGCGGCCGTGATTATGCTTGCTAACATGGGTAGCAAGGTGCTGTACTAAGCAGGCGCCTATCCATACCTACCCTTCGTTCCACTCTTGATTGGATAACTATCTTACTAAAGAAGATAATGCCATTCCTCTAAGACCATTTACAGTTTTCTATCTCTTATGGTATAGTTATATTCAGGAGTCAAAAAGGGTTTAAAAAGGAACCCACTTTACCATTTTGCTTGAAGGAGTTTTTCAAGTTAGAACTTCCCCTGCCCCTGTGGATGATACATCTACAAAGAACTGCTTGGTAGCATTTGGGCAATGAAGTACAGACGCAGAGGTAAAGGCTTGCTTCATGGTCTTAAAAGCAGATTCTGACTTTGGAGTCCACTTTTTGGCATCAGCTCTCTTGTGAGTCAGAACGGAGATAGGAGCAGTCAAGGTGGAAAAGTGGGGAATAAACTGATAATAATTTGCAAAGCCCAGGAATAAATCGGACTGACAAGGCCAATTAAATACAGCAGATACTTTTTCTGGATCCATTTGAACTGCTTGGTCATAAATTATATAGCCAAGGAAAGGAATAACTCCCTGGATCAACGACCCCTCTCTAGTAGTGTTGATCCCGAATATTCGAATTTTTATCGCGAATCGATATTCGAAAATTCGCGAATATTTCAAATATAGTTATATATATTCATAATTTCGAATATTCAATTTTTTTTATTTTTTTTTCATTCGATTATTATATTTTTTTTTAAATCAGTACACATGATCCCTCCCTGCTTCTAGCTTGTGGGCCAATAAGAAGGCTGCAATATACTTGACTTTAGGAGTAGTAGTGTTTGCGAATTTTGCTCTATATTCGTTTTTTTGTATATTCGCTACATTGCTATATATTCTTGTTCGAGAATATTACAAATATTCGAAAAAACGTAGTTATAGCAATATAGAGAATATTAGAAAAAATAAATATAGAGCAATTTAGCTAATATAGTGCTATAATCTTTTTTTTTAAAGTTGTAATTTTTTTCCAATCTGAACTTCAGATGAGAAAAAAATTACAACTATTAGACAAAGAAGATTATAGCACTATATAAGCTAAATTGCTCTATATTCGTTTTTTTGTATATTCGCTATATTGCTATATATTCTTGTTTTAGAATATTACAAATATTCGAAAAAACAAAGTTATAGCAATATAGCGAATATTCGAAAAAAAACGAATATAGAGCAATTTAGCTAATATAGTGCTATAATCTTCTTTGTCTAATAGTTGTAATTTTTTTCTCATCTGAAGTTCAGATTTTTTAATATTCGCTATATCGCTATATATTCTTGTTTTAGAATATTACGAATATTCAAAAAAGCTATGTTATAGAAATATAGCGAATATTCGAAAAAAAATCGAATATAGAGCAATTTAGCTAATGTAGTGCTATAATCTTCTTTGTCTAATAGTTGTAAATTGAAAAATTTGCTAAAAAAATTTGAATACGAAAATTCGAATTACGAAAATTTGCATATTACACAATCATTACCTTACAAAAACACAGAAATATAGTGGCAAATCTGGGGGAGCTGCTCAACCCCTAACACTGTAGCGTGTTTTTCATTGGGGGAGCAGCCCCACCGCATGTGGACCGCAGCAAACGACTATCCCCAGCAAAAAATATTTTGCATACGGTGGAGGATGTCGGCGCGGTCCACATGCACCACAAAGGCATCCTACACAAAACGGAGCATTGTGCGGATGAAAATATAATCATAAATCACAGAAAAAATGCACCACACGGATATGCCACTGACTATACTGGCTAGTCATAAATGCAGATATTAAAAGCTGAGACTTTTGCCAATATATTCCTGTCAGGAAGATATCGGAGCCCCAAGCACCACGTCACGGTTCTCAGCATGGCAAGGGGTCCTACCACTACGCTACCTATGGTGTGAACAAGGTCTGAAGGTGATGTAATCCAGCTCACAGCCAAGCTTCCACACAACCGCCTAGCAGGACAACTAGTGCAATGTGAACAAAGCCAGACTGTAAGCCACACCCATATCAGACCATGTAATGGAGGCTACCAGGTGCAAAGAGTGTTTGAATGCCAGGTGAAGGCACATACACTACATGTAAAACAAGACAAAAACACAGAAATATAGTGGCAAATCTGGGGGAGCTGCTCAACCCCTAACACTGTAGCGTGTTTTTCATTGGGGGAGCAGCCCCACCGCATGTGGACCGCAGCAAACGACTATCCCCAGCAAAAAATATTTTGCATACGGTGGAGGATGTCGGCGCGGTCCACATGCACCACAAAGGCATCCTACACAAAACGGAGCATTGTGCGGATGAAAATATAATCATAAATCACAGAAAAAATGCACCACACGGATATGCCACTGACTATACTGGCTAGTCATAAATGCAGATATTAAAAGCTGAGACTTTTGCCAATATATTCCTGTCAGGAAGATATCGGAGCCCCAAGCACCACGTCACGGTTCTCAGCATGGCAAGGGGTCCTACCACTACGCTACCTATGGTGTGAACAAGGTCTGAAGGTGATGTAATCCAGCTCACAGCCAAGCTTCCACACAACCGCCTAGCAGGACAACTAGTGCAATGTGAACAAAGCCAGACTGTAAGCCACACCCATATCAGACCATGTAATGGAGGCTACCAGGTGCAAAGAGTGTTTGAATGCCAGGTGAAGGCACATACACTACATGTAAAACAAGACAAAAACACAGAAATATAGTGGCAAATCTGGGGGAGCTGCTCAACCCCTAACACTGTAGCGTGTTTTTCATTGGGGGAGCAGCCCCACCGCATGTGGACCGCAGCAAACGACTATCCCCAGCAAAAAATATTTTGCATACGGTGGAGGATGTCGGCGCGGTCCACATGCACCACAAAGGCATCCTACACAAAACGGAGCATTGTGCGGATGAAAATATAATCATAAATCACAGAAAAAATGCACCACACGGATATGCCACTGACTATACTGGCTAGTCATAAATGCAGATATTAAAAGCTGAGACTTTTGCCAATATATTCCTGTCAGGAAGATATCGGAGCCCCAAGCACCACGTCACGGTTCTCAGCATGGCAAGGGGTCCTACCACTACGCTACCTATGGTGTGAACAAGGTCTGAAGGTGATGTAATCCAGCTCACAGCCAAGCTTCCACACAACCGCCTAGCAGGACAACTAGTGCAATGTGAACAAAGCCAGACTGTAAGCCACACCCATATCAGACCATGTAATGGAGGCTACCAGGTGCAAAGAGTGTTTGAATGCCAGGTGAAGGCACATACACTACATGTAAAACAAGACAAAAACACAGATTTGCCACTATATTTCTGTGTTTTTGTCTTGTTTTACATGTAGTGTATGTGCCTTCACCTGGCATTCAAACACTCTTTGCACCTGGTAGCCTCCATTACATGGTCTGATATGGGTGTGGCTTACAGTCTGGCTTTGTTCACATTGCACTAGTTGTCCTGCTAGGCGGTTGTGTGGAAGCTTGGCTGTGAGCTGGATTACATCACCTTCAGACCTTGTTCACACCATAGGTAGCGTAGTGGTAGGACCCCTTGCCATGCTGAGAACCGTGACGTGGTGCTTGGGGCTCCGATATCTTCCTGACAGGAATATATTGGCAAAAGTCTCAGCTTTTAATATCTGCATTTATGACTAGCCAGTATAGTCAGTGGCATATCCGTGTGGTGCATTTTTTCTGTGATTTATGATTATATTTTCATCCGCACAATGCTCCGTTTTGTGTAGGATGCCTTTGTGGTGCATGTGGACCGCGCCGACATCCTCCACCGTATGCAAAATATTTTTTGCTGGGGATAGTCGTTTGCTGCGGTCCACATGCGGTGGGGCTGCTCCCCCAATGAAAAACACGCTACAGTGTTAGGGGTTGAGCAGCTCCCCCAGATTTGCCACTATATTTCTGTGTTTTTGTCTTGTTTTATATGTAGTGTATGTGCCTTCACCTGGCATTCAAACACTCTTTGCACCTGGTAGCCTCCATTACATGGTCTGATATGGGTGTGGCTTACAGTCTGGCTTTGTTCACATTGCACTAGTTGTCCTGCTAGGCGGTTGTGTGGAAGCTTGGCTGTGAGCTGGATTACATCACCTTCAGACCTTGTTCACACCATAGGTAGCGTAGTGGTAGGACCCCTTGCCATGCTGAGAACCGTGACGTGGTGCTTGGGGCTCCGATATCTTCCTGACAGGAATATATTGGCAAAAGTCTCAGCTTTTAATATCTGCATTTATGACTAGCCAGTATAGTCAGTGGCATATCCGTGTGGTGCATTTTTTCTGTGATTTATGATTATATTTTCATCCGCACAATGCTCCGTTTTGTGTAGGATGCCTTTGTGGTGCATGTGGACCGCGCCGACATCCTCCACCGTATGCAAAATATTTTTTGCTGGGGATAGTCGTTTGCTGCGGTCCACATGCGGTGGGGCTGCTCCCCCAATGAAAAACACGCTACAGTGTTAGGGGTTGAGCAGCTCCCCCAGATTTGCCACTATATTTCTGTGTTTTTGTCTTGTTTTACATGTAGTGTATGTGCCTTCACCTGGCATTCAAACACTCTTTGCACCTGGTAGCCTCCATTACATGGTCTGATATGGGTGTGGCTTACAGTCTGGCTTTGTTCACATTGCACTAGTTGTCCTGCTAGGCGGTTGTGTGGAAGCTTGGCTGTGAGCTGGATTACATCACCTTCAGACCTTGTTCACACCATAGGTAGCGTAGTGGTAGGACCCCTTGCCATGCTGAGAACCGTGACGTGGTGCTTGGGGCTCCGATATCTTCCTGACAGGAATATATTGGCAAAAGTCTCAGCTTTTAATATCTGCATTTATGACTAGCCAGTATAGTCAGTGGCATATCCGTGTGGTGCATTTTTTCTGTGATTTATGATTATATTTTCATCCGCACAATGCTCCGTTTTGTGTAGGATGCCTTTGTGGTGCATGTGGACCGCGCCGACATCCTCCACCGTATGCAAAATATTTTTTGCTGGGGATAGTCGTTTGCTGCGGTCCACATGCGGTGGGGCTGCTCCCCCAATGAAAAACACGCTACAGTGTTAGGGGTTGAGCAGCTCCCCCAGATTTGCCACTATATTTCTGTGTTTTTGTCTTGTTTTATATGTAGTGTATGTGCCTTCACCTGGCATTCAAACACTCTTTGCACCTGGTAGCCTCCATTACATGGTCTGATATGGGTGTGGCTTACAGTCTGGCTTTGTTCACATTGCACTAGTTGTCCTGCTAGGCGGTTGTGTGGAAGCTTGGCTGTGAGCTGGATTACATCACCTTCAGACCTTGTTCACACCATAGGTAGCGTAGTGGTAGGACCCCTTGCCATGCTGAGAACCGTGACGTGGTGCTTGGGGCTCCGATATCTTCCTGACAGGAATATATTGGCAAAAGTCTCAGCTTTTAATATCTGCATTTATGACTAGCCAGTATAGTCAGTGGCATATCCGTGTGGTGCATTTTTTCTGTGATTTACAATCATTACCTTGCCGAATTTTTCGAGTAAAAAAAAATCATGAATTTTCGAATATTCGACAAATATTCTAAAAATATTCGCGAAAAATCTCGAATTCGAATATGACCCCTGCCGCTCATCACTACTCTCTAGTAGCTATAGCCTGTAATAATATTACGCTCCAGAAATACATCCAGGCCTCTCTTGAATTCCTTTATTGTACTCACCATCACCACCTCCTCAGGCAAAGAGTTCTATAGTCTCACTGCTCTTACCATAAAGAACCCTCTTCTATGTTTGTGTACAAACCTTCTTTCCTCCAGACGCAGAGGATGTCCCCTCGTCACAGTCACAGTCCTGGGGAAAAATAGATGATGGGATAGATCTCTGTACTGACCCCTGATATATTTATACATATTAATTAGATCTCCCCTCAGTCGTCTTTTCTCTAAAGTGAATAACCCTAATTTTGATAATCTTTCAGGCTACTGTAGTTGCTCCATTCCAGTTATTACTTTAGTTGCTCTCCTCTGGACCTTCTCCAGCTCTGCTATGTCTGCCTTGTTTGCAGGAGCCCAGAACTGTACACAGTACTCCATGTGTGGTCTGACTAGCGATTTGTAAAGTGGTAGGACTATGTTCTTATCACAGGCATCTATGCCCCTTTTGATGCAACCCATTATCTTATTGGCCTTGGCAGCAGCTGCCTGACACTGGTTTTTGCAGCTTAGTTTGCTGTTTATAAAAATCCTAGATCCTTTTCCATGTCAGTGTTACCGAGTGTTTTATCATTTAGTATGTACGGGTGACTTGCATTATTCCTTCCCATGTGCATAACTTTACATTTGTCAGTGTTAAACCTCATCTGCCACTTACAGTCATGTGAAAAAATTAGGACACCCTTTGAAAGCATGTGGTTTTTTGTAACATTTTTAATAAAAGGTTATTTCATCTCCGTTTCAACAATACAGAGAGATTAAAGTAATCCAACTAAACAAAGAAAACTGAAGAAAAGTCTTTTCAAGATCTTCTGTAAATGTCATTCTACAAAAATGCCTATTCTAACTGAGGAAAAAGATAGGACACCCTCACATGTATTCCCTCTTAAATTGGCTCAGATCTCACACAGGTATATCACACCAGGTGCACTTAATTAGTAGATCGTTACTCTGCATGTTGAATGAGGCTTGCCCTATTTAAACCTCAGACATTTAGTTTGGTGTGCTCCTGACTGTTGAAGTGAGAGTGAGCACCATGGTGAGAGCAAAAGAGCTGTCAGAGGACTTCAGAAAAAAGATTGTAGCAGCCTATGAGTCTGGGAAGGGATTTAAAAAGATCTCAAAAGATTTTGAAATCAGCCATTCCACTGTCCGGAAGATAGTCTACAAGTGGAGGGCTTTCAAAACAACTGCCAACATGCCCAGGACTGGTCGCCCCAGCAAGTTCACCCCAAGAGCAGACCGCAAGATGCTAAAAGAGGTCTCCAAAAACCCTAAAGTGTCATTTCGAGAACTACAGCAGGCTCTGGCTACTGTTGATGTAGAAGTACATGCCTCTACAATCAGAAAGAGACTGTACAAGTTTAACTTGCATGGGAGGTGTGCAAGGAGGAAACCTTTGCTTTCCAAGAGAAACATCGAGGCCAGACTGACATTTGCCAGAGATAAAGTTGACAAAGACCAGGACTTCTGGAATAATGTTCTTTGGACAGATGAGTCCAAAATTGAATTATTTGGACACAACAGCAGAGGACATGTTTGGCGTAAACCAAACACAGCATTCCAAGAAAAGAACCTCATACCAACTGTGAAGCATGGAGGTGGAAGTGTCATGGTTTGGGGCTGCTTTGCTGCAGCAGGACCTGGTCAGCTCACCATCATAGAATCCACGATGAATTCTACTGTGTATCAGAAGGTGCTTGAAGAACATGTGAGACCATCAGTTAGAAAATTAAAGCTGAAGCGGAACTGGACCATGCAACATGACAATGACCCAAAACATACTAGTAAATCAACCAAAGATTGGCTGAAAAAGAAGAAATGGAGAGTCCTGGAATGGCCAAGTCAAAGTCCAGATTTGAATCCCATTGAGATGCTGTGGGGTGACTTGAAAAGGGCTGTACGTGCAAGAAACCCCTCAAACATCTCACAGCTGAAAAAGTTCTGCATTGAGGAGTGGGGTAAAATTTCCTCAGACCGATGTCGAAGACTGGTAGATGGCTACAAGAACCGTCTCACTGCAGTTATTTCAGCCAAAGGAGGTAACACTCGCTATTAGGGGCAAGGGTGTCCTATCTTTTTCCTCAGTTAGAATAGGCATTTTTGTAGAATGACATTTACAGAAGATCTTGAAAAGACTTTTCTTCAGTTTTCTTTGTTTAGTTGGATTACTTTAATCTCTCTGTATTGTTGAAACGGAGATGAAATAACCTTTTATTAAAAATGTTACAAAAAACCACATGCTTTCAAAGGGTGTCCTAATTTTTTCACATGACTGTATCTGCCCAAGCCTCCAATCTATCCAGATCCCTCTGTAGTAGTATACTGTCCTCTTCAGTGTAAATTACTTTACACAGTTTAGTGTCATCTGTGAAAATTGATACTTTACTTCATCTGCGAAAATTGATACTTTACTATGCAAGCCTTCTACAAGATCATTAATAAATATATTGAAGAGAATAGGGCCCAATACTGACCCCTGAGGTACCCCACTAGTGACAGTGACCCAATCTGAGTATGTACCGTTAATAACCACCCTCTGTTTTCTATCATTGAGCCAGTTACTTACCTACTTCAGGGCCGCCTTTAATATTGATTGGACCCTGGGCAAAAATTTACTTGGGCCCCCTGGATCCCGCCTTCCCACACCTTAGCAGGCAATCACGCCCTCCACCACAACACACACACAAGAAATCCACACATCTGGTAGAGTCCAGTGAATGACTGTAAATACGTCCAGTTCTGAAGACTCCAGCGGCTCAGGATCAGTGTTCTGGGCAGCTGGGCTCAGGCTGGAAGTGGGCACCGCTCTACAGGAAGGAGACCAGGGCTTGGCTCACCCTAGTGTTACAGTGCACCCCAGCACCCCACAGTATGCAGTATAGCACCCTATAGTATACAGCACCACACAGTATGCAGTATAGCACCCCACACTATACAGTACCCCACAGTATATAGTAGAGCAGTATAGCACCCCAGAGTATACAGCACCCCACAGTATGCAACACCTCACAGTATACAACACCTCACTGTATACAGCACCCCAAACTATACACAATACAGCCCCCCACACTATACAGTACAGCAGTATAGCACTCCACACTATACCGCACCCACAGTATACAGACCCCCACAGTATACAGTACAGCAGTATTGCACTCCACAATATACAGCCCCCCACACTATACAGGCCCCCCCACACTATACAGGCCCCCCACACTATACAGCCCCCACACACACTATACAGCCCCCCCACACACTATACAGCCCCCCACAGTATACAGGCCCCCACAGTATACAGCCCCCACACAGTATACATCCCCCCACAGTATACAGCCCCCCCCCACACAGTATACAGCCCCCCCACACAGTATACAGCCCATCACACAGTATACAGCCCACCACACAGTATAAGTCCCCCCCACAGTATACAGGGCCCCCCACAGTATACAGGCCACCACACAGTATACAGGCCCCCACACAGTATATAGCCCCCCCACACAGTATACAGCCCCCACACAGTATACAGCCTCACACACAGTATACAGCCCCCCCACACAGTATACAGCCCACCACACATTATAAGGCCCCCCCACAGTATACAGCCCACCACACAGTATACAGCCCCCCACAGTATACAGGCCCCCCACAGTATACAGGCCCCCACACAGTATACAGCCCCCCCCCCCCACAGTATACAGGTCCCCCCACAGTATACAGCCCCCCACACAGTATACAGCCCACCACACAGTATACAGCCCACCACACAGTATAAGGCCCCCCACAGTATACAGGCCCCTACACAGTATACAGCCCACCACACAGTATACAGGCCCCCACACAGTATACAGCCCCCCCCACACACAGTATACAGCCCCCCACACAGTATACAGCCCACCACACAGTATACAGCCCACCACACAGTATACAGGCCCCCCACAGTATACAGGCCCCCACACAGTATACAGCCCACCACACAGTATACAGGCCCCCCACAGTATACAGGCCCCCCACAGTATACAGCCCCACACAGTATACAGTCACACACAATATACAGCCCCCCACAGTATACAGGCCTCCACACAATATACAGCACCCCACAATACAGTAGTTTACAGTACATTAACATAACAGCCCCTGTCACCTTTTTCTGATGTAATCTTTACACAAAAAAGCTCCACAGTTAACTTCTGCAACACTCCTGCTAGGACCTGTGATGACCTCATAGCCATGTGACCAGTAATTGCTAGGTTACTGGTCACATGGTGATGATGTCATCTAAGGTCCTAGATCACAACGTTAAAGTACACAGACAGCTTGACACCCGGGGCAGTAGCTAGCAGGGCTCAAGAGCAACTGGGCCCAGGGCAGCTGCCCCTTTTTCCCCTTGGTAAAGATGGCCCTGACTCACTTACAGACGTTTTCTCCCAGTCCGAGCATTCTCATTTTATATACTAACCTTTTATGTGGTACAGTGTCAAATGCTTTGGAGAAGTCCAGATATATGACATCCATTGATTTGCTGCTGTCAAGTTGAGAGCTTACCTCCTCATAGAAACTGATTAAATTAGTTTGGCATGACCGATCCCTCACGAAGCCATGCTGATATGGCGTTATTTGCTTATTTCCGTTGAGATGCTCTCAGAAAACCTTCAAACAGTTTACCCACAACAGATGTTAAACTTACCGGCCTATAGTTTCCAGGCTCTGTTTTTGGACCCTTTTTGAATATTGGCACCACATTTGCCATGCGCCAATCCTATGTGACATTCCCTATCAAATATCAGAAATAAGGGTCTGGCTATGACATTAAAATTCCTTTAGGATACAAGGGTGTATGCCATCGGGTCCTGACGTTTTGTCTATTTTAATCGTTTTAAAAAGTACTTCTTCCTGGGTCAGACAGGACATTTTTATTGGGGAATTTATTTTTACATTCTACATGTCATCTGACAGTTTATTTTCCTCAGTGAATACATTGGAGAGAAAAATATTTAACAGCTTTGCTTTCTCCTCGTCGCTCTCTGCGGCTCCCCCCTTATTACTCTTTAAAGGGCCGACACCTTCAGATTTATACTTTTTAACATTTATATAATTGTGAAGAACATTTTAGGGTTAGTTTTACTCTCTTTGGCAATTAATCTCTCGGTCTCTAGTTTGGCCGCTTTTATTTGTTTTTTACATGTTCTATTTTTTTCCTTATGGTTTTTCAGTGCTTCCGTGCTACCCTCCTGTTTTAGTGATTTAAATGCTTTCTTTTTGCCATTTATTGCTTTCTTTTCAGTTCTTTTTATCCACATTGGTTTCTTTTTGTTCCTTAACCTTTTATTCCCATATGGTATGTACCTCTCACAATGAGATTTTAGGATGTTTTTAAAGATATCCCATTTTGTGGCTGTATTTTTATTTTTGAGGACTTTGTCCCAGTTTGTTAGGCCTATAGCCTCTCTTAGTTGGCTAAATTTAGCTTTTTTAAAGTTTGGTATTTTTGTTCCTCCCTGTAGAAACGCTCTTTTGAATGATAATTGGAAGGTTATTACAAACCGGATTCCAAAAAAGTTGGGACACTATACAAATCATGAATAAAAACTGAATGCAATGATGTGGAGATGGCAAATGTCAATATTTTATTTGTAATAGAACGTAGATGACAGATCAAACGTTTAATCCGAGTAAATGTATCATTTTAAAGGAAAAATACGTTGATTCAAATTTTCACGGTGTCAACAAATCCCAAAAAAGTTGGGACAAGTAGCAATAAGTGGCTGGAAAATGGAAATTTGAGCATAACGAAGAGCTGGAAGACCAATTAACACTAATTAGGTCAATTGGCAACATGATTGGGTATAAAAAGAGCTTCTCAGAGTGGCTCTCAGAAGCCAAGATGGGTAGAGGATCACCAATTCCCACAATGTTGCACAGAAAGATAGTGGAGCAATATCAGAAAGGTGTTACCCAGCAAAAAATTGCAAAGACTTTGCATCTATCATCATCAACTGTGCATAACATCATCCGAAGATTCAGATAATCTGGAACAATCTCTGTGCGTAAGGGTCAAGGCCGTAAAACCATACTGGATGCCCTGTGATCTCCGGGCCCTTAAACGACACTGCACCACAAACAGGAATGCTACTGTAAAGGAAATCACAGAATGGGCTCAGGAATACTTCCAGAAACCATTGTCAGTGAACACAATCCACCGTGCCATCCGCCGTTGCCAGCTGAAACTCTACAGTGCAAAAAAGAAGCCATTTCTAAGCAAGATCCACAAGCTCAGGCGTTTTCACTGGGCAGGGATCATTTAAAATGGAGTGTGGCAAAATGGAAGACTGTTCTGTGGTCAGACGAGTCACGATTCAAAGTTCTTTTTGGAAATCTGGGACGCCATGTCATCCGGACCAAAGAGGACAAGGACAACCCAAGTTGTTATCAACGCTCAGTTCAGAAGCCTGCATCTCTGATGGTATGGGGTTGCATGAGTGCGTGTGGCATGGGCAGCTTGCATGTCTGGAAAGGCACCATCAATGCAGAAAAATATATTCAGGTTCTAGAACAACATATGCTCCCATCCAGACGTCATCTCTTTCAGGGAAGACCCTGCATTTTTCAACAAGATAATGCCAGACCACATTCTGCATCAATCACAACATCATGGCTGCGTAGGAGAAGGATCCGGGTACTGAAATGGCCAGTCTGCAGTCCAGATCTTTCACCTATAGAGAACATTTGGCGCATCATAAAGAGGAAGGTGCAACAAAGAAGGCCCAAGACGATTGAACAGTTAGAGGCCTGTATTAGACAAGAATGGGAGAGCATTCCTATTTCTAAACTTGAGAAACTGGTCTCCTCGGTCCCCAGACGTCTGTTGAGTGTTGTAAGAAGAAGGGGAGATGCCACACAGTGGTGAAAATGGCCTTGTCCCAACTTTTTGGGGATTTGTTGACACCATGAAATTCTGATTCAACATATTTTTCCCATAAAATGGTACATTTTCTCAGTTTAAACTTTTGTTCCGTGATTTATGTTCTATTCTGAATAAAATATTAGAAGTTGGCACCTCCACATCATTGCATTCAGTATTTATTAACGATTTGTATAGTGTCCCAACTTTTTGGGAATCCGGTTTGTACTTTATGGTCACTATTTCCCAGGCGTCCACCAACCTGCACGCCTGTTGTTCTGTCAGGCCTATTGGTTAATACTAAGTCCAGTATGGCTGTCCCTCTAGTCGGGTCCTGAACCAGTTGGGAGATGTAATTGTCTTAGGTTATTGCCAAGAACTTGTTTTCCTTATGAGATATACAAGTTTCAGTTTCCCAGTCTATATCTGGGTAGTTGAAGTCCCCCATAATAACCACCTCATTATGATTTGCCGCCTCGTATATCTCGTTTAGTAGTAGATTTTCTGTGGACTCTGGTATATTAGGTGGTTTATAGTAAACTCCTATTAGTAATTTATTATTGTTTTTAGCTCCATGTATCTCTACCCACAGTGACTCTACATGTTCATGTCCCTCACTTATATCTTCACGGAGTGTGGGCTTTAGACAAGACTTTACATAAAGGCAGACCCCTCCCCCTCTCCGGTTTTGACGATCCTTTCTAAACAGACTGTAACCTTGTACATTAACTGCCCAGTCATAGCTATCATCCAGCCATGTCTCAGTTATTCCCACTATGTCATAGTTCTCCTCACACATCACTAATTCCAGTTCCCCAGTTTTATTAGTCAGGCTTCTGGCATTAGTATACATACATTTGAGAGGTTTATGTATATTTTTTACCCTACACCTTTCCTTCTGAACTGTTCTAGTCCCTCCTTCCATTCCTCCCCCAGTCCCACTACCTTGCCCCCGGTCTCTATCTTCCCCTCCTAAAATGTAATTTCCCTCCTCTCCAGTCCCTAGTTTAACCCCTTAAGGACTCAGCCCTATTTCACCTTAAGGACTTGGCCATTTTTTGCAAATCTGACCAGTGTCACTTTAAGTGCTGATAACTTTAAAACGCTTTGACTTATCCAGGCCGTTCTGAGATTGTTTTTTCGTCACATATTGTACTTCATGACACTGCAAAAATTGGGTCAAAAAAGTTAATTTTTTTGGATAAAAAAATACCATATTTACCAAAAAATTTGAAAAATTTGCAAATTTCAAAGTTTCAGTTTCTCTACTTCTGTAATACATAGCAATACCCCCAAAAATGTTGATGACTTTACATTCCCCATATGTCTACTTCATGTTTGCAGCATTTTGGGAATGATATTTTATTTTTTGGGGATGTTACAAGGCTTAGAAGTTTAGAAGCAAATCTTGAAATTTTTCAGAAATTTACAAAAACCCAATTTTTAGGGACCACTACAGGTCTGAAGTCACTTTGCGAGGCTTACATAATAGAAACTGCCCAAAAATGACCCCATTCTATAAACTACACCCCTCAAGGTATTCGAAACTGATTTTACAAACTTCGTTAACCCTTTAGGTGTTGCACAAGAGTTATTGGCAAATGGGGATGAAATTTGAGAATTTCATTTTTTTGCCTAATTTTCCATTTTAACCCATTTTTTCTACTAACAAAGCAAGGGTTAACAGTCAAACAAGACTTTATCTTTATTGCCCTGACTCTGCCGTTTACAGAAACACCCCATATGTGGCCGTAAACTACTGTACGGGCACACAGTAGGGCGTAGAGGGAAAGGTGCGCCGTATGGTTTTTGGAAGGCAGATTTTGCTGGACTGGTTTTTTGACACCATGTCCCATTTGAAGCCCCCCTGATGCACCTCTAGAGTAGAAACTCCATAAAAGTGACCCCATCTAAGAAACTACACCCCTCAAGGTATTCAAAACTGATTTTACAAACTTTGTTAACCCTTTAGGTGTTGCACAAGATTTAATGGAAAATAGAGATACAATTTCAAAATTTCACTTTTTTGGCAGATTTTCCATTTTAATATTTTTTTTCCAGTTACAAAGCAAGGGTTAACAGCCAAAAAAAACTCATTATTTATGGCCCTGATTCTGTAGTTTACAGAAACACCCCATATGTGGTCGTAAACCGCTGTACGGGCACACGGCAGGGCGCAGAAGGAAAGGAATGCCATACGGTTTTTGGAAGGCAGATTTTGCTGGACTGGTTTTTTGACACCATGTCCCATTTGAAGCCCCCCTGATGCACCCCTAGAGTAGAAACTCCATAAAAGTGACCCCATCTAAGAAACTACACCCCTCAAGGTATTCAAAACTGATTTTACAAACTTTGTTAACCCTTTAGGTGTTGCACAAGATTTAATGGAAAATAGAGATACAATTTCAAAATTTAACTTTTTTGGCAGATTTTCCATTTTAATATTTTTTTTCCAGTTACAAAGCAAGGGTTAACAGCCAAAAAAAACTCATTATTTATGGCCCTGATTCTGTAGTTTACAGAAACACCCCATATGTGGTCGTAAACCGCTGTACGGGCACACGGCAGGGCGCAGAAGGAAAGGAATGCCATACGGTTTTTGGAAGGCAGATTTTGCTGGACTGGTTTTTTGACACCATGTCCCATTTGAAGCCCCCCTGATGCACCCCTAGAGTAGAAAATCCATAAAAGTGACCCCATTTTAGAAACTACGGGATAGGGTGGCAGTTTTGTTGGTACTAGTTTAGGGTACATATGATTTTTGGTTGCTCTATATTACACTTTTTTGTGCGGCAAGGTAACAAGAAATAGATTTTTTGGCACCTTTTTATTTTTTGTTATTTACAAAATTCATCTGACAGGTTAGATCATGTGGTATTTTTATAGAGCAGGTTGTCACGGACTGTGGCGATACCTAATATGTATACAATTTTTTTTATTTATGTAAGTTTTACACAATGATTTCATTTTTAAAACAAAAAAAATGTTTTAGTGTCTCCATAGTCTAAGAGCCATAGTTTTTTCAGTTTTTGGGCAATTATCTTAAGTAGGGTCTCATTTTTTGCGGGATGAGATGACGGTTTGATTGACACTATTTTGGGGTGCATATGACTTTTTGATCGCTTGCTATTACACTTTTTGTGATGTAAGATGGCAAAAAATGGCTTTTTTTACACCGTTTTTATTTTTATTTTTGTACGGTGGTCATCTGAGGGGTTAGGTCATGTGATATTTTTATAGAGCTGGTCGATACGGACGCGTCGATACCTAATATGTATACTTTTTTTATTTTTTATTTAAGTTTTACACAATGATTTCATTTTTGAAACAAAAAAAATCATGTTTTAGTGTTTCCATAGTCTAAGAGCCATAGTTTTTTCAGTTTTTGGGCGATTATCTTGGGTAGGGTATGATTTTTGCGGGATGAGATGACGGTTTGATTGGTACTATTTTGGCGTAAATGCGACTTTTTTGATCACTTTTATTACCTTTTTTGGAAGTAAGGTGGGCAAAATTTCAATTTTCTCATAGTTTTTTTTTTTTTTTTTTATGGCGTTCACCGTGCGGGGAAAGTAACATGACCGTTTTATAGATCAGGTCGTTACGGACGCGGCGATACCTAATATGTGTAGTGTATTTTATTTTTTTTATTTTTATTCAGTGATAAATGTTTTTTTTTTATCTTAACTTTTTTCACTTTTTTTTTACATTTTTTTTGACCCAGACCCACTTGGTTCTTGAAGATCCAGTGGGTCTGATGTCTGTATAATACAGTACTGTACAATATATATTGTACTGTACTGTATTTTACTTACCACTTTGTCTGAACAGATCTCTGCTTTCAGCACAGATCTGTTCAGCACCATGGACAGCAGGATGCCTGAGAAGGCGTCCTGTTGCCATGGGAACCTTCCCCGTCTGCTCAGTAGTGTTCAGAACTTCGCAGACGGGGAAGGGTAAGGACGGGTCTGTCGGGGGGCTGCCTGGGAGCTCTCTCCCTCTCCCATCGGGGGGCTGCAAAGGCACAGCAGCCCCCGATGGGAGAGGGAGGGAGCTCCCTGACCTGTTAACCTTTTCCATACAGCGGTCCGTACGGACCGCTGTATGGAAAGGGTTAAACGGCTGACATCGCATCACCGATGTCAGCCGTTTATACCAGGGTGCCAGCAATGTGCTGGCACCCTGGTATACCCACTAGAAGCCAACGATTATTCAAGGGGAGGCGGGCGGGGGATCGTGATCCCACCTCCCGCACCGCCCGCCTCCCGCACCTCCCGCACCGCCTGCGACACCCCCCCTGCACCACCCGCCCACATAATATCATTCAGGGGTGCAGGGGGGGTTAATAAAAACTTAATTTCTGGCATTTTAACGTTTGATCTCCGCGGTCAGAGACCGCGGGGATCAGAATCGGCTAAAAGCGCAGCAAACCGCAGGTCTGAATTGACCTGCGGTTTGCTGCGATCGCCGATACGGGGGGGTCACATGACCCCCCTCGGCGTTGTGACAGGATGCCGGCTGAATGATTTCAGCCGAAATCCCGTTCGGATTAACCCCCGGGGCGCCGCAATCTTATTTTAAACTCATGACGTACCGGTACGTCATGGGTCCTTAAGGACTCGGGAACCATGCCGTACCGATACGTCCTAAGTCCTTAAGGGGTTAAACATTCCTCCAACCTTCTAGCCATCTTTCTCCCCAGCACAGCTGCCCCTTCCCCATTGAGGTGCAGCCCGTCCCTACGATAGAGTACTCGCAGTGACCATCACGGGTATCAAACGCAATTTTCCACACGTCACCTTTGTGGATATGAATCAGGCTGTAGGCCCCATGCATATCTGTTATTTATTAGATACAGTATGTATCAGAAAAATGTATTGACATTGTAATGTTAGTGCAGGGATTGAGTTAGTGTCCTAGATGTACTCTGCTGTTCTTACTATGCCTTGTTTTGTCAGTTATTTTAGTCTCCTGTTCGAGTAAATACAGTTGATGCGACACTCTCTGGCTCCTGTATGCATTACATGACAACACAGTCACAGTCTTGACAACAACAATTGGCGACAAGGGAAAACATGCTAATAAAACAATATAAACAGTTTATTATCTTCATGTAAGGATACGGGCATCATTTCTCTTCTCTCTGTCATCAAACCACCATTCCAAGATGGTCGCCTATATCTTGAACTATATTTCACAGCTAATTACATTGCTGCTGAGAAGAGGGTGACAGTGTTACTGAGTGCCATGGGGGGAAGTTGTATGCCCTGCTGCGTAGGCTCACAGTCCCTATGAAGCCTGCTGAATGCAGCTTTACAGATTTAGTTGATGCCACGCAGGAGCACTTGGCACCTAAAGTCATTGCAGAACATTTCAGATTTAACAAACAAAACCGAAATGAAGGTTAATCTATTGGGGGGGGGGGGGATTATTAATGATGTGTTAAGAGATCGCCTAGTGAGTACAATTATAAAAGAAAGCATCCAGAAAAGACTTCTAACAGAGCCCAACTTAACATTTAAGAGGGCAATAGAGATCAATGGAAACAGAAGAGAGTGCTTCAGTCAAGAATGAAGGTGAGCGTCAATAATCTGACAACATAATCAGAATGTGTCCAGACAAAATGATCCCTGTTATCGTTGTGGAGGGACTTTTCACATATCTGCCAATTTTAGATTTAAAGGGGCAATATGCAGAAAATGCAACAAAGCTGGACATAGAGAGTATGTAATTCTGAGAACGTAAGGAGAACATACAGTATGGTCAAAAACAGTTTACTCATGTTAACATAATAAACAAGGAGCATGATGATGATGAAGGCAACAGTGTAATGGACCTAGCTTGTCTTTTAATCTAAAAAGTAAAATAAGATATACAGTGAAACAAGCTATATGGGTTACTCCCAACAGAAATGGTAAAACTATAAGGAGGCAACTGGACACTGGTTTTGTGCTATCCATCATGTCAAGGCATGACTTTACACAAAATGTTCCAAATCCTCGGCTTAAACCAACACATATTCAATTGAAAACTTACACTGGTGAAAAGATTTTACGTACTGGGGTCATACCTGTAACAGTGAATTACAACAATGAAGACCATCACGACTTCAAATAGTATTGGGTTGATATGGACCAGCTTTATGGGGTCGAGACTGGCTTAGAAAGGTGGAGCTACATTGGAACTCTATTAATAATCTACAAAAAGTGTCCTCAGTGTCTGAGTCTATTAAAACTGAACTAAAACTATTGTTAAAGGATTCCTCCTGTGCCACTCTGCATTCCACCCTGGATTAAGCAGACTCTGCATCCCACCCTGGGTTTAGCAGACCACAGGCCTTTATAGCCTGTTCTTTTTCCCCAGTGTCAAATTAGCCTTAGGTTAGATACCTGCGGCTACACTGTTACCTCCTGCAGTCATTCCCCTGAAGAAGTCACGGACAGAAACGTGCCACGTCGGGAGACCACTGGAAGTATCACCATCCATCCATCACTGGTAAATTAATTCTGTAGTTTTAGGGTACAGGTCCAATATAGGGACAGGCTACCGGACGGGGTCGCCTTTTCCAAGGCGAGTGCTCTGTGTAGACAGGTAGTAGCATAATAGCCCCTTTCATCTTGATAGGGATATATAGGACCCCTCCTACTTCCTGATCCACCCAATTACACAGGAGAAGCACCTCCATCCCGCCGGCACACACCCAGTGTTTCCTGTCTCCTGTCATCAAGGAACCTTACCCACTATCTACTAAGGGTCTGGTAAGACTGCTCGCGTCCTCACCGACGGAGCAGAATTTTTTATCTGTACCAGCTGGGTATCACTAATTTGGTCCTATTCGTGTATGTATGTTTCTTATGTTTAGTGAGTCCTTTTTATCCTGTCTACTTTAATATATATTAAAAGCTATATTTTAAATAAGTATACTCCCCCCCTCCTCTGGATAGGGGCCCATTGCCTGTTTGTCACTTCGGAGTGTATTCAAAGCCTGAATTCATCAGTGCTCTGATCAGTCTTTGTTAAAGGATTCAGCAAATGTTTTTCAAATTGATATTGGAAAATGGAAACACATTAAATGTAACATCATACTGCATAAGAACAGCAGCTCTAAATTTCATAAAGCTAGACCTGTTCTATATGCTATCCACAGCAAAGTCAAAAAAGAGAGTTCGATAGAATGTCGGAAAGTATTATGTCCAAAGTTGACTTGGATTTGGGGTGTACTGACTTAGGCCTCTCACCCAGCTAAGCCAGTACTCTCTGTTCTGCACTGATGAGGGGCAATCACCCGAAACATCTGTCTGCGTATTTAAAGGGTTGAACCTTAACTTATAAGATAGCTGCCTTATATCTGGTGGCATTAGAGGCAGAGCTTGTTAAGAGCTCATTTACATCCCTTTACTAACCGAGAGAAACCGTATTGTCCAAATCTGGGGTGATTTCAAAGTCACAATTAATCCTGTGTTGCAAACCTATCCAGTGGAAAATATTTTGTAAAATGTATTTAGCCGAAGTTTACTTACAAATGGGAATGGAGGAAGATTCAAAAGTATTCCTTACATTGAAAATTCATAAAGAATAAGGGGGTCATTTATCATTTAAGGTTGTTTTTATGCCTGTCTTTAGTCTGGCTTTGCTTTGTGTGCGTGCATCAAATTTATGAACAAGTGCATCTTAATAATATATGTGGTGTAAGTATAATGTGGTTTACACCTTTTTAAAAGTCACACATAGTAAATGAGCAATAATCCAGGTCTAATCTCACATTTAGCTCTTCAACATAGACCACTGTGAAAAGTGGCGAGGATCACGAAGTGTCGCAAAAATGTTGCAGTTGCCATGGAAATATCACAGATGCCATGACTTTCGACTTTTCTATGCCTCAAAGCATATCTGATTTCATAAATGCCCCCATATATCATTATAATAGACTAGCGTTTGGGCTTGCCTTTACTTCAACAATCTGGCAAAGAGCTATGGATCAGGTATTGCATGGCTTTCTAAGGACCCAATTAAGGATGAGCAAACCAATTCAGACGAACCGGCAGACTGACAGACAGCCTCGATGAGCCAATCAGTGCAGCAGCAGGCAGGGAGGTGCCCTAGCAGAACAAGCAGAATGCCATTCGGTGCTGGGCTGTGAGAGAGGGGTGTTGGGTCTTACAGTGTCTGCAGGAAAATGATCTTAGGGAGTCAGGGACTCCAGGGAGAGTGAAAAATCAATCAGGCACAATCAACCAATCAAGCTTATTGAAAAGGAAAGTCTTGGATTACAAAGGAGAATTGTATGTGTTGTGTAAGCAAGACAGCTTACAGACGAGGAGATTACGTGATTACTGCAGCAATACCCACAGTGTGGCAGCAATTTACCTATGTGTTCAAGGGGTTATCCAACAGTATAAACACCCCCCACAATGCCAAGGCCCCTCCTATGGTAGATACATACCTGGTCCCCAGCACCCGCATCACTCTGGATCATCTCCCCGTTGTGTGGATCAAAACATAGAGATGGGGGTGCAGCCAATAGCAGGCCGTGCAGGGATCCAGACGTGGGTGCCAGGGACCAAATAAGTATCTTCTATAGGAGGGTCCAGGACATTGTGGGGGTGTTTATTAAGCATCAAGCCTCCATCGTCTATTCTCCATTTATGTATTTTTAGTTTCCACACAGTCGCAATAGAATTTTCTTTGGCATTGTTAAAACATAAAGCATATACAGGTCCTTCTAAAAAATTAGCATATTGTGATAAAGTTCATTATTTTCTGTAATGTACTGATAAACATTAGACTTTCATATATTTTAGATTCATTACACACCAACTGAAGTAGTTCAAGCCTTTTATTGTTTTAATATTGATGATTTTGGCATACAGCTCATGAAAACCCAAATTTCCTATCTAAAAAAATTTGCATATTTCATCCGACCAATAAAAGAAAAGTGTTTTTAATACAAAAAAAGTCAACCTTCAAATAATTATGTTCAGTTATGCACTCAATACTTGGTCGGGAATCCTTTTGCAGAAATGACTGCTTCAATGCGGAGTGGCATGGAGGCAATCAGCCTGTGGCACTCCTGAGGTGTTATGGAGGCCCAGGATGCTTCGATAGCGGCCTTAAGCTCATCCAGAGTGTTGGGTCTTGCGTCTCTCAACTTTCTCTTCCCAATATCCCACAGATTCTCTATGGGGTTCAGGTTAGGAGAGTTGGCAGGCCAATTGAGCCCAGTAATACCATGGTCAGTAAACCATTTACCAGTGGTTTTGGCACTGTGAGCAGGTGCCAGGTCATGCTGAAAAATGAAATCTTCATCTCCATAAAGCTTTTCAGCAGATGGAAGCATGAAGTGCTCCAAAATCTCCTGATAGCTAGCTGCATTGACCCTGCCCTTGATAAAACACAGTGGACCAACACCAGCAGCTGACATGGCACCCAAGACCATCACTGACTGTGGGTACTTGACACTGGACTTCAGGCATTTTGGCATTTCCCTCTCCCCAGTCTTCCTCCAGACTCTGGCACCTTGATTTCCGAAAGACATGCAACAGTCCAGTGCTGCTTCTCTGTAGCCCAGGTCAGGCGCTTCTGCCGCTGTTTCTGCGGCACCTGTAGCCCATTTCCTGCACACGCCTGTACACGGTGGCTCTGGATGTTTCTACTCCAGACTCAGTCCACTGCTTCCGCAGGTCCCCCAAGGTCTGGAATCGGTCCTTCCCCACAATCTTCCTCAGGGTCCGGTCACCTCTTCTCGTTGTGCAGCGTTTTCTGCCACACTTTTTCCTTCCCACAGACTTCCCACTGAGGTGCCTTGATATAGCACTCTGGGAACAGCCTATTCGTTCAGAAATTTCTTTCTGTGTCTTACCCTCTTGCTTGAGGGTGTCAATGATGGCCTTCTGGACAGCAGTCAGGTCGGCAGTCTTACCCATGATTGCGGTTTTGAATGATATTATAATGAACCAGGCTGGGAGTTTTTAAAAGCCTCAGGAATCTTTTGCAGGTGTTTAGAGTTAATTAGTTGATTCAGATGATTAGGTTAATAGCTCGTTTAGAGAACCTTTTCATGATATGCTACTTTTTTGAGATAGGAATTTGGGGTTTTCATGAGCTGTATGCCCAAATCATCAATATTAAAACAATAAAAGGCTTGAACTACTTCAGTTGTGTGTAATGAATCTAAAATATATGAAAGTCTAATGTTTATCAGTACATTACAGAAAATAATGAACTTTATCACAATATGCTAATTTTTTTAGAAGGACCTGTACACGACTCAGAGACAGTTAGTTATATTTGACTTGTGGGTGAAATTTCAGCATGAACCTAAAATGCACTCTAACCTTTACAGGATGAACTAAATGTGACCTTCTCTAAAATGTTTGAATGTCCAACTGTTCATCGTTTCAGTATGTTTTACACAACTTGCTGTTCTCTAGCAAGGAGCTTAGTGGCAAAATTTACAAAAGGTGTTTGATCCATGAATTGCCCAATACATTTCCTGGTTGAATTATAATTGGTGTTTAAACAGTCCTCCTCATCACGCTGTATACATTTTGAGACTAAGACGACACCTACCAATTGATTAACAGTACCTCGCCATTGCAAGGCTTCAAGCAGGATGTTCTCAGAAGAAAGTAGCCACTGAGCTTATAATGTCATCAACAGGTTGCAACCAAGATACAGACAGACTGGAAGAGTCACAGAAAGGTATAGAAGTGGACATCCTTTGGCCACATCCCACACTGATGACCGTTTCATTATGAACAATGCCCTGTGGAATCGGATAATGAATGTCACATTCAACTCCAGGCACATTTAAGAGAGGTGAGAGGCAGCCAAGTGTCACGTCAGACTATTCAAAAACGTTTACATCAGTGTGGTCTGTGTGCTAGATGACCTGCAAGGGTACCTGACCACATCACCAGGCATAGGTGCCATTGTCTTGCATTGTGTCACGATCCCTCCCGTTATAGAGGTTAGATCTAAGAGTTTTGCATCACGTGAGGTTATCTGACAGCTTACTATTCCTCTATTTAGTCTGGACTCACACTTCCTACCATGCGGTTGATATTATCTGCCTGGAGTTGGAAGAGCTGGTGTGTTGACCTCTTCTGAGTTCCTGCTCATCCATTTTCTACGAAGGACCAGTGGGCCTCAGTGCTGTTCACTAGTGAAAGTAGATTCATGCTGAGCAGAATTGATGGCCCCAACGATGTTGGAGACATCAAAGAAGGGCACTATGCATCAGCCACTGTTGTCACTAGACAAGCCTTAAGTGGTGGCGGTGGTGTTACAGTGTGGGCAGGTGTGTCTAGTCAATAAAGAACTGCCCTACGATTTGTGCATGGTACTGTGACAAGCCCATACTACTTGAATAACATAATTAATTTAGTTATTGTCTCTCTGCATGAACAAAACAGGCCAAATTTTATCTTCATGGATGACAATGAGCCAGCACATCGAGGTCGCATCATTAGGAAATGGATACTGGAGACAGGGGTACCTCAAATGGAGTGGCCTACACTTTCTCCAGACCTGAATCCCATTGAAAACCTATGGGATCAGCTGAGTCGCTGTGTAGAGGCTCATAACTCTGTACTCCAGAACCTCAATGACCTGAGGTCCGCCCTTCAAGAAGAGTGGGATGACATGCCTCAGCAGACAATAAGTCGACTTGGGAACAGCATGAGGAATTAGACATCATTGTCAAGCTGTAATTGATGCTCAAGGCCACATGACAAGTTATTTAGACACTGACATTTTTTGTGCAGGTATACCCACCACTGTTGTTGGCTTTTGTTTCAATAAATTGTTTGAGATGAGGAAATCACCATTGCATGCTTCTACTTAAATGTCCTACCTTCATGATATAATGTCACAGTAGAGTGAACTGCTTGTGTTTTCCATAAATTTCACCTAAAAGCCAAATATCCCAAACTTTTTGTGAGTAGTGTATATGTGATTACTACAAGACACAAGGTATAGCAGCAATCCACCTGTGTGTATTAAGGAGAAATTGAACGTCAAGCCTCAATTGTCTGTTTATGTATTTTCAGTTTCCACACAATTGGATTTTAAATGTTTTTTGGGAATTGTTCAATTTAATTAAACCAGCATATAGTTGATCAACATGAATACACAGGGCAGCATCTGTGAGGAATACTGAATAGGCTTAAAATGTTTCTAATTGGGAACTGATTATACTCAAACTAGCAGCATATACACCAATAGACAGAATAGCACACAAAAGTATCTGATAACTAATTTAGACCCAAATTAATTTTCCTATGTCACATGTTTTTAGTCTTGAGATCCGTCATACGATCTCAATACCAGAAAAAAAACTCTTCAGTGTGTCAATGTGGACAAAACGTGACTGAACAGACCGGAATGCTCTGGTTTGCTTTCCGTCCTGGGATGCGAAGCCAGGCGGATTCGTCATGACCCACAATGCAAGTCAATGGGGACAGATCCATTTTCTCTGACACAATCTAACACAATAGAAAATGGATCAGTTCCCCATTGATTTTCAATGGAGTTTATGACGGATACTTCTTAAAGATAATACAACCGGATCCATTCATAACGGATGCAGATGCTTGTATTATCAGTAGAGATGAGCGAATTTCTCAAAAATTTGATTCACTGATTTTTTTATTTTTATTTTTAAATAACTTGTTAGATCCAAATTTATTCGGGGCAAATCGTGTTAAAAAAATGTTATTTTTCCTGGCTACAGAGAGCCTTTATGGTGGTGTAGAACACTGTGCCTTGCAGTAACACACATAGAGAGTCTGCTGTGGTAGTGAAACAATACTGTGATTCAGTATGACATGCAGATGACAGGCGTCGCCCTTAGAATCACTACACACTTCATTGATTTGGGTATTCACGGGGCCAAAACTGACCAAATAACTCAAGTGTGAACTCACTGTTAGTGTCAAGAAGAAGCGCACGCCTTTTATACTGTCGGCAGCTGATTCCACATAGATGTCTACAGATGTCTACAAGTAGAGCCCCCCCGACAGAGTGGAGAGGGTGTCAGCAGTAAGTTTGTGTTGACGCCACTGATTATTTTGCCCTTCCTCTGATCCGTCAGAACAATAACCCCCCAAAAAAGGATCCTGTCTGTGGAGCATCCACCTTCACTCGGTACGCATTGGGTCAGTAATCCATCAATATTGGTAAAGCCCAAAAAAAAAAAAAACATGAGTGGATCAAAACAGAGATGACATGTGAATGAAATATTTGCATGTCTTCTGTGTTTTGTACCCACTCCTGCTTTTGGCTACTAAATAATGAGCCAATTCTGATGCAAAATATGCATTACATCTGTTACATAGAAAGGATCCGTTGTGCGTCTCACTTTTCCTACCTTCTAAAAGATCAGAACAAGGGTCAAATAAATGATGATGTCAGCAAGGCTGAAAAGCAAAATATTGGCCCAATTACAGAGTCTGGAGGTGGCAGCAGCTTTAGGAGGAGGCCACAGAGTGGCACAATAACAGTCTGGATGTGGCAGCAGCATCAGGAGGTTGCATATTGGCACAATGACAGAGTGTGGAGGTGGCGGCAGCAGCAGCTTCAGGAGGAGACCACAGAGAGGCACAATGACAGAGTGTGGAGGTTGCAGCAGCAGCATCAGGAGGAGGCTACAGGGTGGCACAATGACAGAGTATGGAGGTGGCAGCAGCATCATCAGGAGGAGGCCACAGGGTGGCATAATGACAGTGTGGAGGTGGCAGCAGCATCAGGAGGCCACAGAGTAGCACAACAACAGAGTGTGGAGGTGGCAGCAGCAGCATTGGGAAGCCACAGGGTGTCAAGGTAACATAGTGTTGAGGTATCAGCAGCATCAGGAGACCACAGAATGGCAAGGTGACATAGTGTGTAGGTGGCAGCAGCATCAGGAGATCTCAATATGGCAAGGTGACATAGTGTGGAGGTGGAATCAGCATCAGGAGACCACAGAGTGACCCGGTGACAGACTGGGGAGGTGGATGGCAATACCAGTACCAGCTGAAGATGGGTGACAGAAGGAGCACTTGGCATCAGATGTGTGGCATCATGTGAGTGGCAGCATCAGAATAGTAGCTGAGGCAGGTAGCCAGAATAAACCGTCTCTTTTGTCAAAGTGGATGATTTAGTCTGATGCTTTAGGCATTGGTGGGTTGAAATCCTGGCTGATCCACGCCTGAGTCATCTTGAAAAAGGTCAGTCTCTCCACATTTTGCATGGACAGGCGAGTTCTTCTTAGGGTAACTATGGTCCTCTTTGCACTAAACACCCACTCTGATGCCACTCTACTGGCCGGGCAGGACAGCTTTTCCAGGGTAAACTCTGCCTGTTGCAGCAATGAATTCAGTTTGGCTGCACAATAGTCCAGCGGATCTTTAATGTGGGGTGGCAGGGTGTTGTCCAAGTATGCCACCACCTTCTGGTTCAGGTCCTGCTCCAGCTCTAGCTGCTGCTGCTGCTGAGTAGTTTCTTCACTAGGAAGGTGAAGAAAGCGCTCATCAGCTACTCTAGACTCAAGTTGCTGCTGATGGAGCTGGAGCTGGAACTGCTGCTACCCCTGCACCCTGCCACAGCAGCCATGGCAGAGGAACGAGAGCGCAGAGGGCCCCCCTGGTCAGACCTGCAAGAAGATGGACGATGGTGCAGATAGGCAGCGGCCAACTGACTACATGGGATGTCTCTATAGTAGTTCAGTTTGTGCTCCCACTCAAAGGCCCCCATTTTGGACTGGTAGCGAGGGTCCAACAAGGTGGAGAGCCAGAAGCCATCCCTCTGCCGAATGCCTACAATTCAGCTATCACTACATAAGCAAGTGAGCATGCATCGGTCCATTTGTGCAAGTGACTCGGAGGGACTCCCTGCCTCCATCTCCACTACATACTGCCACGGTGTCTGGGTCCTCTGCCTTGTCTTCATCATTGCCATGTAGCTCCTCTGGCTCCTCCTGCTCCTCCTCTCCAGTCACCTGTGTAGAAAAAACACCCATTTCGCTATACATTGCTTGTGCTCCAATGTCCTTCTCCTCCTCTAGTTCAGCCCCCACAAAGCTAATTTGGTTGTGAGATCTATGCACCACATCTCCAGTCCTCTGACCAGGCAGATTTACCAACATCTGTTCCAGGACATGAAGCTGTGGAATGATGTTGTTCATCCCATAATCCTGGGACTGACAAATAACGTTGCCTCCTCAAGGGGCTTGAGCAAACGGCAGGTGTCACGCATGAGCTGCCACTGGCTGACATCAAAGTTACACAGGGGAATACTCCTGTCCACTTGGATCATCAAGAAATCGTTTATGGCCTTTCTCTGTTCGCATTGTCGGTCCAACATATGGAGGATGGAATTCCAACGGGTGGAAAGATTGCATATCAGCCTTCGATCTCTTGATGAAGGACACAGAGAAGTTCCTCCTCTTTGTGACTCATTTCACCCAGGCAAACGAGGTGCAGAACAGCGTGACAGCGCCATGCCCTGCACATGTGGTATGCTGGAGGGGCACTGTGAACTGTCCCTGCAGGGGAGGCTGAGGACACGGTGGAGGGTGAGGAGGCAAAGGCACACATTGTTGCAGGACCAACGGCGTGAGAACGTGGAGGCGGAAGCAGCGTCACCTGGCCAAGATGCTGGTGTGGCTGTGCAGGAACCAAATTCACCCAGTAGGCCGTAAAGGACATGTATTGTCCCTGACCGTAGTTACAGCTCTACACATAGGTGCTGCCGTGCACTTTGGCAGACACGACAGGCTCAAGGACTGGCCCACCTTCTGTTCTGCATAAGTGTGCAGGGCTGGTACTGCCTTTTTGGCAAAGAAATGACGGTTTGGGACTCTCCACCTCGGCTCGGCACAAGCCATCAGTTCTCTGACATGTACAGAGTCCACCACTTGGAAAGGGAGGGACTGCAGTGTAAGCCGTGTACCGGGGTGGGCTCCCCAGAATACAGCAAAGTCACAGACAAGGAAAGCGACACTGACACCAGCTTACTACGCAAGAACAGAAACTTTACTAAGACAACGAGTAATAACATAAACATCACCAAAACAATACAAACATGCATGGAAAACGCTATATCACCGGACCCACAGTCAATGTCCCTGCCCACTGGACACCCCTAGCCGATGGCAAACGCAGCAGAGCCTGCAAGTCAAAAACTGCGCTGCAGTCCAGTACAGTACAGCCTAGCAAAACTATCTAATCCTAACTAACTAACTACTGCAAGACCTAGGCTAGTGTCTGTAACTTCAGACGCCACACAATATAACAATCAGTAACCAGGTGTACTGACCTGCGTCCATTCTGGGTCCGAGGATGCAGCCTACCAGGGATGGCCACCAACCTCATAGCAACCGTGCGGCCTTGCATGATGATGAGGCCTTCTGTCCACACACTGAACTGGTCTTCCTGGGACAACCTCTCTTTCAAAAGAGCTGGATTCAGTCAGGGTATAACAGCTACTCTCCTTCTTCTGAGTGTCCATTAACTGACAGACATCTGCAAGCCAGGATGGAATCGGATTCAGTCCCTCACAGCACAATCCAGATTAACACTTCCTGGTTCACTCACAGGCAGCAGCATGAGTCATCATCTCTTTTGCATATTCATATCTCAGAGTGTGCTGGCTGTAGCTGCAAAACAGTGGCCTCTATTGCCTGGAATGCCAAATGACAGTTCATGTACAGACATTATGCAGAAATAGCTGTTTTACAATCTCACAGCAGCACCAGCAACTTGGAAAGGAGCACATTCAGCTTCTGCGCCGTTGGATGAGTGCAAGCATACTTTTGTTTCTTGGCAATCGCTTCGGTGATCGATTGCTTGCAGAATGACTGACAAGGAGGAGCATCAGGACCAGCAGATTATGGGAAGGACAGACAGCTCCCTTCGGCTGAGGTGGTGGAGCCTTGACTGCCTAATGCTTGGGACGACCACTATTATCATTTGGGCTTTTTCAAGAGGGGGGATTTCGGTAGCCATGTTTTTAATCCAATTTTATATTTTTTGTTCTTTTAAACATATGTATTTGACATTTATTTGTACTGGCCTGCAGTAAAATTCATATCCAATGGCCATCTAATATACCTACAGTCACATAATATCTTGATCTTTTATGTACGGTGAATGCGTAATTTTTGGGGCCTGTAGTCTACTGGCCTGCAGTAAAACTAATATCCATTGACCGTCTAATATACCTCTAGCCACATAATCACTTGATCTTTTATGTACGGTGAATGCATAATTTTTGGGGCCTGTAATGTAACTGGCACACAGTAAAATTGTTATATGATGACTGCCTAATGTACCTCCAGCCACATTATCAATTGTTATTGTCTGTATTGTGAATTAATAATTTTTGGGGCCTGTAGTCCACTGACCGTCTAATATATCTCCAGCCACATAATCACTTGATCTTTTCTTTACGGTGAATGCCCAATTGTTGGGGCCTCTGAGGAATTCAACACCTGTGACAACCATGTGTTGTCGAATTTCACCTATTATCATTTCGGCTTTATTCAAGAGGGGGGATTTCGTCAGCCATGTTTTAAACATATGTATTTGACATTTATTTGTACTGGCCTGCAGTAAAATTGATATCCAATGACCGTCTAATATACCTCCAGCAACATAATCACTTGTTCTCTTCTGTACATTGAATGAATAATTTTTGGGGCCTGTACTCCACTGGCCTGAAGTTAAATTGTTATCCAATGACTGTCTAATATACCTCCAGCCACATAATCACTTGATGTTTTCTGTCCGGTGAATGCCTAATGTTTGGGGCCTGTACTCCTATGCGGCCTAAAATAAAATGTATCTAGGCTCCAGAAGGCTACATTTTTGACAGTTTCCTTTAAGACACATAAAAATTGCCACTGATTAAAATACATATTTTTTGTGGGAATCTTTGCCATTGATTTATGCACTTTTTATAAGTATTTGGTGGCTTCAATAATGACCTGAAGGTTTTTCAGGTTCTCCTGCCAATAAAGTGACAGGGGCCCGCCACAAACTTGTGGTTTGCAAACATTTGATCTCGTTCGCGAAAAGTCCTGGCTGATGTTCGTCCATCACTAGTCGTCACACTGTAATAATCTGTGTGGGAAAAGTGACTGCTCACTGTGCGGACTGCAGTTCAGAAGAGAGTGCATGTGGTGAGAGCTGTCAGTAATGAGATCTATATCCTGCTTATAATGCCGTGGTTCTGACTGTAGATTGCTGCACTAACGTTATCAGCAGAAATATCTTTTGTGTCTACAAATAATAGACTTTCTACAGAATAGAGTGAGAAATAGATCTGTTGATTACATGTTGTAGTATACTGTGTGGCAGTGGAGCCGCCAGAAGGCCATAGGAAGGCAATTCAAGTCGTGTATCTCACCCAGAGCAAGCTGGGTGAGCAAGAGCAAGCAAAGCAAGCTGGGTGAGAACAAGAAAGCCTGGGAAATAGGGTTGTCCCATTGTTTGAAGCAGCTAGGCTGGTAATGAGGTTAATTAGCAGCCAGCTGAGGAGCCAGAATAAATCTGGGCTGAGCTCCTCAATCAGGGCTCTCCCAGTCTGGTAAAGGAGCAGGCTGTGTCAAGGCCTGTGGGAGCTGGGATGTGTGGAGGTTAGCTGTACAAATGGTAGGCAGTCGGCAGGATTGGATGCAACATAAGGGTTTTATTGGGAAAAAAATACACAACTAAAATTGTTCCAACAGGATGGCTTGGCTTCAGCCCATTAAAGTTAAGTCACATAAAGCACTTATCTTCAGCCCTCATGTGTCATAACAGTTCAATTTTTAAACAGGCAGAAATACAGGAGTCACCTTTGTGCAGAGTCTTGCCTCTTTCCTTCTCTGGAACACTGTGGAGAGGAATGCTCTCAAGTCTTCTCCAGAAAACCCTTATGTTGCATCCAATCCTGCCGACTGCCTACCATTTGTACAGGTAACCTTCACATATGGTGGAGAATGTGGGCACGCACAGATAAGGTGACTCCCAGCCAGGCCATGATTTCTGCCTTAAGGATATCAGTCTTTGGCCTTCACTGCCGTTAAATCAAAATATGCTTTTTGCAACACCCCAGTCAAATAAGGCGCCAGAACCTCAGTACATTCAGCCGCAGGGAGTTACTCCCTTTCCACAATCCTTTCAAACACCACCAGATAAGCCTCGTCGTCTGGGGTCATTTTTTGCAAGGTGCGGTCCACTGCCTTTTTTACATTCACAGTCCCAGATAACTTCTCCATATTCCTTGGCTGAGATGACACACTCTCTCTCAGGACTGTGATCTGTCCCAGCAACAGACGGTTGGTTTCCTGCTGGGCAGCACTGACCTGCACCAACTGCTTAACCAGCTCCTCCATGGCAGGAGCCTCACTGGGCAACAATGTAGCAGCCTTTACCCAGGACATACGCAGGTTACAGAGTTAAAACAAACAAACAAAAAAAAAATTATGCAGCCGTTACCCTTAGCAATCACCTGCCCGCATCCGACACCATATGTGGAGGTTAGCTGTACAAATGGTAGGCAGTCGGCAGGATTGGATGCAACATAAGGGTTTTCTGGAGAGGACTTGGGAGCATTCCTCTCCACAGTGTTATTTTTATTTTTTTTAAGTCCAAATGATGCTTTTATTTTTAAGCACATCAGCACAAAAACAGCAACCAAAACATAAATCCTCAGCCATCTGGCCACTGACTAAACAGTTTTTTCCCTCTCTATCAGGATCTAGGTCTAACACCCAGCTCCCCAAAACATATCACAGTGTTTACCCCCAACACAGGGTTAGAGGGTCCTGGCTCCCACAGGCCTTGACACAGCCTGCTCCTTTCCCAGACTGGGAGAGCCCTGATTGAGGAGCTTAGCCCAGATTTATTTGGGCTCCTCAGCTGGCTGCTAATTAACCTCATTACCAGCCTAGCTGCTGCAAACAATGGAAAAACCTTATTTTCCCAGGCTTTCTTGTTCTCACCCAGCTTGCTCTGGGTGAGATACACCACTTGAATGGCCTTCCTATGGCCTTCTGGCAGCTCCACTGCCACAACTATAAGACTCACCATGTTGTGGAATCGAATAAAATCTTACTACCAAGTTACTTGCAAGTTCCATCAGCCTATATGTAAGTGGCTGCTAGCTGGTTGTGTAACAGGATGTGGGGGCGGAGCAGCAGAACTTGTGCTAGTGCATGTGAAATCAACAGGAACGCCCACAGAGCCTCATAGGAGATGACAGCACTGAGCAAAAATCATATTAGAGCATTTCTGAGTGCATGTGAAGCAAAGCTGATACTAGTAAATAGGGATGAGCGAATACACTGCAGATTAAACATCGATTTGCATAATACTGCGTTTGAATACTGTACTGAGCGGGCACTCTGTATAGTATAAGAATGTATTGGCTTCTATGAGCTGAAGTTATTACTTCTTGAAGTCTCGCAAGGCTTCACATAATAATTTCATAAATCAATTTTTACTGTAAAAAAAAAATTCCCGAACTCGGGTTCGGTTCCAAGGTACCACTCTGAACCCTACAGTAGAAATTGATTAATGAAGTTATTATGCGAGACTTCAAGAAGTAATAACTTCGGCTCATATGAGCCAATACATTCTAATACTGCACGGAGTGCTCGCTCCGTACAGTAAAGAAACAAAGTATTATGCGAATCGACTTCGGATGTTTCATCCAAAGTCGATTCACTCATCCCTACCAGTAAACAAACAAGTGCAAATTTATTATGTGCTGCACTACGGTAAGATATGTGTTTGTTGATTTTTAGTGCACAAAGGTGTCCATAGCCTTTAACCAGTAGTTAATGAAGCTATTATTCTACCGTGAAGAAGACATAAAGCATTTTCATTCCATGTATTAGTCTGTAATTGCCATTACTGGTGAAGTGTTATAAAACCCCTTAAGTCTGTCACTAACTAATTCATCTCCTGAGAGAGTTTGTCAATGTGCAAGTTTTGTTTTCTTTGAAACTAATATACCTGTTCCCCTTGAAAACCCCTTTCAACCCTGCAGGGAATGTGCTGATACACACAGCCAGCAAAGGTTCATTTAGAGCTTGCTGAGAGATGGCTGGCTGTAAAGAATTGAACTGATGTCACACATCATATAGAATAGGTAATGAGGCATTATTAGAATGACTCCCAAATTCAAGATGTTTTACACTATGTATGTACATTAGATTTGTTGCAACAGCTATCTCTTTTCAGTGTATCCTTAAAGGAAGCCAACCAGAAGACATTTAAAATAGTCTCTCTCTTTACATTACTTTAAAAAGGTGATTTTATTTTAAAGTGTCCCTATCTTTTCAAGTGATTTTTCAAAATAAGTTGTTTGTGTATGAGGAATAACACTATATCTTACCAGAATTAGGGGGGGATGTTCACAATAGTGTTAGGGATTCCGTTATGGCTTTCCGTTATAACATGGTTACAACGGAAAATAACGAAATGCCCAGACGAATGCAAAATGGAAGCCTTTAACCACTTCAACCCCCCTAGCTGAAACACCCTTAATGACCAGGCCACTTTTTACACTTCTGCACTACACTACTTTCACCGTTTATTGCTCGGTCATACAACTTACCACCCAAATGAATTTTACCTCCTTTTCTTCTCACTAATAGAGCTTTCATTTGGTGGTATTTCATTGCTGCTGACATTTTTACTTTTTTTGTTATTAATCGAAATTTAACGATTTTTTGGCAAAAAAATCAAAAAAATGTCACTTTCAGTTGTAAAATTTTGCAAAAAAAACGACATCCATATATACATTTTTCGCTAAATTTATTGTTCTACATGTCTTTGATAAAAAAAAAATGTATGGGTAAAAAAATGGTTTGGGTAAAAGTTATAGCGTTTACAAACTATGGTACAAAAATGTGAACTTCCGCTTTTTGAAGCAGCTCTGACTTTCTGAGCACCTGTTATGTTTCCTGAGGTTCTACAATGCCCAGACAGTACAAACACCCCACAAATGACCCCATTTCGGAAAATAGACACCCTAAGGTATTCACTGATGGGCATAGTGAGTTCATAGAACTTTTTATTTTTTGTCACAAGTTAGCGGAAAATGACGATTTTTTTTTTTTTTCCGCTTTTTGAAGCAGCTCTGACTTTCTGAGCACCTGTTATGTTTCCTGAGGTTCTACAATGCCCAGGGCAGTATAAATACCCCACATGTGACCCCATTTTGGAAAGAAGACACCCCAAGGTATTCAATGAGGGGCATGGCGAGTTCATGTAATTATTTTTTTTTGGCACAAGTTAGCGGAAATTTTTTATTTTTTTTGTATTTTCTCACAAAGTCTCCCTTTCCGCTAACTTGGGACAAAAATTTCAATCTTTCATGGACTCAATATGCCCCTCACGGAATACCTTGGGGTGTCTTCTTTCCTAAATGGGGTCACATGTGGGGTATTTATACTGCCCTGGCATTTTAGGGGCCCGAAAGCGTGAGAAGAAGTCTGGAATATAAATGTCTAAAAAATGTTACGCATTTGGATTCCGTGAGGGGTATGGTGAGTTCATGTGAGATTTTATTTTTTGACACAAGTTAGTGGAATATGAGACTTTGTAAGAAATATAAAATAAAAATAAAATATCTATTTCCGCTAACGTGCCCAAAAAAATGTCTAAATGGAGCCTTACAGGGGGGTGATCAATGACAGGGGGGTGATCAGGGAGTCTATATGGGGTGATCACCCCCCTGTCATTGATCACCCCCCTGTAAGGCTCCATTCAGACGTACGTATGTGTTTTGCGGATCCGATCCATTTATCCGTGGATCCGTAAAAATCATACAGACGTCTGAATGGAGCCTTACAGGGGGGTGATCAATGACAGGGGGGTGATCAATGACAGGGGGGTGATCAGGGAATCTATATGGGTGATCACCCGCCTGTCATTGATCACAAAAGGGACCACCAGAGGACCAGGTAGCAGGTATTGATCACCCCCCTGTAAGGCTCCATTCAGACGTCCGTATGTGTTTTGCAGATCCGATCCATGTATCCGTGGATCCGTAAAAATCATACGGACGTCTGAATGGAGCCTTACAGGGGGGTGATCAATGACAGGGGGTGATCAATGACAGGGGGGTGATCAGGGAATCTATATGGGTGATTACCCCCCTGTCATTGATCACCCCCCTGTAAGGCTCCATTCAGACGTCCGTATGTGTTTTGCGGATCCGATCCATGTATCCATGTATCCGTGGATCCGTAAAAAATCATACAGACGTCTGAATGGAGCCTTACAGGGGGGTGATCAATGACAGGGGGTGATCAATGACATGGGGGTGATCAGGGAATCTATATGGGTGATCACCCGCCTGTCATTGATCACCCCCCTGTAAGGCTCCATTCTGTGTGCGCGCGTTCACAGGAAATTACGGCTCTCGCGAGATGACGTGTATATGCGTCGCTGAGTGCAGAGCTGCCACCTCCGGACCGCAGATCTGCGTTAGGCGGTCCGGAGGCGGTTAAAAGGCATTCCCTTTGCTTTCCGTCCTAATAGAAGTCTATGGGAAAGCATAACGGATCCGTCTGGGTCCCATTATGCAAGACTGAAAACAATGTCCTGTCGACAGGACTTTGTTTTCCGTCTTGCATAACGGGACCCAGACGGATCTGTTTTGATTCCCATAGACTTTTATTACAACGGAAAGCAAATGGAATGCCTTTTAAAGGCTTTCATTTTAGGGAATAACACACACCTGGCCATGGAACAGCTGAGAAGCCAATTATCCCATAACTTTTGGTTCCTTAACAAGTGGGAGGCACATATGCAAACTGTTGTAATTCCTACACCGCTCACCTGATTTGGATGTAAATACCCTCAAATTAAAGCTGACAGTCTGCAGTTAAAGCACATCTTGTTAGTTTCAAATCTATTGTAGTAGTGTATAGAGCCACAAATGTTAGAATTGTGTTGATGTACCAATATTTATGGACCTGACTGTAAAAAAGACTCAGTAAAAGACTCAGTAAAACCTATCATTTATACATTGAAATCCCTTTCTGTCATCAGTTGTATACAGGGGAGGCAATATCAGTGATTTATTGTATTGCTTATGTAAGTGTGTATACAGAGACAGCTATCAGTCACTGATAGCTGTGCGCAGGGGGGGTGTTAAGTTCAGAAAAACTAGAGATTTAAATGACATGTTTTACTGAATCTTTTCCAACACAACTATGAGGTACATCTACAGTACGCAGCCCTGCAGTGTATTCCGATGTGAGGTCACGGTTAATAGGCAAACAAGGGTTGCTCTTGGTTACTCACAGTTTATGGGGAGACCCTGGGCAGGCGTACCGCAGTGATGGAGAGGCTGGCATAGGAGACCTCTGGGGCACTCTCAGTGCATAGGGACCAGGCCTGATGGTAGATGAGGTGCCCTGGATGTCGCAAGTGTTTAATGTGCCAGTGGCAAGGTCCCTTTAAGATTTGTGACGCCAGTGCCAGTTAACTGGGAACAGTTAACTTTGTACAGTCTTTTGTAAAGTTCCATATGACAGCAGCAGATATAAGCAGGCTTTCACAACAATGGCAGGTACAATGTTCTTTGCAAGATACTCAGAGGGTAAAAACAACACTTACAGACCAGGCTGCACTTTTCCTCAGAAATCCTCTGCACTATTCCTCAGAACTCCTGGCTGTCTCAATCCCAAGGCCCGTATGCCCTAATGCTGGCTTTATCCTTGGTAGAAAATGTCCTCAGGTATAAATCCCTTGCTTTGGGTGAATCCTTCTGCCCTTCAGCTCTCTTGTCTAGCTGGAATGCTGGCTCTGCTCTGCTAATGGGAACTTGGTTTCTCTCAGGAGGCAAACCCTTCTCCTGGTGTAAATCTTCTGAGCTAACTATGGCTCAATATCCTCAGGCAGGCTTGTCTACTCTCACTGGCCTCCTGGTGGCAACTAGAAGCCTGGGCTATCCAGTTGCATGTCAGAAGCTCCCTTCAGATGTTGCCTAGCTAAAGTCCACACTGCTTCTGACTCTACACACCTCTCACTGAACAGGACCTGACTATTTATATTAGGGGTTCCCTAGCTCCCTCTACTGCCTAGGAGGAAGGACTACACCCTAACAGGGCTGATACACAAATACACAGGGAAATGCACATAAAAACATATGAAAATACATAAAAATGGACTGTTAAATACAATGCCACTGTTCCACTGGAGATGGAGAACAACGTGGCCAAATTGACCCTTGTGTAGTGCCCACATTTACCTAGTCGGAAACTACACATCAAGACTGACATTAGCAGGGGCGGAGTTTCGCAGACGAGCCGCATGCACACTGCTCCCTGAGCTCCGCTGCTGGCCTGCCCTTAATGGGCCATTTATTAGTTTTCAGGCAACCTAAACATGGGCAAGACTTCCAGAGACAGGTCCAGAGACCTATAGGGAGCTCCAAAACTGGGCTCCAATCAAGGGGAAATCGAATGGTTTATGAAAAGGACGCCTTAGCCACGGCACCTAAAGCTTGCAAGATGGCGCCGGCTAAGCAGAAAAGCACACATGTGACTGAAGCTGAGGACTTGGAAGCTGATGGCGGGAGTGAAGTGGAGGATCCCTCGGCAGCAGGAGAGGACCAGAAGATTTCTAAATCCTTCCTTAAAGACCTGCTGGACCAGTCACTGAAACCTTTGGTACATGAACTTAAAGACTTTAAGCAGGACTTAAGGCACATGCACTCCAGGTTTTAGACTCTAGAAACGACCCAAAAATCTATTATAGACTTCAACACTGAAGTAGCTCATAACCTAGATAACTGCCAGGCCCATGTGAACCACTTGTATTCCTTGATAGAAGACCAGGAAAATCATGGTCACAGGAACAATTTAAGGTTAAAGGGTCTGCCTGAATCTGTGACCCCAGATATGCTGATTCCCGCCCTTACCTCCATTTTTACTGACCTGCTGGGCCAAGAGTCGGGCAATCTGGAGATAGACTGAACGCATAGAGTGTTTCGCCCCCTACCAAAACAGCATGAAGCCCCGAGGGACGTCATCTGCAGACTGGTTCACTACCAGACAAAATAAAAAATCCTGGCAGCCTCTCGGTCAGCAGCCCCCATTATGTATGAAGGCTCCACTGTCACTGTATATCAGGATCTGTCCTCTATGATGCACTGCAAAAGAAATCACCTGAGACCATTGCTGGACATCCTCAGGAGTGAGAAAATTCCATACCTTTGGCTGTACTCCTTTGGCTTGCTGATCAACTCACCTGGCCATAAGCTAGTAGTTTGTACCTTAGCGGACCTGCAGAGGGTATGTGAGGCCCTAGAGATCTGGACATCACCGTTTGGAATGTTGCCCAAAATATAGCATCCTTACCTTCACTCCCAGGGATAACCCCCTGGACACCGGTGACATCTGCCAAACAACAGCATCTGAAAGCCACAGCTCACAAGATGACCCCGAGGAGACTACAGCCAGCACAGGAGGGTCTACCAGATGACAGGCCCGGTGAGGCGGCTATAGGCCGTGTGGATGGAAAGTTCTTCCCCTTACGACCGACCGACTGGGTCCACAGCACTGTTATATTTCTACCTTTAATGGTTTAATTTGACTGATAAAATTTTAAGAGTCTTCTCTTACTGAAAAACATGTTCATAGAATTGTTTTACTGTTTCCATTCCCTGTCCACCTTGTCTGTCTACCCCCTCCCTCATTTTTCCCCCAGTCAGCTTAATATGGAAAGTATCCTAAGTTATAAAGAAAATAGGGTCCCTCATCGGGGGTTACCTCCCTACTGGGGCTCTCACCTCTAGCCCATCGTTATAAAGTCTCCACTGATTATCTAGAAATGTTATCTTTTTTTTATTTTTATGATTTATCTATGGCCACTACTAAAGTCTGTACTTTTAATGTGAAAGTTCTGAATGCACCAGCAAAGAGGAGCCAAATATGCAAATTCCTAAACAAGCATAAGGTAGGAATAGCTTTGTTACAGGAAACACACTTTAGACACAAGTATTAGGCAATTGTAAATTGTCCTGTTTGTGAGAGGGGAGACTGGACCCTACAGCCTATTTATACCTGCAGGCACACAGCCACAGGTGCGGTACGTCGACGTTACAGTTGCACTTCTGGTTCGGCTGGGGGTTATCATCAGGTTCTGTGTGCACTACTGGTGGTTTGGCATTTTTCCACAGCAGGCACTGCTACAACTGGTAGGACGAAGGCTGCTGGGGCTTGCTGGCAGTCTGGAAGTACTTGGGTTGGACGGCACTCCTCTAGAGTCCTTTTTTGTATGGTGCTCAGTGGTAATTTGAGACGATATATAGTAAAAGAGACCACGGCACTCGTTTTTCGTATATATGAAAAAATATTTTTATATTTTCATTATTTTAATTTCATGATATTTTTATCTTATTTCATCATTTCATCATTCATAATTTCATTGTTTGTTAGCATCCAGGAATGCATAGACTTGGCCAACGTTTAACGTTTCGGTCCTTGTATGGGACCTTGATCATGGCCTGGAGTAGGATACAATGTAATGTGTCAGAAAACATTATACATGATTAGAATAAATTAAAGTATAATTCATAGTATATATTACATTATAATTCATAGTACATATTACATGCATGTCAAGTTGTCCACTGTCGAATCGCTAGTGCCGCAGAGGGTAACTGGTAAGCATACTATCATTTCAGATATATATTTCATATAGATATCATCCATTGTGGAGTTACATACACATAGTTAGGCACAATTGGGTACAACATTGAGTGGCAGAATGGGAGAAAACACAGGAAAAAACAGGAAAAGCAGGAAAAAGCAAAGCAGAAGTCCACAACAAGTGAAAATAGTGATATGTCTCGCGAGATTCATAGTTGGCAAGGGCAAAAATAGGCAGGCATTTGGCAAAGTCATGCAGGGTAGCAGGGCTTCTCTGGGGTGGCGAGACCTGTAAAGTGTTGCAGAGGTTATATCTATTGTCATTAGGCTTGATAACATGCTGTAGTAAGGCTAGACATATAAGCATACACCAGATAGGAGAGGGGCCTCTGGTATAACACTAGGTAAGGGTCAGGGTCACCTCCCTTGGGGACATCTTGTCTGAAGCTGCCGTGGATGGAGAGAGTAAATGAGGGTGTCGGTCGGTATTTACCTTTGTCCGGGCTGCATGTTGCCTGCGTGGGGATGCGCTGGTGTGAGCAGCGCTGATGCCTTATTTAAAGTGTGCCGCCGGTGTGGGCGGGCGTCATGCGCACGCCTCCGGCTCCGTCGCACGCATGACGCCGCCGCGCACAGGCGAATGACGTCACTGCAGCGGCGGCGCCGGCGCGCATGCGCACTTGGCCCGCCGAAACCTGAGCTGGCAAGGAAGTGCTGGTATGGATAATGTAGGGGGCATAGAGGGCTTAGAACAAGGGCCCGTTTTGAATAGATGAGTGCAGGCAGAATTACGGTGGAGGCAAGCTGAAAACTGGGATACATATGGCGACCCAACCAGGATATATACATGCTAATAATGACTAGCTTATAGAAATAATGACTAGATTAGTTCAGTCATTCTGAAATTGGTTATATAATGAGTATAATACAGACATATTATGAGTATAGTATAATATAATATGCTATAGATTGCATCTTCTGTTGTATATCTACACTCACCTAAAGAATTATTAGGAACACCATACTAATACTGTGTTGGACCCCCTTTTGCCTTCAGAACTGCTCAGGTAGCCCGTGGCATTTAAACAATGGCCAATTGGCACTAAGGGGCCTAAAGTGTGCCCAGAAAACATCCCCCACACCATTACACCACCACCACCACCAGCCTGCACAGTGGTAACTAGGCATGATGGATACATGTTCTCATTCTGTTTACTCCAAATTCGGACTCTACCATTTGAATGTCTCAACAGAAATCGAGACTCATCAGACCAGGCAAAATTTTTCCAGTCTTCAACAGTCCAATTTTGGTGAGCTTGTGCAAATTGTAGCCTCTTTTTCCTATTTGTAGTGGAGATGAGTGGTACCCGGTGGGGTCTTCTGCTGTTGTAGCCCATCCGCCTCAAGGTTGTGCGTGTTGTGGCTTCACAAATGCTTTGCTGCATACCTCGGTTGTAACGAGTGGTTATTTCAGTCAACGTTGCTCTTCTATCAGCTTGAATCAGTCGGCCCATTCTCCTCTGACCTCTAGCGTCAACAAGGCATTTTCGCCCACAGGACTGCCGCATACTGGATGTTTTTCCCTTTTCACACCATTCTTTGTAAACCCTAGAAATGGTTGTGCGTGAAAATCCCAGTAACTGAGCAGATTGTGAAATACTCAGACCGGCCCGTCTGGCACCAACAACCATGCCAAGCTCAAAATTGCTTAAATCACCTTTCTTTCCCATTCTGACATTCAGTTTGGAGTTCAGGAGATTGTCTTGACCAGGACCACAACCCTACATGCATTGAAGCAACTGCCATGTGATTGGTTGACTAGATAATCGCATTAATGAGAAATAGAACAGGTGTTCCTAATAATTCTTTAGGTGAGTGTATATAGAAACTATACTTAAATACTATATGACTATATTGTAACTATACTTAAATACGATATGACTATATTGTATCATATACTACCTGGTTGGGATGGACTTTAAGAGTCATTTTGTCTGTGGGAGGTAAAAGAGAAAATGGTATTAGTAAACATCTCATTACAACAAAAAAGCATTTACATTAAATACGAAAGAAAAGAGGTGGATGTGGAGATTATGAGATATATGTCCAATTTTAGTTATATATCCTCACGTTTAGTAGTATAAGTCTGGATGAGTTATCACGATGTACAAAAATCAAAGTCCCGATTCATACCATTTGGAAAAAGGGTATTAAGTTCGAATATCCAAAACGATTTGCGTTCTTTCAGACGCGCGATCCGGTTACCGCCTCTTCTTCCCGCCGGTATTTGTTCCGGTATTTGGAATCTAAGTTGGCTGATTTGATGTTTTGCAAGGGAGAAGTGATGTGGGATGGGTTGTTCAGTTCTGTTACACCGGATATCGGATTTGTGTTTGGAAATTCGGTCGCGTATGTTTTGCGTAGTTTCCCCCACGTAGGCCAGGCCGCAAGGGCATTTGATTAGATATACTACAAATGAGGAGCTACATGTGAAGAATTTTTTTTTGAGTGGTACATTTTACCCGAACGGGGATGTGTTATGCGATTCCCTTTGATTACATTAGTGCACTGTGCACAATGTAGGCATGGGTATGTTCCTGTTTTTTTCGGGGCTAGGGTGGTTTGTTGTAATGTGGCTTTGAGTGGGCCGATGTCGGCGTGTACTAATTTGTCTCTCAGATTGTTCGGTCTCTTGTAGCACATCCGTAAGGGATGTTTGAATTCAACGACTTCAGGGTAAGACTGTTGAAGGAGAGGCCAATGTTTTTTAACAATGGACTGAATCTTTGGGACGAACGGATGGTAAGTCACCACTAGGGGGACTCATGGTGGGGATACAGTCTTAGGTGGTATAGGTGCTGTGGATGTGGCAAGTGCAAGTTCTTTAGTGAGTAAGGAGGTGGGGTAGCCTCTGTCTTGGAATTTGTTGGACATTTCAGTAAGTCGCTGTTCTTTCAAGATGGGATTTCCTACGATCCTGGTTACTCTTTTGAACTGTGAGCGTGGTAGAGATTTTTTGGATGGCAGCTGGAAAAGTGTAATAGGGTATTCCGGTCAGTAAGTTTAGTATATAAATCTGTTGTGAGGGTACCTGTCTCTGTTTTCAGAACTACTGTGTCCAAGAAACTGATAGATAGCACATCTGTGTGGGAGGTGAATGTTAGGTCGGGATCTTGACTATTGATATACTCAGTAAATTCAGTAAATGAATTTACATCGCCGTGCCAAATGCAGAAAATGTCGTCGATGTATTGGTGCCAAATTTTGGCATGGGTCAGGAAGAGGGGGTTAGTATAGACTAAGTCTTCTTCAAATTTAGCCATAAATGCATTGGCATATGGCGGCGCCACGTTGGCCCCCATAGCTGTACCCCGCTGTTGTACATAGAAATCATCCCCAAACATGAAGTAATTATTCTCCAGTACAAATCTGAGTAGGTCCGTACAGAACCTTTGTGTGTCTGTGGAGTAATCAGAAGTGGTTAAGAGTGTTTCGACGGCCTGAATGCCTTTATCATGTGAGATGGAAGTGTAGAGACTGTTGACATCAAGTGTTATCAGAAGATCCTCAGGAGTGATATTGGTGGTGTTTAGAATGATGGATAGAAAATGTGATGTGTCAAGGAGGAAGGAACATGTCCTTTTCACTAGTGGGGTCAGTATTTTTTCTAAAAAAATGGACAGGGGAGAGAGTATGGGGTCGGTGGAGGCTACGATTGGCCTACCTGGTGGGTTGGACATGTTTTTATGTATTTTGGGTAGTGTGTAAAGTACTGGGGTAACGGGATTTTCGTTAATGAGAAACGTGTAGGTAGCCTTATCAATAGTGCCTAGCTGGAGATGGTAATCAAGGAAGTTGCCAATTTCTCTTTTAATGCGGAAGAGTGGGTTGAGTGTGACTTTTTTGTACGTACTGACATCAGTCAGTTGTCGTCTGATCTCAGCTATGTAAGCTGTGGTATCCATTACCACAATTGCTCCTCCTTTGTCCGCCGGTTTAATGGGTATAGATTTGTCGTCTTGGAGAAATTTAAGGGCCATATGTTCCTCGCTTTTCAGGTTTTGCGGAGTGTGTATAACTCCTGTCTTAAGGTCATTTATGTTCTTAGTGATTTCATTTTGTACGAGGTTGATAAAGGTTTATGCAGCATGATAGTGTTTAGGGGGCATATATTTACTTCTATTGCTTAGGTTTAGGGACTTTAGGGAGAGTTCTGTAGTGGTGCTGGGTGTCGGAGCCGTTAGTGGTGTTGTTGGCTGTGTGGAGAAGTGTGCTTTTAGTCGTATGGATCTGTAGAATCTTTGGAGTTCCTGTTCGAGTGTAAAGCGACGTAGGTTACCGTAGGGACAAAAGGATAAGCCTTTTGAGAGTGTATTGAGTTCTGCTGGGGATAATGTGCGTGAGGAAATATTTAAAATTATGTTCCTACCTGGGAGCGGGTCTGGATGCCTGTCTGACTGTGATTGGTGGGAACCTCGTCCTCGGCGTATGCGGCGGGTCTTCTTCTCCCCGGTCGGTATCCACGTCGGTGGAAAAAACGTTGGTTGCGGTAATTGTTTGGTCTGTCGCTTCCTGAAGAGGAGGATGCGTATCCTGGGAAAGAGTAGTCGGAGCCCTTGGAGGTACCTTGCCATTGCCAACGGTAAATCTTCTTTAAGTGGTAGTATTCCGAGTCGCGAATAAATTTATTCCTCTTGGTATTTTCTAGGAATTTCCGGTGTTCTTCTAGAGCAGGCATGCTCAACCTGCGGCCCTCCAGCTGTTTTAAAACTACATCTCCCACAATGCCCTGCTGTAGGCTGATAGCTGTAGGGTGTTCAGGCATGCTGGGAGTTGTAGTTTTGCAACAGCTGGAGGGCTGCAGGTTGAGCATGCCTGTTCTAGAGTGTTGTCGGTCTTTTTCTTGAGTTCGGACCACTCGTCAGCTGAAATTGTAGAGACTAATTGGGTTTCAATGGCCGTTAGTTTTTCTTGTGATTCTTTAATTGATTGTTGTAGAAATTCTATGCACAGCACGATGATATCAAAGGAACACTTGTTGATGATAGATTCAAATTTTGTACAATATTCGGTATTTGAAGGGAAGAGAGTCGGGCGAAGATGCACTCGTAGACCCCTTGGAATTTTCTTTTGTTTGTGGTATTCTGCCAGTGTTGTACAGTGTAACTCAGCAGAGAGTAGCTTCTTAGATTCGCGTTCCCAGTCACGTGATTTTAGTTCACTGTGTGAGACGTGTAGAAAATTGCTTGATGCGTTCACCCGGGAAACAATCTCCTCTGCGATAGCATTATCGTACGAGAAGGTGTTTGAAGACATTTGGAAGGTGCTCGGTCACAAAATTCTTAATCTTGAAGTACTTGGGTTGGACGGCACTCCTCTAGAGTCCTTTTTTGTACGGTGCTCAGTGGTAATTTGAGACGATATATAGTAAAAGGGACCACGGCACTCGTTTTTCGTATATATGAAAAAATATTTTTATATTTTCATTATTTTCATTTCATGATATTTTTATCTTATTTCATCATTTCATCAATCATAATTTCATTGTTTGTTAGCATCCAGGAATGCATAGACTTGGCCAACGTTTAACGTTTCGGTCCTTGTATGGGACCTTGATCACGGCCTGGAGTAAGATACAATGTAATGTGTCAGAAAACATTATACATGATTAGAATAAATTAAAGTATAATTCATAGTATATATTACATTATAATTCATAGTATATATTACATGCATGTCAAGTTGTCCACTGTCGAATCGCTAGTGCCGCAGAGGGTAACAGGTAAGCATACTATCATTTCAAATATATATTTCATATAGATATCATCCATTGTGGAGTTACATACACATAGTTAGGTACAATTGGGTACAACATTGAGTGGCAGAATGGGAGAAAACACAGGAAAAAACAGGAAAAGCAGGAAAAAGCAAAGCGGAAGTCCACAACAAGTGAAAATAGTGATATGTCTCGCGAGATTCATAGTTGGCAAGGGCAAAAATAGGCACAGTGACGTCATTCGCCTGTGCGCGGCGGCGTCATGCGTGCGACGGAGCCGGAGGCGTGCGCATGACGCCCGCCCACACCGGCGGCACACTTTAAATAAGGCATCAGCGCTGCTCACACTAGCGCATCCCCACGCAGGCAACATGCAGCCCGGACAAAGGTAAATACCGACCGACACCCTCATTTACTCTCTCCATCCACGGCAGCTTCAGACAAGATGTCCCCAAGGGAGGTGACCCTGACCCTTACCTAGTGTTATACCAGAGGCCCCTCTCCTATCTGGTGTATGCTTATATGTCTAGCCTTACTACAGCATGTTATCAAGCCTAATGACAATAGATATAACCTCTGCAACACTTTACAGGTCTCGCCACCCCAGAGAAGCCCTGCTACCCTGCATGACTTTGCCAAATGCCTGCCTATTTTTGCCCTTGCCAACTATGAATCTCGCGAGACAGATCACTATTTTCACTTGTTGTGGACTTCCGCTTTGCTTTTTCCTGCTTTTCCTGTTTTTTCCTGTGTTTTCTCCCATTCTGCCACTCAATGTTGTACCCAATTGTACCTAACTATTATGTGTATGTAACTCCACAATGGATGATATCTATATGAAATATATATCTGAAATGATAGTATGCTTACCTGTTACCCTCTGCGGCACTAGCGATTCGACAGTGGACAACTTGACATGCATGTAATATATACTATGAATTATAATGTAATATATACTATGAATTATACTTTAATTTATTCTAATCATGTATAATGTTTTCTGACACATTACATTGTATCTTACTCCAGGCCGTGATCAAGGTCCCATACAAGGACCGAAACGTTAAACGTTGGCCAAGTCTATGCATTCCTGGATGCTAACAAACAATGAAATTATGAATGATGAAATGATGAAATAAGATAAAAATATCATGAAATTAAAATAATGAAAATATAAAAATATGCTGGCAGTCTGGGACATGTTACGATCATAGCTGTTATCCGGGGGGCAGGGTTGGCGGTGCTTACTTTAAGTTTCGTTCCTGTCTCTAATGGCGCGCACTGGGCTCACAGCCGCCATGCTCAGCCCTTCCCAGTGCATGTAGTAGTGATCGGGGTGTGCGGGCGCCATCTGCTGGTCATTTTTCGCTGCGCAGCTCTGCAGCTTTGCCAGCACATTTAAGTGCTGCTCGTTATGTTCTATGTGTTTAGCTGTTTGTTGCTGGGGGGTCTGGGGGGGTCTGGGGCCCACAAGTTAGTTTAATACTTGAAAAAAAAGGAGAAAATAAAATAAAGCTATGCAATTAATAACTGTTACATTATAATGGTGCATTTTATGGTTGGTTATCATAGGGGGGTTACTTGACTACTACTTTCACATGGTTAGTTGATTTTCCTTCATTTCAGTAGTACAGTCAACTACACTAGGTGTGCGCTGCAGTCCTATTGTTACATTGTCTACCTATCAAAGGTAGGTATGGTAGGGGCCTTGTTTGTCATACTATTTACGCATGCTGCTGGGCAGGGGGTTAGTCTGTGTTTTAACGCGGGTGTGCCTTTATTCCACCTCCTCCACAGGCACTAGATTGCCTGTTAGCGCTTCTAGTAGTTCTACTGTTCACGGATGGGGCTAGTTGGTAACTGTCATGGCATTTCCATTAAGGTATATGTCTTAAAAAAAATATATATATATATATATATATATATATATATATAAATAAATAAAATTTGTGTTAAAAAATAATAATAATAATAATAATAATAAAATATATATTTTTTATTTTTATACGCAAGGTCTGTCACAACTACAGGTTCGATTTCAAGTCCTGTCACGACTTCAGGCAACGGGTATAGTTGGTACCTGCAGTCGGGTCCACTGTCATGGCATTTCCAATAAGGTATATGTTTAAAAAAGAAATGGTGTGTTTTAAAAAAAATATATATATATATTATTAAAAAAATATTTTATAAAAAAAATAATAATGATATATATATATATATATATATATATTATTTTTTTTTTATACGCAAGGTCTGTCACGACTACAGGCTCAGTTTTATGTCCTGTCACGACTACAGGCAATGGGGCAATGTCTGTCACGACTACAGACTCGATTTCAAGTGCTGTCACGACTACAGGCAAACGATGCAATGTCTGTCACGACTACAGACTCAATTTCAAGTCCTGTCATGACTACAGGCAATGGGGCAATGTCTGTCACGACTACAGACTCGATTTCAAGTCCTGTAATGATTACAGGCAACAGGGCTATGTCTGTCACGACTACAGACTAGTTTACTAGTCCAGTCACGATTGCAGCCAACAGTGCAATGTCTGTCACGACTACAGACTCAATGTGAAGTCATGTCACGACTACAGGCAACATTCCAATGTCTGTCTCGACTACAGACTCGATTTGTAGTCCTGTCACGACTACAGGAGCAGCATTGATACGTCTGTCACATCTACAGACTCGATTTCTATTTCCGTCGCGACTACAGGCTCAGCATGGTAAGCTATCACGACTGTAGTCCTATTCCACGGTCATTAGTCTTGTCACGTCTACAGGATCAGGGTATAGTGGTTCACGACTATAGTTGACGTGTATTTAGTCTTGGTTGTACGTGGCGGTTGTCTTTACATAATTCATACTAAGATGTAGGTATATTGTTATTCAGGGTCTGCACGGTGCTTGTCAATTAGGGTGCTAGTTTGGTCTCTTGATTTATTTATCTCTTTTAGTAGAGATGTCTCAAGAGTTTCTTGCTGAGGGCTCAAACTCCTCTAGCGACAGTGGTGATCTGCAATCAGTACAAGGTGCTGTATCATCGTTGAGGTCATGGACCTTCCCCTAATTGACTGCAGAATTAGTTAAAAGAGGAATCCATTCTCAGCCTCAGCTAGAAAGGCAGAACTTTACTGTCTTCTCTATGGATTCGGCTGCATCAAGCCAGGAAGTGGTATCCATGAATACCATCCAGACTTCACTGACGCTGCTACGCGCTGTCATTTATACGATGGCTTTTCAATGTCTGACATTCAGGCTAGACTGGACAGTCCTAGCCAGTACTGCTGTTTCTGGCTTGATGGGGCAGACACAGATACCAGTTTATGCTCCTGGTGATACTAGATTGAATACAAAGCTCAATATTGCAGAGTTGGTGTTGGCCTTTAGCTTGTTTGGGGACATGGGTGGTACGCTTAGCCCACTTAGAAGGGAGGACTTGTGAACCGAGAACAAGGCAGGTGATTTGACTCCGCCACCAGAAAAGAGTGCGTACGCAGAAGTCAAGATTAAGAAAATTGCATTTACTATAAATTAATAAAAGCAGGTTAACAGTGAAGTTACAGAGGTAAAGACAAGCAAAATATTCAAAACAGTATAAACAATACAAGTTAAACACTGCAACAATTTTCACCTTTGCTGTGTCCGTATTCACAGTGCGGATACTAAGAAATAATAGTCCCAGAAACTGTCCCTAACTGACCCCAACTTTCAAGCGGGTGCACACCCCCCTTGTCCAAGTGGTCCAAGTGGACCACTTACAGTTTGTGGAAATGCACGATGGGGCCCGATGTCGTCCTTTTCCTTTAACCAGCGCAGGATCCGCAACAAAGAAGTCCTCCTCAGCAGGCTGGAAAACCAGTTGAATATAATCCAGAATTTTACAGTTACTGTCCGGTACCTCGACAGCACTGTGAGTCTCTTTACTGTTTCGGGCAATCTACTCAGCCCAATGTCGGCTCCACAGGTTAGTTGCTGCACACAGTCCTTTTTAACTTGGCTTCACTAAATGCACGGTTTCTTTGTACTCCATCCGTCTCTAGACTGAAGTTCACACAGCTTGGCTGTACAGGGAAGTATCTCCACACACAGCTTACACAGCACAGAACTTGTTTTCTATCTTGCCAATATGGCAGCAGCTGCAGTTCAAGTCTATCTTCCTCCTTCTTTCTGCTCACACTGACAGGCTGACATCATAAGGGCCGTGTCACTTCAACACTTAGCTGCTGCCTTAAAGAACTAGTATCACAGTAATACATTTTCTCTATGGTGAACTTCAATGCAAATTGGTCCTATGCTACCATCTACTGACCAAACGAATACTGCAGGCATTTTACATTTATCTGTATTACTGAAACAGCATTATACATTACATTTTAACACAGTTTACCAGGATAATGAAACTTAGAGACATTACATGACTGTTTCTTGCATATTCCCCCCCCCCCCCCACACACACACACACACACACACACTTTAAGATTGGCAGTTCCTGCCAATGACTGAATATCCAGAGGGCTGTACTTTTATACGTAGAGTGGTAATGTACTGTTGTATGGCAGGCCAAATAAACTCATCCTGCGCATACTGAACAGGGGGAGTGCCAGCATTTTGTCTAGTGGTGTGTCTGAGAACCACTGGTATACTCTGGGGTGCTGTAGCCATAGGCTGAGAAGGACCAGCAGATTCCGCACCAGAGGGGGAACAGTAGTCACAGGTGGAACATCCTCAGGAGTAAGCCCATTCCACATCACCAGTCTCTGACTGTGGGAGCTTGTTGACATTATCAGTTCCATCACAATTTGCTTCTTCAGATTGACACAGGTGCAACATATTTCTGTGAAGTACTCGGACACAATCAGTTCCTTCCTTCTGGACTTCGTACACTGGCCCATTTGCATACTTGCGGGCAACTACACGATATGGCACAGCCTCCCACCTGCTTTCCAATTTTCCTTGAGGCTTCTTGACACGTACCAGCACCAGGTCACCTGGCTGCAATGGTGCCCTTTGCACCGGGGTCTTATCAGGATGATAATTTTCTTGCAGACGCTGCTGCACCAATCAATGAACTGTCTCAAGTCTCTGCCGGTGTGTCGGCACCCAGGAGCCTGGATCTCTTGGAGGGAACCCATCCATATCATTTAACTGTATCTCTCTGACACTTCGCACAGACCGTCCGAAGAGAAGAGTATAAGGAGAATACCCTGTTGTAGAATGGACCTGATTGTTATAGGCCCACACCATCTGAGACAAGAACTGAGGCCACTGTAACTTCTTGTCCTCCTCCAAAGTCCGCACCATCTGTAGCAGAGTTCTATTTAATCGTTTGCAGGCTCCGTTTCCTTGGGGATGGTATGGAGTCGTGTGCAACTTCTTTATCCCGTAGATACGTTGAACCTCTTTCATTACATGTCCCTCAAAGCAAGCCCCTTGGTCAGAGTGGATGCGTTGTGGACACCCGTACACTCGGATGAAATCTTGGCATAGGGCTCGAGCTGCCGACTCAGCGGTCTGGTCCTTGGTGGCGGTCACCACCGCAAATTTGGTGAAGTGGTCCACCATTACGAGGCAGTACTGGTGCCCACTGTTGGATGGGCCCACCATTAGGTAGTCTATCATGACGATCTCCAAAGGTTCCTGGGTCACTATGGTTTGCAGGGGAGCTCTTTGTTCTATCGCCATATGTATCTCACAAGTTCGACATCTCTGACATACTTCTTCGACCATTTGACGGAGGCCTGGGCAGTAAATAAGTCGCTGTAGCCAACGAAAGGTCTTCTCATGACCAAAATGTCCACTCTTATTATGAGCCTCAAGAGCCAACGATTGAGCAAGTTAACTAGGCGCTACGATTTGGTAACGAATGTCGATTTCAGAAGGTAGATAAACCTTTCGGCATAGCACTACATTTTTAATCTCTAACTTTTCCCACTGACTCAGGACTGATAGCATTTCACGTGTCAGTCGTTCTCTTTCCTCTTTACAGGGCTTCTTGTCTTTCTCAACACACTTGATCATTTTCGCCAACCCCTCATGGGCCTGCTGTATGTCGTGAGGGGCCAAAGAAAGGAGCCGTTTCAGTCCCTTCCACTGCACACTGCATAGCAGTGACCAAGGCATGTGAAAATCTGCTGAAATCAGGCACCTCCACATGCTCTAACTCCTGAGCTACGTCTCCGCTGGGGGCCTGGGTAGTTACCCTAGAAAGTCCATCGGCATTTTGGTTCTCTGTCTTGGACCGATACTTAATGCGGTAATTGAACTTAGACATTCGGGCTATCCACCTCTGCTTCAAAGCCCCGAGCTTGGCATTTTCCAGGTGAGCTAATGGGTTGTTGTCAGTCAGTACTAATACTTCAGCTCCGGTCAAATACTCAGAGAATTTCTCAGTCATGGCCCATACCAGTGCCAACAGTTCTAACTTAAATAAACTATAATTGTCAGGGTTTCTCTCAGAATCTCGCAAGGATCGGCTGTCATACTCTATGACACGCTCTTGGCCACCCTGGAACTGAGAGAGCACCGCTCCGAGACCATACAGGCTTGCATCCGTATATAGCTGGAAGGGCAAGTGGTAATCAGCATACGCCAAGATTGGGGCCGTTGTAAGAGCATCCTTCAATGCCTGGAAGGCGTGTTCCTGTTCAGGGCCCCATTTCACGGACCAGTTCTTCAGACCCCCGGAGGTGCCTCGTAGGAGAGCATTAATTGGTGCGGCTACTCTAGCAAAGTCCTTAATAAACTGTCGATAGTAGCCGGCTACTCCCAGGAACGCTCTCACCTCTCGCAGGGTAGTCGGTGTCGGCCAATATTGAACAGCCACAATCTTGTCCCTCGACGGCCTTACCCCTTCTCCTGATACACAATGACCCAAGTAATCAATTTTAGATTGGAACAACCGACATTTACTGGGTTTCAGTTTGAGCCCATGTTCCTGCAATCGTTTAAATACTTGTCCTAACTGGTGGAGATGGTCCTCAAAGGTTGCAGAGTACACTATAATGTCGTCCAAGTAGATGAGAGTGAACTCAAAGTTGAAGTCACCAAGACATTTCTCCATCAATTGTTGTTCTCGAATTGCACCGCCATTCCATTTAGGGGTGGGGTTCTCGCCTTCCCCCATAGACACGGTTACGGTCCATTCATCTCGTTCAGCCGGCCTCAACTCCTCCGGAGTCACATAGAGGTTAGCCAGCAGCCTTCCTGGGGCTAGGTCTACACTCTGATCCTGGGTGTTCACACATTGGAGGGGTACTCTCCCATTGCGGACTACTGCCAAGGAACGGGCTACTAGCGGATCAACACTTCTTCCAGCTGTTGACAGTGGTTCTATAAACACAGCTATGCCCTCTAGTTTCCTACAGGTGCCTACAGGCATGGACACTATCATCTCCCGTCTGGGTGGCAATGTAACTTTTGTATGCAGAGGGACCGAAATTCGAGCAAGAGGACACTGTGCATCTAAACTTTTCTGTAAGCCACATGTTCGGACCAGCCGCTGGAAGGCCATTTGAGTAGGCCGATGGCTAGTGGTTTCTCTCCAATAACCGTGACCTTTCTTTTCAAAGAGAATCTGATCTAATTCTTTTAACACATTCATCCCCAAGATGACAGGGACCTTTACTTCATGTGACTCCTGTACCACCACAATGCCTTTCTTGCCTAGATCTTGGCCACATAATCTGACATTCATCCAGGCCACTCCCACCTCCGGTACTGGTAACTGATTAGCTGCGACCACTCGTATGAATGTATGGGGATCATATTTCACATGTTGCTGAAAGTACCATTCATAACAGTCTCTACTCAGGGTCGTTACTTGGGAACTCATGTCAATCATCCCGGTAACCGGAATGCCTTCCAATTCCATCTGTATGATGGGACTTGCAGCGATCAGATCCTCTTCAGGGCATTCTCCCCTCATACTCTCCTTCTCAGTTTCCCCTACTGCTCGCCCTACTGCAGCAAGGGATTTCAGTTTAACGGCGGTCTCTCATAAGCTTGTCACTGCTCTGAACATCTAGCAGCAATGTGGCCCACGCGTCCACACTCCCCCATCGGTCTCTCCTGGGAGTTGTACTACATTATTGGGACCCCTTTGGTAGGTCCTATCCTCATCCCTCCAGTGGGGTTGTGGGTGATTCTGACCTTCTTGGTGTAAACGGCCCACCCCTTCGTCTCTAGTTTTCTGGAGGCCTGCAATTCTCATAGAATTCTCATTACAATTGGTTTGTAGGTGTTCCATTTGCTCTTGCAATTTCTGCATTACTGTAAGTATCTCCTTAACTGTCCCTTTCTACTGTTTCTGGGCCAGAGCTAGCCCCCTGCGACAATGTAACTCCAACTGCGGTCTGAGGCTTCTGAACCATACTATTGGCACGTGAGATGGCCTCTACCTGTACGTCATGAAATTTAGCATCAGTCTCCCGTTGTATAAAGTCCTGCATAGCAACAGTCAAACTGCCATCACGGATCCCCAGAACAAACTGGTCACGGAGTGTCCGATCAGGGTTACAGAAGGCTGGTGAGCGCCCTCTTTCCTTCCCTTGAATATCTCGGAGCAGTTCTTGTAGGGCATTTGCATACTGAGGGAGACTTTCATTCTCCTTTTGTACCCTCTGGAAGAACCGTGCCTGCAGGGACCCCAGCAATGCGGTTTCTCCATAAAGAGTGTCTAGAATCTGGACAACTTGCTCAAATGTCTGTCTTTGTTCAAATGGCCACAATATCACTGTAGTCTTAGCATCTCTTTGTAACGTCAATATGGCTAGCTCTACTAGTACATCTGGTGCGGTCTGGTACATGCGCTGTACCATTCGTATCTGCTCTGCCCACATACTCACAGACATATTATTGCCATCAAACTTTGCTAACTGACGCATTACAGCCCCTGCTGGCATTCTTCCTCCAGCACCATCCCTCCTAACGGGTGCGTCGCCGTCCATTCTGGTAGGCGGATCCTGCCGACTACGCCAATTTGTGAACCGAGAACAAGGCAGGTGATTTGACTCCGCCACCAGAAAAGAGTGCGTACGCAGAAGTTAAGATTAAGAAAATTGCATTTACTATAAATTAATAAAAGCAGGTTAACAGTGAAGTTACAGAGGTAAAGACAAGCAAAATATTCAAAACCGTATAAACAATACAAGTTAAACACTGCAAAAAATTTCACCTTTGCTGTGTCCGTATTCGCAGTGCGGATACTAAGATATAATAGTCCCAAAAAACTGTCCCTAACTGACCCTAACTTTCAAGAGGGTGCACACCCCCCTTATCCCAGTGGTCCAAGTGCACTGCTTACAGTTTGTGGAAATGCACGGTGGGGCCCGATGTCGTCCTTTTCCTTTAACCAGCGCAGGATCTGCAACAAAGAAGTCCTCTTCAGCAGGCCGGAAAACCAGTTGAATATAATCCAGAATTTTACAGTTACTGTCCGGTACCTCTACAGCACTGTGAGTCTACTGTTTGGGGCAATCTACTCAGCCCATTATTGGCTCCACAGGTTAGTTGCTGCACACAGTCCTTTTTAACTTTGCTTCACTAAATGCACGGTTTCTTTATACTCCATCCGTCTCTAGACTGAAGTTCACACAGCTTGGCTGTACAAGGAAGTCCTTTAGTATCTCCACACACCTCTTACACAGCACAGAATTTGTTTTCTATCTTGCCAATATGGCGGCAGCTGCAGTTCAAGTCTATCTTCCTCCTTCTTTCTGCTCACACTGAGGCAGGCTGACATCATAAGGGCAGTGTCACTTCAACACTTAGCTGCTGCCTTAAAGAACTAGTATCACAGTAATACACTTTCTCTATGGTAAACTTCAATGCAGATTGGTCCTATGCTGCCATCTACTGACCAAACGAATACTGCAGGCATTTTACATTTATCTGTATTACTGAAACAGCATTATACATTAAATTTTAACACAGTTTACCAGGATAATGAAACTTAGAGACATTACATGACTTGATTCTTACAGACTTAGACCTCTATATGTTTTAAGTGGTAGACTTGGGATACAAATATGGTGGTACTGCATTCTACGACTATCACCGCTCATTTTCGGCTTAGGCAGCAGCCGCTTTTGCTCAGTGTCAGCATACCGTTGATTGGCCTATTATTGATACAGAGCTATTTTGTCGCCATTTTGTGAGACTTAAAGCCCCAACCTGTACGCTTTGTAACTCCTACGCCATACTGCTGGGTGGTGTTCTAATATTAAGTGCACAGCGGAACCATTCCCAGTCTAGCACTGTTCCAGGCCCGTCAGTTAGCAGTCTCTGGGGTGGATAAGTTGGGTCGGCCAATTAAATATTTAGGTAAACCACAAATTTGTAACAATTTAAATTATTCTGCGTGCCACTACAGCCAGTGTAGATTGTTGCAATTATGTGTGATTGCTTGAGGGCCCACCCCCGAGTTTCTTGCCCTCAAAAGGGCTATAATTCTGCATGACTAAGCGTGGTGAATGTGGAACTCCTTAGTGGTCACTTAGCCGCTCATCCAGACCCAGCTTGGGTACAGTTTGTGCTCAACGGCTTAGTTAATAGTTTTAATACGGGTATGCTTGCCCTCCCTCAATCTCCATACGATTGCACAAGTCTTGTCACGCCTACAGGCACGATATTACGAAGTCCGGTACCACTACAGACACGAGGTTATGAGTCCTATCACAACTGCAGGCATGATATTACTAAGTCTGTCACGACTACAGACATGAGGTTACAAGTCCTATCATGACTGCAGGCACTATATTACGAAGTCTGTCACGACTACAGACATGAGGTTACGAGTCCTGTCACGACTACAGGCACGATCATAAGTCCTGTTACTACGACAGGTACAAGGCTAGTAAGCCGGTAATGGCCACAGGCAGTGTGGTCTCAGCGGTCAGGTCACGATTACAAAATGCAACGCAGCAGCAATGTTGGTCCTGACAGGACTATAGCCATGGTTATTAGTCGATTGGCGCAGTATATAGGCACGGTTTCAGTAGCTGGTCACGGTACAGGCTTTAGGTAGCACGGGTTCTTTAAAGAGGTCATGAGTAGGCCCAGGGTAAGGTCAGTTAAATATAAAATAAAAAAATATAAAAAAAAGTATCTGACACCCTTATGTAGGGTAGATCTGGTTCGAAACAGATAATGTCATTTGTGAGGAGGTTCATTTGGCTGTCTTTACAACATAATTTTCACTTCATTTGCACACGTATTAGTGGGCAGTGTTAGGTCGCAGCGGGTGATCTATTCCGGCTTAATCTTCAACTCTCTTTTCTGGTTTTCCGGGCGCAGATCGTTAGCCGACGCCAACTCCTCGTCATTTCCAGTTGCTGATGGATTAGTGGCACATCTCCGTGTAGCCTAAAGCCTTATGGTTAAATCTTTGTCCACTAATACCCTTAGGACATATAAGACGGTCTGGCACTTGTTTAGTAATTAAGCATAACTACCTGCCTGCGGCACAAGGGCCTATAACTTACCTACTCGCATTTGTTGCCTTTTGCCACTCTCATCTACATTTGGCCCATAGCACTAGTAAACTGTACCTTGCTGTTATTCAACATTATTGGTATTGCCAGTATCCTGATCAACCGTCTCTGATCTCAGCACATCCCGTTAAGGTGTTATTGAAGGGTATTCAGAAGGAGTCTGTTAAGAAATGACCCACTCTGCAGCCTTTTCTGGCAGCATGGTTAGGTCTTTATCAGACATGTTGCAGAATAAACCATTTGGTCAGCATATCAGCTTACTAATTAGAACACAGCCATGTACTTGGCTTTCTATGGGTTCCTCAGGCCGTGTGAGTTTACCTTTGCCACTACATCTATAAATTACCTTCGGAAGAGTCAGTTGCTCAGCAGTAGCTCTTGCTATACCCTTACCTTAGAAGCTTGCAAGACGCCCCGGCCGGTGGAACCGGTAGGGGTCTAGTATTTTACCACCGGCAATAAGTGGCACACGGTGAAGGTATTACATGAATGGTTGTAGTTTATCAAGGCTGAGCCGGCTGTTTCCCCCTTGTTTAGGTTGGGGGCCGCACCTTTCAATATTCAAACGTTCCTGTAGTTTATCAGCATATTGTTGGCCAATTCAGGAACTAACCTTTTGTTAATTGCAGGTCATTTGTTTCGGATCGGCGCAGCTTTGGCTACTTCTGAACATAGTGTACTGGTTCATGTCATTTAAAAACTGGGTTGATGGAATTCTGCTCGCTATACTTGTTATGTTCCAGATCCTCACAGTGATGCCTTTCGTGTTTTGGTCATGTAATTATGTGTCATGGATATACATTTTGCTATATCTATGGAATGTTATTTTTGGCCCCTTTAGGCTGCCCTTCTACAGCAGTTCCGGCATAATCCTGCTGCTAGTAGGTTGAGTTAGGTAGGATGTGTTCTTACATGAGCCGATCCGAGCACAAGTGTTAGGCAATTGTAAATTGCTGTGTTTGTGAGAGGGCAGGCAGGGCCCTACAGCCTATTTATACCTGCAGGCAACAGCCACAGGTGCGGTACGTCGACGTTACATCCTTCCCAAAACCCCCACTTTTTCTCAGGGCACTTTATATTAGGGTTGCCCCCTTTAGGCTGCTCTTCTACAGCAGTTCCGGCATAATCCTGCTGCTAGTAGGTTGAGTTAGGTAGGGTGTGTTCTTACATGAGCCGATCCGAGCACAAGCATGTTCCTAGTCTATCACATTCGAAGTTTAATCAGCGGTTTCATAGTACACCTACTTTGTCCTGCATTCATCCCAAATTGACCCCGATGGGAGATATATCTTTCTCAAGGGGGACATAGGCTCCAAAATATTTACCTTGGGAAACATATATTCCCAAATGTCCTCCAGATTGAATGGTTGTGTAAGATATTGCTTCAATTTAGAGACTTTGCAGAGAGGTGTATTATTCTAGGAGGTGATCTGAACGTGGCAATGGACCCGACCCTGGACTCTTCCAGCTTCTCTACATTCATTTCCAGAACGGCTCTAGATAAGTTGCAGGCATCCTTGGCGGATTCTACTCTGGTGGATGTCTGACGAATGATGCACCCTGGAGATAGAGACTACGCTTTCTTCTCCCATCTTCACCACTCATATCACTGGCTAGATTACTTATTTGTCCCATCCCAACAACTGCATTTTGGTTAAAACTCAAAGATTGGAAATATTATTCTATCCGATCATTCACCGTTTTTCCTGACTTAAAACTTACAGGGCTTCCCCAAAGCAGCCTTGAGGTGGCGATTGAACTGCATCCTTCTGAGTGCGGAAACACATGTGAAACAAATAGAGGGAGCTCTACATGACTATTTCAGATTAAATGAATCTCCAGAGATATTCAGGGGCCTGCTTTGCCAGTTATTAGGGGTCATTTCATAGCCCTAGGAGCCCACATTAGCAAACTCAGACAACAGACCATATTGAAACTACAAGAGAAGATTACACACTTAGAGAGGTCCCATAAGCATCAGTTATCTCCTGACTTGCTCAGACAATTAACCCAGGCACGTACAGAACTTAAACACCTCCTTAATGTTAAAACTGCCAAACTATTCCTCTCCACCCAGTTTAAATATTATGCACATGGGAATAAGGCCTCCAAACTATTGATGGTGCAAATTAAGAAGAGGAAGGCCAGCTCTTATATTTCAGCAAAACTCCTACTGCACAACTATTACATACTACTGAACATAGCCCAGCAGTTTAGCAACTATTATAGCGACTGATATAACCTTAGGGCTCAAGCGACTCAGGCGGACTCAGATTCATGCAGAGACATCATCGATGCCTGGTTCTCCTCTCTTTCACTGCCCTCTATCGCAGACAAACAAGCTGCACTTTTAACTAGACCTTTCACTATGACCGAGCTGGAGGTGGCCCTGAAGGATTCCCCAGTGAACAAATCACCTGGTCCTGATGGACTGCCTTCGGGGCCATCCTCCTACAACGTTTGTTGAAAGTGTGCAGCATGGCTCTGGAAGGCTCACCTCTCCCAACGCAAGTGTGTACAGCACATATAACCATAATACCAAAAGAACAGAAAGACCCTACCCAATGTGCGAGTTATAGGCCCATATCATTATATATCATGATTTAAAACAATTTGCTAAACTCCTTGCCAACAGACTGAAACCATTTATCCCATATTTAATATCCCCTGAACTGGTAGGGTTTATCTCGAGGAGGGAGGGGAAGATGAATACTTCTCGCCTCCTTCATTTACTCCAATATGCAAAAAAATCATCTACGCCCCTGGTTCTACTCAGTACAGATGCAGAGAAGGCTTTATGACCGGATGGACAGGCTTTTTATGACTAGGGTCCTTCTCCACTTTGGGATTCCATCACGCTTTATCACAACAATTATGTCCATGTATGATTCCCCCGCGGCTCAGGTCTGGGTTAATGGTACACTCTCCCCCCCTTCGGCATCAGTAATGGAACCAGGCAGGGATGCCTATTGTCCCCTCTCCTATTCGTTTTAATGTTGGAGACAGCTTTACAAACTATCAGACAGGATGAGAGGATAAAGGGGCTCATCTTGGGAAATACCCAACACCAATTGACTGAATTCACGGATGATGTTCTCTTATTTCTTACAAACCCATCAGAGGCGTTCCCTGCAGTAGAATCCATATTAGACTATTTAGGTTTTTTGTCTAACTTCAAAATACATTTTAGTAAGTCCCAGGTCTTAAATGGCCTGTTCCAGTGTTGGGTGACATGAAGCCTGATTCTCTGCTATGACATGAAGCCTGAATCTCTGCTATGACATGAAGCCTGATTCTCTGCTATGGGACCTCTCTCCTCTGTCTGGGTGCCGGGGCCTAAAAATATCTGACAGTGGCCTGTTCCAGTGTTGGGTGACATGAAGCATGATTCTCTGCTATGACATGAAGCCTGTATCTCTGCTATGGGACCTCTCTCCTCTGTCTGGGTGCCGGGGCCTAAAAATATCTGACAGCGGCCTGTTCCAGTGTTGGGTGACATGAAGCATGATTCTCAGCTATGACGTGAAGCCTGAATCTCTGCTATGGGACCTCTCTCCTCTGTCTGGGTGCCGGGCCTAAATATCTGACAATGGACTGTTCCAGTTTTGGATGACGTGAAGCCTGATTCTCTGCTATGACATGAATCCTGATTCTCTGCTGACATGAAGCCTGAATCTCTGCTATGGGGACCTCTCTCCTCTGTCTGGGTGCCGGGGCCTAAATATCTGACAATGGACTGTTCCAGTTTTGGGTGACGTGAAGCCTGATTCTCTGCTATGACATAAAGCCTGAATCTCTGCTATGGGACCTCTCTCCTCTATCTGGGTGCCGGGGCCTAAAAATATCTGACAGTGGCCTGTTCCAGTGTTGGGTGACATGAAGCATGATTCTCTGCTATGACATGAAGCCTGAATCTCTGCTATGGGACCTCTCTCCTCTGTCTGGGTGCCGGGGCCTAAAAATATCTGACAATGGCCTGTTCCAGTGGTGGGTGACATGAAGCATGATTCTCTGCTATGGGACCTCTCTCCTCTGTCTGGGTGCCGGGGCCTAAATATCTGACAATGGCCTGTTCCAGTGGTGGGTGACATGAAGCCTGATTCTCTGCTATGACATGAAGCCTGATTCTCTGCTATGACTTGAAGCCTGATTCTCTGCTATGACATGAAGCCTGATTCTCTGCTATGGGACCTCTCTCCTCTGTCTGGGTGCCGGGGCCTAAATATCTGACAATGGCCTGTTCCAGTGGTGGGTGACATGAAGCCTGATTCTCTGCTATGACATGAAGCCTGATTCTCTGCTATGATTTGAAGCCTGATTCTCTGCTATGACATGAAGCCTGATTCTCTGCTATGGGACCTCTCTCCTCTGTCTGGGTGCCGGGGCCTAAAAATATCTGACAGTGGCCTGTTCCAGTGTTGGGTGACATGAAGCATGATTCGCTGCTATGACATGAAGCCTGATTCTCTGCTATGGGACCTCTCTCCTCTGTCTGGGTGCCGGGGCCTAAAAATATCTGACAATGGCCTGTTCCAGTGGTGGGTGACATGAAGCATGATTCTCTGCTATGACATGAAGCTTGAATCTCTGCTATGGGACCTCTCTCCTCTGTCTGGGTGCCGGGGCCTAAAAATATCTGACAATGGCCTGTTCCAGTGGTGGGTAACATGAAGCATGATTCTCTGCTATGACATGAAGCCTGATTCTCTGCTATGGGACCTCTCTCCTCTGTCTGGGTGCCAGGGCCAAAATATCTGACAATGGCCTGTTCCAGTGGTGGGTGACATGAAGCCTGATTCTCTGCTATGACATGAAGCCTGATTCTCTGCTATGACTTGAAGCCTGATTCTCTGCTATGACATGAAGCCTGATTCTCTGCTATGGGACCTCTCTCCTCTGTCTGGGTGCCGGGGCCTAAAAATATCAGACAGTGGCCTGTTCCAGTGTTGGGTGACATGAAGCATGATTCGCTGCTATGACATGAAGCCTGATTCTCTGCTATGGGACCTCTCTCCTCTGTCTGGGTGCCGGGGCCTAAAAATATCTGACAATGGCCTGTTCCAGTGGTGGATGACATGATGCATGATTCTCTGCTATGACATGAAGCCTGATTCTCTGCTATGGGACCTCTCTCCTCTGTCTGGGTGCCTGGGCCTAAAAATATCTGACAATGGCCTGTTCCAGTGGTGGGTAACATTAAGCATGATTCTCTGCTATGACATGAAGCCTGATTCTCTGCTATGGGACCTCTCTCCTCTGTCTGGGTGCCAGGGCCAAAATATCTGACAATGGCCTGTTCCAGTGGTGGGTGACATGAAGCCTGATTCTCTGCTATGACATGAAGCCTGATTCTCTGCTATGACATGAAGCCTGGTTCTCTGCTATGGGACCTCTCTCCTCTGTCTGGGTGCCGGGGCCTAAAAATATCTGACAATGGCCTGTTCCAGTGGTGGGTAACATGAAGTATGATTCTCTGCTATGACATGAAGCCTGATTCTCTGCTATGGCACCTCTCTCCTCTGTCTGGGTGCCAGGGCCAAAATATCTGACAATGGCCTGTTCCAGTGGTGGGTGACATGAAGCCTGATTCTCTGCTATGACATGAAGCCTGATTCTCTGCTATGACATGAAGCCTGATTCTCTGCTATGGGACCTCTCTCCTCTGTCTGGGCGCCGGGGCCTAAAAATATCTGACAATGGACTGTTCCAGTGGTGGGTAACATGAAGCATGATTCTCTGCTATGACATGAAGCCTGATTCTCTGCTATGGGGCCTCTCTCCTCTGTCTGGGTGTCGGGGCCTAAAAATATCTAACAGTGGCCTGTTCCAGTGTTGGGTGACATGAAGCCTGATTCTCTGCTATGACATGAAGCCTGATTCTCTGCTATGACATGAAGCCTGATTCTCTGCTATGGACCTCTCTCCTCTGTCTGGGTACCAGGGCCAAAATATCTGACAATGGCCTGTTCCAGTGGTGGGTGACGTGAAGCCTGATTCTCTGCTATGACATTAAGCCTGAATCTCTGCTATGGGACCTCTCTCCTCTGTCTGGATGCCGGGGCCTAAAAATATCTGACAGTGGCCTGTTCCAGTGTTGGGTGACATGAAGCCTGATTCTCTGCTATGACATGAAGCCTGATTCTCTGCTATGACTTGAAGCCTGATTCTCTGCTATGACATGAAGCCTGATTCTCTGCTATGGGACCTCTCTCCTCTGTCTGGGTGCCGGGGCCTAAATATCTGACAATGGCCTGTTCCAGTGGTGGGTGACATGAAGCCTGATTCTCTGCTATGACATGAAGCCTGATTCTCTGCTATGATTTGAAGCCTGATTCTCTGCTATGACATGAAGCCTGATTCTCTGCTATGGGACCTCTCTCTTCTGTCTGGGTGCCGGGGCCTAAAAATATCTGACAGTGGCCTGTTCCAGTGTTGGGTGACACGAAGCATGATTCGCTGCTATGACATGAAGCCTGATTCTCTGCTATGGGACCTCTCTCCTCTGTCTGGGTGCCGGGGCCTAAAAATATCTGACAATGGCCTGTTCCAGTGGTGGGTGACATGAAGCATGATTCTCTGCTATGACATGAAGCTTGAATCTCTGCTATGGGACCTCTCTCCTCTGTCTGGGTGCCGGGGCCTAAAAATATCTGACAATGGCCTGTTCCAGTGGTGGGTAACATGAAGCATGATTCTCTGCTATGACATGAAGCCTGATTCTCTGCTATGGGACCTCTCTCCTCTGTCTGGGTGCCAGGGCCAAAATATCTGACAATGGCCTGTTCCAGTGGTGGGTGACATGAAGCCTGATTCTCTGCTATGACATGAAGCCTGATTCTCTGCTATGACTTGAAGCCTGATTCTCTGCTATGACATGAAGCCTGATTCTCTGCTATGACATGAAGCCTGATTCTCTGCTATGGGACCTCTCTCCTCTGTCTGGGTGCCGGGGCCTAAAAATATCAGACAGTGGCCTGTTCCAGTGTTGGGTGACATGAAGCATGATTCGCTGCTATGACATGAAGCCTGATTCTCTGCTATGGGACCTCTCTCCTCTGTCTGGGTGCCGGGGCCTAAAAATATCTGACAATGGCCTGTTCCAGTGGTGGATGACATGATGCATGATTCTCTGCTATGACATGAAGCCTGATTCTCTGCTATGGGACCTCTCTCCTCTGTCTGGGTGCCGGGGCCTAAAAATATCTGACAATGGCTTGTTCCAGTGGTGGGTAACATTAAGCATGATTCTCTGCTATAACATGAAGCCTGATTCTCTGCTATGGGACCTCTCTCCTCTGTCTGGGTGCCAGGGCCAAAATATCTAACAATGGCCTGTTCCAGTGGTGGGTGACATGAAGCCTGATTCTCTGCTATGACATGAAGCCTGATTCTCTGCTATGACATGAAGCCTGATTCTCTGCTATGGACCTCTCTCCTCTGTCTGGGTGCCGGGGCCTAAAAATATCTGACAATGGCCTGTTCCAGTGGTGGGTAACATGAAGTATGATTCTCTGCTATGACATGAAGCCTGATTCTCTGCTATGGGACCTCTCTCCTCTGTCTGGGTGCCAGGGCCAAAATATCTGACAATGGCCTGTTCCAGTGGTGGGTGACATGAAGCCTGATTCTCTGCTATGACATGAAGCCTGATTCTCTGCTATGACATGAAGCCTGATTCTCTGCTATGGGACCTCTCTCCTCTGTCTGGGCGCCGGGGCCTAAAAATATCTGACAATGGACTGTTCCAGTGGTGGGTAACATGAAGCATGATTCTCTGCTATGACATGAAGCCTGATTCTCTGCTATGGGGCCTCTCTCCTCTGTCTGGGTGTCGGGGCCTAAAAATATCTAACAGTGGCCTGTTCCAGTGTTGGGTGACATGAAGCCTGATTCTCTGCTATGACATGAAGCCTGATTCTCTGCTATGACATGAAGCCTGATTCTCTGCTATGGACCTCTCTCCTCTGTCTGGGTACCAGGGCCAAAATATCTGACAATGGCCTGTTCCAGTGGTGGGTGACGTGAAGCCTGATTCTCTGCTATGACATCAAGCCTGAATCTCTGCTATGGGACCTCTCTCCTCTGTCTGGATGCCGGGGCCTAAAAATATCTGACAGTGGCCTGTTCCAGTGTTGGGTGACATGAAGCATGATTCTCTGCTATGACATGAAGCCTGAATCTCTGCTATGGGACCTCTCTCCTCTGTCTGGGTGCCGGGGCCTAAAAATATCTGGCCTGTTCCAGTGTTGGGTGACATGAATGCTATTAACCTACAAACACCTCTCTGTCCAAACTAGACAGCAACACATACCACCTGTGTAGTATCTAATCTATTAGCAAAAAAGCAAGTGGAGATAATATATCAAAATATCACTTTATTCTCAAATATAATAAATAGGGGAAAAGACAGGATGGTAAACAGTATACAGAGAAACATAGGGCGATGTACACAATTGCGAAGCCATGTATGTCCACATGAGAATGAGCATGGATCACCTACAGGTAAAAATGATTATGGTGCATGGACAACCAATACTGCATAGCAGATAGTGAGTTTAACCCAAAAAGGGGTATATGCTATTGGTTAATTTTTATTTATTTTATTTTTATTTTTATTCATTTCCCTATCCACATTTGTTTGCAGGGGATTTAACTACATTTTGCTGCCTTTGCAGCCCTCTAGCCCTTTCCTGGGCTGTTTTACAGCCTTTTTAGTGCCGAAAAGTTCGGGTCCCCATTGACTTCAATGGGGTTCGGGTTCGGAACGAAGTTCGGGTCGGGTTCGGATCCCGAACCCGAACATTTCCGGGAAGTTCGGCCGAACTTCTCGAACCCAAACATCCAGGTGTTCGCTCAACTCTATTCGTGGGACATACCATATGTCTCCTGATTTGGGCAGAGAACCCTGCTAAAAACTGTTATCCTTCCTAAAATACTGTACACTATGTAAGTACTATCTATCCCTGTCCCCAAGATATTCTTTCAAAAGCTAAGAGCAATTATCTCTTCCTTTTTATGGAAGAAACTCAGACCCAGACTCGCATATAAGTTCTTGGTGCAGCATGTGCTGAGAGGAGGGGTGGGCCTTCTGGATTTTAAAACATACTACAAAGCGATACAAGGGACTAGTTGTCTGTATTGGCTGCGAGCCTCAAACGAAAGAGATTGGATATCCAGGCTGAAAATGCTATAAGCCCCATACCCCTTAGGTCAGCACTAGTTAGTAAGAAGCTACTCACCAAAAAAACTCTACGTTAATGGCATGAATGTGGACTGAGGAAAACACTGACATCTGAACCTTTAAATTCTTACACAGTTCGCAGACGCCCTCCTAGACTCCCCGCAGGCTTATAGGGATACCCTCCCTCTTGATGCTCATATACAACTCCCATTGTTAGACCTATGTCCTCAGGGGTCCTTACCTACCACTCCCAAGCTCACTGCCCGCTCCCAGTTGGGGGGCCTCTCTCTCTCTTCCATATCCAGCACCTTAATCCAAATACTACTGGGAGCGGCCCGGATGTTATTGGCTAGTTTTTGGAAACCAGCTGAGGGCCCCCGCGATTTCACACTGGCGAAACAGAGGGGATCAACTATACAGTTTTGAACAATTGGCCCACTGGGAATTTCACACACCCAAAAAATTAGCGGCCTCATAGACCCCGTGGATGAAATATAGAGGTCTAGGATCAGCCACCTCCAACTTTTCGCAAACATAATTGCCTCCTAATGTGGAACACCCTACTCTCATAGGTTCTTATATGTGACAACTAAGACAGGACCCCACTTTCCTTCCTCTCTCCCCCCATTCTCCCCTATTCCCCCTACCCCCTTATTTCCCCACCCCCTTATTTCCCCCACCCCTTTATTTTTGGTTAACACACTCACTCTGATTTGGTGATCTCAACCCTAATTGTACATTACTTTTATTAGGTTTTACTGGAGAGGACCACCCCCTCCTGATGTGATAAATATTTCATAGGTCATGTTGACCAACTTTTGTATCTGTTACTATATTTGTGGTCGTGGCTCATCAGGAAACCATGAATCCTACGGGTGACTACTTGACCTGCCTAACTAATAGTACTAAGTGGCTTGAGTTGTGCCATAACCGCTGTGTCGTGGGGGGTTACCTGAATAAGAGGGCAAAACACCAGAAATGCGAAATTAGGAATTTATTACATACAATTCTTACATCACCAAGTGCTGAAATGCAAGCAACATTTCCTGCTTAGGTTGGGGAATGTATCTATAAGAGCAGGAGGATCGCCAGCGGCGAGGTAGACAGCTGCTTTTAACACCAAACTGGGGAGAAGTCCGAATGGAGCTCTGTCAAGCATGTCCGATAGGTCTCCGAATAATTTGCCGGAAATGCCAGTACGGCGCGACTGTTCCTCAGTACACTATTTCTCTAATCCTCTCAAAGCGGTCTTGATAATGTGTGCAGAAAATAGGGAGCCCCTATCTGGATGACTAAGCGAAGTGAAATGCTGGACCCCTGCGAGGTAGGACCGGACAGTATTGTGTGATAGTTTACACTCTGAATGGCAGTAGCCAATGAAGGCCAGGACATAGTTGATGAAATTGGTATTTCGCTGGGGATACTTCTCTTGGAACTTGCAAAACAAGCTCCAGCCCGTGGAGTAGCTTCTGGAGGTATTGGCCGATAGGGATCTGGCAACTAGTTGATGTGCGTTGAGCAGATGGCTGGTTAATCCAAAAACAGGGTTGAAAATGGTGGGACTGCTGTCCCTGTGGCGTGTGCTTCCGGCATTACCTGGGAAAAGAGGGAAAAATTAGCCCGAGACAAGGCGTCGGCCGCCACATTCCTGGTACCGCGGATATGCGAACAGCAATAACGGAAATTGTAAGTCAGGGAGAGCTGGACCAAGCATCTAGCGAGAGACATGACGTGTGGGGACTTGGACCTACCCTTCAATAAAATGTCTACTGTGGCAGTGTTATCCGAAATGAAGACAACAGTAGAATGGGACCATAGGTGACCCCAGGCATAAGCAGCTGCTACAATAGGGTAAATTTCGAAGAGAGCTGATGTCTGTATGAACCCAGAAATATTTCTGACTTCATCAGGCCAAGTCCCGGCCAACCAGTGGGTGACAAAAATGGTGTCAAACCCTGTAGTGGCTGATGCATCCGAAAAGACCATAGGGGAAGTATTACTGGCGACCGGAATAAAGGAGACTCCATTCCAATGACACCGGAAATGATCCCACATGACTAAGTCTGCCATGGCTACAGCATCTAGTTGAACTGGACTGTCTTGGTTGGCTAGTAACCGAGATATGAATGACCTGCCTTGAGGAATGATTCGCATGGCAAAGTTCAGCATGCCCAAGAGTGACTGCAGATCCACCTTGGTTGTGCCTCTGCCTAGCGTGAACCTGTGAATGACGTCTCTAATCCTGACTAATTTCTCTTCTGGTAAACTAGCTACCATGTTGTTGGAGTCCAACACAATCCCTAAAAAGGTGATGACAGTGGAAGGGCCTTCAATTTTCTTAGGTGACACAGGAACCCCAAGCTTGGAAAAGACTGCCAACAAGGTGTCAAGGGTCTGTGGAGGTCTGTTAGAGGGTTCGATCAATAAGAAGTCATTGAGGTAATGAGTGATGTGATCGCAGCAGAATTTGGTTTCTAAGATCCAGTGAAGGCTCTGCGCGAACTGGTCAAAAAGCCAGGGGCTACTCTTAGAACCAAAAGTGAGCTTTGTGGCGAAATATTAAAGGTCCTTCCACTTGATGCCATGCCATTGCCATTGCGAAGGCATGATAGGGAGGAGTTTGAAAGCATCGGATATGTCAGCTTTAGACAAGTAGGTGCGGGACCCACACTGGATTATGGTTGCAATAGAGTGGTCAATGGTTGAGTATTTCATGCTCACTTCTTCGGAAGGGATTAGGGAATTGAGGCTGGGGATATGGGAACTGTGAGGGGCAGAGAGATCGTAAAATAATCTTTCTTTTTTGCTGAACTTGCCCGTCACTACCCCTACCGGACTGACCCTCCAGCGATCGAACGGTGAGGTTGCAAAAGGCCCTATAAGAAAACCTTTTCCGAGCTTGGTTTGAATCAATGTGTCTATGGTATTGGGTGCTTTATTGGCCGCCTGTAGATTGCTGCATTCGTATATCATCTCAAGAAGTGTGATCAAACTTGTATGGAAGCCCTTCTCGAACCCTGAGATGAGAAAATTAACGAACTCAGGGTCGTGATGACCCTGGAGACAATGCTGTAAATAATCAGTGTCCACTACGCTCAGGTAGGATTTATCCAGTTTTAATGTACACACGACCTTGGGTTGAGCCCGTTAACAATTGGTGCACACGTGGAGAAGGCGATATTGACCATAGTTACAGGCTGAGAAATTGTCGACCGTGCTAATGCCCTTGTGGGCCTCTGACGGGCCGGCAGCAGAGGTACTGGGGGTTATCTCCATACCTCCAGCTGCCAGGTGACACTAGTCGGCGGTGTGAAAAATAGATTGACATCGAGCACAAGATGGGGCTTTGAGGCCGGCAAAATGTCTGCACAAAAGCTCGGTGTCAATATTGGCCCAGTTAGTGGAGAACTGGAACTGACTAAGGGCTGCCGTGGCTTTTGCAGTAAAAGAGCAATGGTAATCATAAAATGCGGTACCGCCGTACTTATGCCCCAAGTCAATCACTCTGTAAAGATACAGATCTAGCTCCACCAGACATCTGAGAAGCTCTGACAGACGTCCTTCAGAACCTCCTCCTTGAGGTTCCTTTTGTTTTGCTTTCATTTTCTCATCTCGTTAGCCTTTCTCAGCTGTCATGTAGTTGCACTGATTGCTTCCCTTTAAATCCCTTACCATACTGCATCACTTTGCGGTTTATACAACTTCCTGGAGTGTGTGCATGTTGGATGCTACTACTGAGTCTTCTACAGATAAGTTTTGTTCATTAATTTGTATTTTCCTGTTTGCTGGATCCCAGGTGACCCTGACTCCCTCCGTATCAAGTGTAGGGAGCCGGTGGTCGTGTCCCCTCAATATTATAGGGTGTTCAGGTGTTATACAGTCGAGGAACGAGGATATGCGATCATCTACCATTGAGATTTTTGCATAGGCTGAGCAGTTAGGGAGAGAGCCAGGTCTGTTGCAGGGCTATCCCTTTGGTTCCTTAGTTTTGGATCCAGTCAGTCGGATCTTCATTTTGTGTCTTCTAGTTTTCTGTACACCTTCTGTGACATTATAAACCGCCAAAACCGTCTTAAGCATGAATCCGGTTTCAACCTTGATTGACCTCATGCAGGGTCTTTCACTGGAGGTAGAAGATCTCCGGAAAACTGTCTCTCAGTTTGAGGTGACCGTTTCTGCTTGCGTTCATGGAATTTGTTCTGAGCCTAAAATCTCGCTTCCGGATACGTTCTCCGGGAGTAGTAAGAATTTTGTTCATTTTAGAGAGGCTTGCAAACTCCATTTTCGCCTACTTCCCCATTCCTCTGGTGATGAGGAGCGGAGGGTGGGGATCATCATCTCGCTGCTCAGGGATAACGCTCAGTCTTGGGCCTTTTCGCTGCCGGTGGGGGCACGGCCCCTCCGTTCAGTGGATGAATTATTTTTAGCCCTAGGTCAGATATATGATGATCCGGATCGTATTGCTCTGGCTGAGTCAAGACTACGTCTTTTATGTCAGGGTAAGCAATCCGCAGAGATATACTGCTCAGAATTTCGGAGATGGGCAGCTGATACTGGTTGGAATGATGCTGCACTCCGAAGTCAATTTTGCCATGGTCTTTCAGAGGGATTGAAAGATGTATTTGCCTTTCATGAGAGACCTACCTCCTTGGACTCTGCCATGTCTCGGGCCATTCGTATTGACAGGCGTCTTAGAGAGAGAGGAGAGATCACTCCTTCCTGTCATACTCAGTCCAAGGACAGTGCGGCGGTCTCATTCAGTGCAGAGGGGTCTCAGTCGCTCTCAATCCCTTCTGAGCAGGGGCCCGTGCAGCTGGGTTTGCTTGCCTCTGACACTAGAGGATTCAGCTCTCATAGGAAGGTTTGTTTCTGTTGTGGAGGTATAAATCATTTGGCAAATGTTTGTCCCTCTAGGAGATTCAGGCAGTTTTTTATAGAGAGTAATAAAGAAACAAAAAGAAAAAAATCCTCTAAAAACGTTCCATCTGTTACTATTGGCAAGGTTGATGCAGAAATTGAAGGTTTTTCATTTGCTTGTAGTTCCTGTTTTGTCCTACCTGCCAGGGTGGCGCTAGAGAGCAAGAACATTTTTTGTGAGATTTTTGTAGATAGTGGAGCAGCTGTCAATCTCATTGATAGTCAATTTGCTATAACTCGTGGTTTCCAGGTATGCACTTTGGGAAAGGATATACCTGTTTTTGCTATTGATTCCGTACCACTTTCTCAGAAATCGTTAAAGGGCATAGTTCACAATATCCGTTTGATTGTGAGTGATACTCATGTTGAGGATGTGTCATGTTTCGTCCTAAGCGGGTTGCCTACTCCTCTAGTGTTGGGGCTACCCTGGCTCACTAAACATAACCCCACCATTAATTGGCAAGCGAGGCAAATAAATGGTTGGAGTGACTTTTGCAGAGAGAATTGCCTCACGACATCTGTTTCTGAGGTTTCTACTAAGACTGTACTATCTTTTCTCTCAGAATTTTCGGATGTGTTTTCTGAGAGTGGTGTTCAGGACTTGCCCCCTACAGGGAGTATGATTGCCCTATTAATCTCACCCCAGGTGCCAAGCTGCCTAAATCTCGTTTATACAATCTCTCCCAACCTGAAAGGGTCGCTATGCGTGCTTATATCTCTGAGAGTCTGAGAAAGAGACACATACGACCCTCGAAGTCACCTGTTGCTGCTGTTTTTTTCTTTGTTAAGAAAAAAGATGGTTCTTTAAGACCATGTCTGGATTTCAGGGAGCTGAACAGTATCACAATTCGTGACCCTTATACGCTTCCTCTGATCCCGGACCTGTTTAACCAGATTGTTGGGGCTAAAGTTTTTTTTCCAAGTTGGATCTAAGAGGGGCATACAACCTCGTCAGGAGTCCTCTGATAAGTCACCATTTTTTGGTGCATATGGGTTTCATCCGCAGTTTGGGACATTCTCTGGAGAAGGGTCCTCTGGTTTACCTGATGAGGACAGATTATCCTCATCTTTGTCATCTATTTGGCAAAAGATTCAGGATAATCTAAAGAGCATGAGTGAGAGATATAAGCGTGTGGCGGATAAGAGACGTGTGCCTGGTCCGGACCTGAATGTTGGTGATCTGGTGTGGTTGTCTACCAAGAATATCAAATTGAAGGTTCCCCCCTGGAAGTTGGGTCCTAAGTTTATTGGGCCTTACAAAATCTTGTCCGTCATCAATCCTGTTGCCTACCGTCTTGATCTTCCTCAGACTTGGAAGATTCATAATGTTTTTCATAAGTCCTTATTAAAACCTTATGTCCAACCCATTGTACCCTCGTCTTTGCCTCCTCCTCCGATTGTGGTTGATGGTAATCTTGAATTTCAGGTCTCTAGGATTGTGGATTCTCGTGTTGTCCGCGGTTCTCTCCAGTACCTCGTTCATTGGGAGGGTTATGGTCCTGAGGAGAGGATGTGGGTCCCAGTGACGGACATTAAGGCCACTCGTCTCATCAGGGCTTTCCATAGGTCCCATCCTGAGAAGGTAGGCTCTGAGTGTCCGGAGTCCACTCGTAGAAGGAGTAGTACTGTCACCACCAGACATCTGAGAAGCTCTGACAGACGTCCTTCAGAACCTCCTCCTTGAGGTTCCTTTTGTTTTGCTTTCATTTTCTCATCTCGTTAGCCTTTCTCAGCTGTCATGTAGTTGCACTGATTGCATCCCTTTAAATCCCTTCCCATACTGCATCACTTTGCGGTTTATACAACTTCCTGGAGTGTTCTGTGACCACGGAAACGTCACCACAGGCGATGACCTTGTTGTCAGAAATGTCCCTGGTGGCAATCAATAAAGATGCAAGATTCACATCTCCGCCCTCTAGAATGTCTTTCTTGATGTTAGCTGGGATGAAATGAGCCTGCGTGATGATGGGCACAGAGGGTATGGTACCTGAGGAACCTGCGGCTGAGGTGGAGGCAACTGGAAGATACTGAGAGGGATTACTGGTGGGGACCTCCCGGGCCTCTACAGTCTCTAACCGTGCCTGGATGTTATTAATCAATGAAGTCAAGTTGTTGACCATTGCATGCAATTGGGTAAGAGAAGTCTGTAGTGTCGACATAGACCCCTCCTCCTGCTGTGGGCCTGCGGTACTGGCAACCAGTAAGCGGTACAGTTCCGCCTTCCTAGTCAAAGACGAGAAGGGGATACCCCTTTTCAATAACTCAGAAGTAAGCCTAAGAACAGTCCAACTCCGGAGAGACGGAATACTGCCGCTTCAGACATCCTGGTGACATTCTCATCCACAGAACCCTCCACGATATCATACGCATGCGACATTGCTGACTGTGGAAAAACATCAGTATTTTAGAACAGTACTGCGCCGTCATCTGAGTGAACAACTATGCGTGCCATCATGAGTGGAACATGTGTGCGCTGGCGCCGAAGCAACTTGTAGAACCATGACGTGAACCCACGCCCCTGACACAAGAACCACCTATGTGACACTGAACTCGTGACGAGGCAAATACCGTGAAGCCGAGACCGAGAAAAGCGTGTAAATAGGAAATGAAAACAACCATGCCAACGTTGGTCATGACGTGGACTTACCGAGACTTCATAAAGAACCTGCATAAATTAAATAACAAAGAACTTATAACGGACATGATAAAAGCAAAATGTAACTAAGAAGTAGTAGCGACCCCTGCACCTGCACATGCAGAGATATATATATATATATTATTATTTTTTTCCTTCTAGCAGATCCAACGGAAATACCGAAGCCACGGAAAAGGTGAAGCTGCAACCTTAAAGAAGATGATTGGCAATTACCTTGCGACACACGCTACGAAACCTTAAAGAGTCCCCTTGTTTTTTTATTTTTGTTTTTTTTTTCACAACCCAAACTCCCACTCTGTGCCCCCACCCAACATATTTCTACTAAATACTATACCCCCTATATATTCTCCCTTTTTTTTTTTTTACTTTCAAATAGTTCTGATATATATATATATATATATATATATATATTTATTTATTTTTTTATTTTTTCCAAGAACCACTATCACCTGCTGCCTGGAGGCTCCAGCAGACCAGATGAATCAAGAGCCTACCAGAAGCAAACAGCCTTGCACGCACCCCTGCCTCACTTCGAGCACGGCAGCCCGTGCTATACATTACAATGCGCCGAGAGCGGAGTCGCGCTGACTCCTGCAACCTGCCATGTGGGGAGCCGATGCTGCCAGGCAGAAACGTTCCAGTGCTCCTTCTTACCTAAAGGAGCCGACACACCGCCGGCCGGACTGAGAGGACGAAAGACCGCAGTAAGTCACTTACCCAACCCGGATGCCAAGAGGCAAGAAAGAAACACGCGAAGTAGAGCAGGTGAGCCTCCTCAAGCAGGACACACGTAGCATTAACTAGGATGCCGAATCCACGCAGGACGAGGTGGTGTGGGTGCGCCTAGCTATATGAAGGCGGGGGGGCGCCAATAAATCAGCCTTAATATTTATGCTTTTCAGAATAAAAATATGTTATAAAAAAAAATAAGTCTGACATTAGCATACGCCAGTCTTGATTCCTGTGTGAAGAAGTGAGATGCACCTTATTTATTAAGAGACAAATTCCTCTTAATAAATTAGTCACATATTTGGCAGTCTGTGCACCAGAAAGTGAAATCTATACCAGTCAGCCTTGAGTTCAGCTATAACTTATGCCAGTTTCTGCCATGTTATTGTAAGGGCTCATGCCCACGAGCGTAAGCTCTCAGTGCCCGGGTGCGGACCGCAAATTGCGGTCCGCAATGCACGGGCATGACGGTGGGGCAGCTGCATGCAAATCACGGACCTATTCACTTGAATGAGGTCGGCGATCCGCATCCGACAGTCCGCATTGCAAAAAAGTAGTGCATGTTATAGAACATAAAAAGCAGCTACCAGCAAGGGCATTTCTTTCATTTATTTATTTATTTTTCCGCCATATTAACAGAAATAGTGTTTTTTTTGTTTTTTTTTGGGGTGGTGTTCATACAATATACAGAGTGATAACGTGAAATACTAGACAGAAATCCATGTCGGTGCATCTCTACACAGTTGAAAATCACTTTTTTTTTTTTACGTTTGGGAAAATATCATATTAGTGTGCCCTAAAATACGCAGGTTAGCGGACGATTATATGTCTGAGTTAAATATGAAATACTTCGCCGAAACCTGTGTTGCTGCATCTCCATACGGTTGAAATTTTATTTTATTTTTTTCTGAAGTTCAGGAAAATAGCATACACATGTCTTACAATAAATAGAGTAGCAGACGGTGATAGCTGAAATCCATGTTGGTGCCCAAATCTGTTAGTGGTGCCGATACTGCTTTATTTGCAAAGTCAACTGTTAGTAATAGTGTGTTCAATGTGTTTGTGGAATGGGAAGAACAACGTTTTACGCCTACTTTCAGTTCCAAAAATCCAAAAGATTGGTCCTGCTACTTCCCACATTCTGGATCTGGGTTTTTCATTTGAAACCCTTCCATATCACACAAAGTATGGAACGGTTTGGCAGTTATCTAGCCAGATGTAGTAGTAGTAGGGGTAGTAGTAGGCTGCAGTTGTGTCCACAAAAAGGTGCATCATTATCATTGTGGAGAAAGCGGATGAGATTGTGGATTTGATGGCTTACTCATCCTCTCAGTCGCAGCAGGATGACGTAGAGGTGACTACTGTTGAGCGGGAATATTCGAATCGCGAATTTTGATCGCGAATATCTCCACTTCGAGAATTCGCGAATAGTTAGAATATAGTGCTATATATTCGTATTCTTGAATAGTGTTAAATATTCTAATCGCAAATTTTTCGCGAATATATTACATTTCTGATTTTCGCAATCAAGTAAACAATGACTGGAGATCACGAGTTCTCAAATTTGCAAATTTATGGCGAATATTTGGCCAAAAATTCTCAAAATATTGCAAATGTGAAAATTGCCTAAGCCGCTCATCACTAGAGGTGACTTCTGAGTCTGAAATTGTGGCATGGAGCCAGGGGTCATGGTGTTCCTCCTGCTTCTACTCCTGGAAGCCCCGAAGAAGGATTCCAATGGAGTCCTCTCAGTCTTCTCTTCCCATTCCTAGTGGGGGGCCTTCGTTTTTTATAAGTGTCACCCGCCCTACAGAAGATAGTCAAGAGAATCTCCCTGTTGACTTGTGTGAGAGCTGCAGACCTTATGCATTGCTGTATTGGTGGAGTAGTAGTGGTATTGGTAGCCATGGCAATGAGGGCAATGACAATGGCAGTTGGGGCAAATGCAGAGAAGGAGGGGGCCAAGGAGCCCACCATGATATCTCACAGTCTGATAGCAGCAGGGAGAATAAGGACTTGGAAGATGATTGTGTGTGGGACAGGATCTGGGAGTCGGATTGGGGTGCTGAGGAGGAGACAACATCAGAGGAGAAAGGTGGTGGCAGCAGCAGCAATAGTGCGCATAAGCGACATACCTCCCAAAGAACAGCCAGGGCCATGTCTGCTTCAGGATCTGGTAATGCAACTGACACTGTGGGTAGGTTAGGCATAAAATGTGCCACAGCTAATCCAAGATCGACTGCCTCTAGCTTCGCATGAGTATCTCCCATCTGGCAGTTTTTCTCCATGCTGCTGGAAGACAGAAGCATTGCCCTGTGCAAGCTCTGCAAGAAAAAATAAGACGTTCGCAGACAAACACAAATGTAGGCACCACAGCTGTAATGAAACACATGAAGCGGCATTACCCAATCCCATGGGCACGCAAAGGTGGCAGCCAATTACCGAAACAGGAGTTCCCTCGTTTCTCTGGCCACCCTTGCAGCAGCCAGGCCGCATCCACGGGCAATATGGTGTCTTTCAAATCATCATCACCTATTTCTGCTTCTCCTGCTCAGAATCCTCCTCCTCTGTTCCATGGTCAGCCATCAATAACAGAATATGTAGACAGGAAACAATTGTACACAACCAGCCACTGGTGCTCAAGCTTAATTCCCACCTAGCCAAGTTTCTGGAGATGCAGTCATTGCCATACCATTTAGTTGAGTCTGCTGCCTTTAGGGAGCTAATAGGGTGCGCTCAGCCTTGCTGGAATATACCTAGCCACGATTATTTCTGCCAAAAAGCCATCCATGCCTTGTACTCTCATGTGACGGAGAATGTGGGCTGCTTCCTATAATTCTCGCTGTACAGCTAGATTCACGCCATGGTGGACACCTGGAGCAGCTTTTAAGGACAGGGACAGTACATGTCTTTAACGGTCCACTGGGTCAATTTTTTTGCAGCAGTGGTAAGGCAACATCCCGGCAGCAAGGCCAGGTCCTTTTGACCCCCACAAATATTGCATGGGCATGGCTCCCACACCAGGCACGTATCTGCCTCCTTTGCCTTCTCCTCCATGGACACTCTCCCATCCCCAACAGCAGCAGGGCACAGTATCGCTACCACTCCCCCTTCTTCCTATTAAATGTGTCAAGTCAAGCATTAACATGCTGTGTTGGAGCTGATCAACCTAGGCGAGTGTAGCCACACAAGCAAGCAGTTGCAAAAGTACATCAAGCAGCAAACATCTCGCTGGCTGTCACCCCACCGACTCCATCAGGATAAGGTTGACAGCAACAATGGACGCAACATCATGGCTATCTTGAACCTGGAGGAAATAAATGCTCCCTGCCATAAATAAAAAAAAGTATACATATTAGGTATCGCCACATCCATAAGAACCTGCTCTATAAAAATATCACATGACCTAACCACTCAGATGAACACCGCAAAAATAATAAAATTAAAACTGTGCCAAAAAAAAAGCTATTTTTAATCACCTTACATCACAAAAATTGCAACAACAAGCGATCAAAAAGGCGTATCCCCCCCAAAATAGTACATATCAAACATCACCTCATCCCGCAAAAAATTAGACCCTACCTAAGACAATCGGTCAAAAAAATAAAAAAAGCTATGGCTATCAGACAATGGAGACACTAAAATATGATTTTTTTTTCTTCAAAACTGCTATTATTGTGCAAAAGTGAAATAAAAAAATACATATTAGGTATTGCCGCATCCGTAATAACCTGCTCTATAAAAATATCACATGACCTAAACACTGAGGTGAACACCATATAAAAAAAATGTGTCAAAAGGGCAATTTTTGTCACCTTACATAACAAAAAGTGCAATACCAAGCGATCAAAAAGTCTTATGCACCCTAAAATAGTATCAATCAAATCGTCATCTCACACTGAAATAATTAGCCCCTATATAAGACAGTCGCCCAAAATAAAAATAAAACTATGGCTTTCAGAATATGAAGACACAAAATAATTTATTTATTTTCAAAAATGCTTTATTATGTAAAACTGAAACAAACAACCAAAAAATAGTCATATTTGGTATTGTCACATCTGTAACAACCTGCTCTATAAAAATACCACATCATCTAACCTGTCAGATGAACACTGTAAATAGCAAAAAAATAAACTGTGCCAAAACAGCTATTTTTGTTACCTTGACTCACAAAAAGTGTAATATAGAGCAACCAAAAATCATATGTACCCTAAAATAATACCAAGAAAACTGCCACCCTATCCTGTAGTTTCCAAAATGGGGTCATTTTTTTGGAGTTTCTACTCTAGGGGTGCATCAGGGGTTCTTCAAATGGGACATGGTTTCAAAAAAACAGTCCTGCAAAATCTGCCTTCCAAAAACCATATGGCGTTCCTTTCCTTCTGGGCCCTGCCGTGTGCCCATACAGCAGTTTATGATCACATATGGGGTGTTTCTGCAAATGACAGAATAATGGCAAAAAATATTGAGTTTTGTTTGGCTGTTAACCCTTGCTTTGTTACTGGAAAAAATGATTAAAATTGAAAATCTGCCCAAAAAGTGAAATTATGAAATTTTATCTCCATTTTCCATTAATTCTTGTGGAACACCTAAAGGGTTAAAAAAGTTAGTAAAATCCGTTTTGAATACCTTGAGGGTGTAGTTTCTAAAATGGGGTCATTGTGGGTGGTTTTTATTATGTAAGCTTCACAAAGTGCCTTCAGACCTGAACTGCTCCTTAAAAAGTGGGTTTTGGAAATTTTCTGAAACATTTCAAGATTTGCATCTAAACTTCTAAGCCTTCTAACGTCCCCAAAATATAAAATGGCATTCACAAAATGATCCAAACATGAAGTAGACAATAACTATTTGTGGAGTTATTGCTATCTATTATAAAAGTAGAGAAATGGAAATTTGGAAATTTGTTAACTTTTCAAAAAATTTTGCAAATTTGGTATTTTTTTATAAATAAAAATGAAATATTTTTTTTGCTCAATTTTACCACTGTCATGAAGTACAATATGTGACGAGAAAACAGTCTCAGAATGGCCTGGATAAAAGTGTTTTAAAGTTATTACCACATAAAATGACACGTCAGATTTGCAAAAATCGGCCTGGGATTTAAAGGGAACCTGTCACCAGTTTTATGATGTCCTAACTAAGTGACTGATTTGCTTAGTAGAATGCTGGGTCACTTTCTTTAATTGACCCAGTCAATCTGCCAACATCTTGTATTGAAAAGCTCCAGCTGATAATGATGACTCATGAATATTCATGAGCTCCTGACTCTCCCCGCCCACCTGCTGCTGAATGACAGTTTGTTTCTGTTGAGGAAGGGTTGAGACGTATGCATGTATATCCATGCATGCCCGCAAACACGTGCGGGCATGTATGGTATATATGCATACATTAACCAATGCACCATGGGATGATGTGCGCAGATGTGCCCAGCATCTGCGCACGTCTGCCCATGGTGATCCCCAGGGGCTCATGGTGGCCCCTGTGGGATACTTGTGCCCCCTTATGATATGTAGGGGCTTGTGCCCCCTTATAGTATGTAGGGGCTTGTGCCCCCTTATATCTGTGCCCTCTTATAGTATGGGGGCTGTGCCCCCTTCATAACCTATGTGCCCCCTGATGTATGATTAATGTATACATGTGTATGGATGTGCCCCCAAGCATCCATACACATGTATAATATATATATATTTATATATATATATATATATATATATATATATAAATCCCCCCCTACATGGACCCAGATGCATCAATGTGAATGTGCCCCAAGCATTCACATTGATGTAATCTGAGTGAAGGCGCCAGGATGACCGGACAAGGTTCGGTCATTCTGGTGACCTCAAAGGATTCAAATTCTAAATTCTTTTGTTCTAATTATCTGCAGCCCTGCTGGAGATAATTAAACATAATAGAGAGAGAGGAGACACCTCCGCTCCCTCTATTATGTGCATTCCGGCATCGCAATTACCATTGCGATGTCCGGAATGCCGAGAGCTACAGGCGGGAGATCAAAGGATGTGCGGGTCGGCGCAGTGACGTCATATCACTGCGCCGGCCCACGTGGATGATGGGGGCACGCGAGCGCCCCCTGGTGGGCGGTGCAGCGCGGGAGTGCGGACGGCCGGGTTTAAATATCCGGCGGCCTGGCACTCAGGCGGGGAAGTGAGGGTGAGGGCCCCCATGAGAGGAGAGCGCGTCCTGCGCTCCGGACGAGGTAGAATCGGGACCCCCCCATCTGGAAGAGGAGCGCATCCTGCGCTTAGCAGGGCGCCTGACCGAACCCCCCCCCTCTGCCGTGACCGAACCTCCCCACCGGGATAGGAGAGCGCATCCTGCGCTCAGGAAGAGGATCCCTGCCGGACATCCCTCCCCATAGGAGATCGGCGTTAACCCCTGGACACGAGCATAAGTCATAAGTATCACCCCCTTATTTTCCCCTATCTACCCTTTTAACCCCTAATCCCTATCACCCCCTTCCCTGACCCCCTGCTCACACCCTGGACCCTGGCAGATAACCCCCTCACTGCCAGTCCCCTGATAACCCCTATCCCACCAACGATTCCCTCTCACCTAACCCTTCTCCTACACCCCTGATCCCCTGGTAACCCTTGTGACCCCCTACTGCTCCCTGTGTACAACCTACTGTGCACCCTGGTCCCTGATAAACCCTTGCCCCTGGAATATTCTTTCCCTACCTTGGTTAACCCCTACATCCCCCTGGTGAACCCCTGCTCTGCTGCTCTGTTGAGCATGCAGCTGCTCTGCAAACAAACTGTATTTCATGGCCTGCAGGTATTAACCCCTGCAGAGCCATTGTTGTGTTTAACCCTCTTGTAACCCCGTAGGGACAGTGAGTAGACAGATGGGTGGGTTATTGTTAATATTACTTGTATGTGTGTATTGTATAGTTAGTTTATGGGTGGAATTGGGAACGTGTAGTGTAGTTTAGGATTGTATATGTGTAGTGCTGTGTATTGTTAGTGTATTGCGTGCTTAGTGTATTTAATAAATACCGTTATATTTCTACCCTTTGTGTAGCGTGTACTTGTTAGCGGTAGCAAGTTAGTAAGGCGCATGCAGCTAGCATTAGTGATTAGTGTAAAGCATAGCGAAAGTATTGTGTTGTTATTATATAAAGGCATAAATAGGCGGAGTCATCACTAGACGGCTCCTCCTATTTATGAATATTAATTACCGATGTTCGCATAATATTGGTGATTAATATTCCCCCTTTACAGTTTCCATAGGAATCAGCAGCAGGTGGGCAGGGGAGTGGCTATAGCTTTGAATTAAAGGGAGTCTGTCACCACATTTTAGCATGTTAGACTGTTAAAATAGGGTTATGTGATCCACCCAGAACATAAAAACTGTACCTTTGTTGTAGAAAACGCATGCGCAGTAGGTATTGCGATGCCCTGTTAGGAGCGGGCATCGCATTGCGCATGCGCCCGCTACGATTTGGACCGCATAGCCACAGTGGAAAAGGACAGGGGAGGGGAGTAAACGGGCGGGCAGAGGCGCATGGAGGGCGGGGTTATGAGACGTTTAGGAGGTGCTGCCTGGAGCTCCGAGGATTGAGAGACCGCCCTGGGCACTTGAGAGGGCTCAGAACATAATCTTATAAGTTCATTTTCGGCAAAAAGAAAAGTCAGTTTTCTACAACAAAGGTACCGTATTTATGTTCTGGGTGGATCACATAACCCTATTTTAACGGTCTAACATGCTAAAATGTGGTGACAGACTCCCTTTAAATATACGCCGGACTCAATGACATCACGCCAGACTCGAACCAGCTCATTAGCATGTGGCTTGTGGCATCTTTGTGTGTATATTATGAGGTAACCATCTGTCACACCAGTAAGTGAATACATCTAAGGTACTTTTTAGTAGTTAATGATTGTATATAATTAGTTGGATTATAATCAAATATCCACATGACAGGTTCCCTTTAAGGTGAAAAGTGGCTCTGTAGTGAACGGGTTAACCACAGCTGGCGCTATAAGAGGGACATATTTTGTAGAAACCTCCTAAGGGGCGAAGGATACCCCAAATGCTGAACCCGTGGGCCCGTTGCACATGCCAATGCAATGACAGGCATATCATTGACATCAGTCAGTCTGATGATTGTTTTATTGGGGGACACCATATGTCAGTATAATGTCACCTTGTGCCTGCCTCCATACAGTAATGTCTCCTTGTGGACGCCCCAGACAGTGTCCCATACAGTATAACGCCTCCTTGTGGCTGCCCCCCATACAGTATAAAGTCTCCTTGTGGCTGCCCCCATACAGTATAACATCTCTTTGTGGCTGTCCCCATACAGTATAATGTCTCCTCGTGGCTGCTCCATACAGTATAACGTCTCTTTGTGGCCCCTATACAGTTTAATGTCTCCTTGTGGCTGCTCCCATACAGTATAACGTCTCCTCGTGGCTGCCCCCCATAGAGTATAAGTGGTTTTTTTATGGATATTTATTGCGATATATATCGTTATTGCGATAAATATCTTAATATCGTTATTGTGGGAATATTTTTCATATGGCCCAACCCTAGTCTACGCAGCTTGCCACAGCTTTTGACAAGCAGACACCTGCCGCCAGCATGTCAGAAAGATAGGTCTCTATCCGTCCACCGCAGAGTAACTCCCCCTCCGCAGCAGCGGCCAGTTCAGTCTCCTCAACATGATGGAGCAGTTTTTTCACATGTCGTGCCAGGCTGAGGCCAATTAGCAAGCCGAGAGCTACTGCCTCAATGCCCAGGTTCAGGCCTAACTACAGTACGCTCTGGCTTGTTCCATACCCTGTTTCCTCACCCCATGGATTTCTGTGTCACCACAGAGAGGGTTTTAAGTGCGACAGGTGGCATGGTGACACCCAAATGGACAAAGTTGTCCTCCACCAGTGTCCAAAACATCACTTTTGTCAAAATGAACCAAGCCTGGAATGAGGAGGATTTCCACACTTCTCTGGCTGAGGCTAATGAATAGATCAGGCCTAGCTGACGGTGCCCCATCTGGCCACTGTTGCTGCCTGCCTGCCTGCTGTCCTGCCAACTTTCATGTTGCCTGCCTACCATCATCTTCCAGAAGGCTGCTGCCTCCATCATGCCGCTGCGCCATCATTCCAATGCTGCTGCCTGCTTGCCATCATGTTCTGTTTGGCTGCTGCTGCCTCCATCATGCCACTGCTGCCATCCTGCTCCTGCTGTGGCCTTTCAACCATCGTTCAACCTTATGGCTGCTGCTGCTGCCGTCGCCTCCTCAGCTGCTGCTCCTCACTGATAATTCCCTACTGCCACCATTATTAACGCTTTGCTTCTGCAACACTTGTGCGTCGTGTGGGCAGGTACTCTGACCCTGTCAAGGCATAATTTTAGGACACTTGGTCCCCCAACAAGGCAATTTTTTTTATCCCATAACATGTGTGTTTAAAAAACCATATGCCCTGATAAAGGACAATTTTTGGAAGCTTTGGAATATGAAAAAGCATAACACATGCCACACTAAGGTGTGTTTTTAAACAAGTTGTTTGTTAACGCCATCAAACATACATTTATTCATTTATTATTGCTGTAATTGTGTTCAAGAGCTTGGTAATGGGGGGGGGGGTAGAAAAAGCAAAAATTCATAAGAAATGGAGACTAGAGGGTAATTTCCATGGCAATTTGAGTCGATTTGGTCTGGCCCAAACCGTTTTGGGTATGAACCTAACGTTTTGAACCAAATTTTGACAGGTTCACTCATGTCTACTATATATACAGTACAGACCAAAAGTTTGGACACACCTTCTCATTCAAAAAGTTTTCTTTATTTTCATGACTATGGAAATTGTAGATTCACACTGAAGGCATCAAAACTATAAATTAACACATGTGGAATTATATACATAACAAAAAAGTGTGAAACAACTGAAAATATGTCATATTCTAGGTTCCTCAAAGTAGCCACCTTTTGCTCGGATTACTGCTTTGCACACTCTTGGCATTCTCTTGATGAGCTTTAAGAGGTAGTCACCTGAAATGGTCTTCCAACAGTCTTGAAGGCGTTCCCAGAGATACTTAGCACTTGTTGGCCCTTTTGCCTTCACTCTGCGGTCCAGCTCACCCCAAACCATCTCGATTGGGTTCAGGTCCGGTGACTGTGGAGGCCAGGTCATCTGGCGCAGCATCCCATCACTCTCCTTTATGGTCAAATAGCCCTTACACAGCCTGGAGGTGTGTTTGGGGTCATTGTCCTGTTGAAAAATAAATGATGGTCTAACTAAACGCAAACCGGATGGAATAGCATGCCACTGCAAGATGCTGTGGTAGCCATGCTGGTTTAGTATGCCTTCAATTTTGAATAAATCCCCAACAGTGTCACCAGCAAAGCACCCCCACACCATCACACCTCCTCCTCCATGCTTCACGGTGGGAACCAGGTATGTAGAGTCCATCCGTTCACCTTTTCTGCGTCGCACAAACCAAAGATCTACGTTGGAACCAAAGGTCTCAAATTTGGACTCATCAGACCAAAGCACAGATTTCCACTGGTCTAATGTCCATTCCTTGTGTTCTTTAGCCCAAACAAGTCTCTTCTGCTTGTTGCCTGTCCTTAGCAGTGGTTTCCTAGCAGATATTCTACCATGAAGGCCTGATTCACACAGTCTCCTCTTAACAGTTGTTCTAGAGATGTGTCTGCTGCTAGAACTCTGTGTGGCATTGATCTGGTCTCTAATCTGAGCTGCTGTTAACCTGCGATTTCTGAGGCTGATGACTTGGATGAACTTATCCTCCGCAGCAGAGGTGACTCTTGGTCTTCCTTTCCTGGGGTGGTCCGCATGTGAGCCAGTTTCTTTGTAGCGCTTGATGGGCCACGCCCATGGCTCTCATGTGAGAGGCGCCATGTTTGAGGACCGGACTTCCGCCGCAAATGTACGGTGGTTGTCCTTAAAGGGTTAAAGAGGACCTTTCACTGCTCCTGACATTATCATATAAGTAGCTGACTGTGTAGAGCATACGGAAGTCATGTTACAGCCCTACTATGTTTTCTATGCGCTGCTCCGTTCGCCCGCTGTGCCCCCCGTATTGGTTTCCCGTCTGCTACGTAAATTCATACCATCGGTACAGGGAGGAGGAGACGGCTCTGTTTCTCAGAGGGCGTCTCCTTCTCCCTGGCTGTGAGCTGTCCAATAGCAGCGGAGAGCGTCACAGCCAATGAGAAAGTTAGCTTTTTTTTTTACCCTTGCTGTGACGCTCTTATTTTTGAAACATGTCAGCATTTATTCTGATCCCTGCTGAAAACCCTCTCTGAGATGACACAAGAGGCTAGGCAAGCAAGAACAGACAGAGCAAACTGGTCCGATTTGGGTCACCTTTCCAGTCTGCCTGCCAAGAAGTCCATGGGGTCGGAGTCCAGGTGGGACTGAAACTGGGCATTGAGGCGGTAGGTCTCCATTTGCTGATTTGTCTTAGCCTGGCGCAGCACATTGAAGCATTTCATGTTGCTGATACTGAACTGGCCTTTGCTGTGGCTTCTACTGTTTGTGGTAGCTGAGACAGTGGGAGGTCAGTGACTCTGCAGGGGGCAGAGAGTGGTCTGCCAGTCAGTCATGCTGGCGGCAGGGGTCTGCTGACCGAAAGCTGCTTCAAGCTGTAGAAGCAAACATTCTTCCATTTTGCTTTCATAGTGAGGTTCTAAAAGCTATGGCTATGCAGTAATCATCAGACTGCTTTATGTGAAATACATGCTTGTCAGTACATAAGCATGCAAGCATACAGCTCACCATTCTGGCCAGAATACCTGAGGACCCAGTTCTTTCTGGCTCCCTCACTTAGATGATTGGTCATTGTGGCCAGTGTCATTGTCATCTTCATCCTCCTGCTCCTCCACACCAACTCCTCCTCCTCTTCTAGTGGCAGCTCCACAGCCGCCTCCTCCATGGGACTTTCTCCTTGTGGGTCCCCAACAGCTACAGGGCAGACAGGAAGATGCGTAAACTGTTCTTCTTCTGCCATCGTCCCTTGTTGCATCAGCGTGAGTGTCTGTTCTAAGATAAATGTGAGGGGGGGATTGACATTGTTTATGCCCTATGGACACAATTTCTGGCCCCTTTGAATGGCTTCAGTATACAACAGGCATCTCTGATGAACTGAGGTTGTCTGGTGCATGACAAAATCTCTTATGGATTTACACTGCTCATACAAATGCTCTAGCATGTGCAAAGTGGAATTCCAGCGAGTTATAATGTCACGGATCAAGCAGTATAACAGCAAATTGTTCTGTTGCTACAAATCCAGAAGGGTGTTTCTTGCAATATGAGAATAGCTTTTGGACATTGCCAGCACCTTTCGCAAGCCAGAGTATTTTTTTTAAAGCATTGCATGACTGGGTTTATCACATGCGCCATGCAGGAAACATGTATTATTTCCCGAAAATACAGCACAGTCACAATGTTCCAGCCATTGTTGCTAACCACCTTGCCCATTTGGAGTTGGTGAAGAGACAGCCAGCGGCAATTTAGCAAGTGATCGACTCGCTCAGGCAGATCAGGTTTAAAACCACATGACAACGCTTCACTTTCCATATGTGATAGGAGGGAAGGGAAGTGGTAGCAACGCTCCTCCCTGCCACTGTGAATGAGGAGATGTGGGAGCCACAATTTACTCTGCTGCTGTTGGGGACGGGAGGATGTCCATGGAGAAGGAAGTGAAGGAGGTAGATAAGTGCCTGCTGTAGGACCCAGGCCAACACAAACATGGAGGTGTCAATAGGTCCCACTGGCCTTTTTTCTGCAGTGCTGAAAAACATTGTCTTTGCCTGTAACAGCTGCTCAAAGTGTCCACTGTGGTATGCACCTTGCTGCACAGCGAGAATTGCAAAGGTAGACCCTCATTCTCCACCACGTGAGAGTACAAAGCAGTGATGGCTTTCTTGGAGAAAATAATGCCAGCCAGGTATTTTGCAGTGATGGCTGCGCACACAACATCATCTCCCTAAAGGCAGCAGACTCTACTAAGTGGTGCCAGCAACTTGTCCAGGTGGGAGTTAAGCCTATGCACTAGCGGATTTCTGGATAAGTAGGTTTGTTTCCTGGCCACACATTCCGTTATCGATGGCTAATGACTGAGCAGACTAAGGAGAGGGGTCTGAGCAGGAGAAGCAGTAAGTGATGATGACGATGACAAAGACGCTGTAATGCACTTGAGGGTGGCCTGGCTGCCACAAAGGAGTCTAAGAGAAGGAGGACACTCTTGTTGCGCTAGCTGGTGGCCACTTCTTTTTACCCACAATAACCAGTGATACCGCTTCATGTGGTTCAATAGAGCCGTGGTGCCTATGTTTGTGTTTGAACGCCCATGGCTTATTTTAATCCTGCAGATCTTGCACATGTCATTGCTTTTATCTTCCGGCAGTGTAAAGAAAAACTGCCAGATGAGAGATACTCACACATTCTGCACAGGGCTTGTGGCCATGGTATCAGCAGCATCACCAGCTCCCGAAGCAAATCTGATCCTGGCAGTTCCTTGGGAGGTTCTGGCCATACGTTGTCCCCGCTCTTTATTCCTGCCACCACCCTTCTCCTCTGATGTTGCTCCTCCTCAGCACCCCAATCAGGCTCACAGTTCCTGTCCAATACATAATCATTATCAGAGTCCTCATCCTCCCTGCCACTTTTATCAGACTGTGACCTTACCAGTCTGTAGAAAGGATGCCCTGAAGCTGAAAAAAGTACAAAAGAAAGCAAATAATAATACTGTGAGTCCGTATGACATGCAGATGACAGGCATCGCTCTTTGAATCACTGCACACTTCACTTATTTGGGCAGTCATAGGGCCAAAACTGACCAAATAACTCAAGTATGAACTCAGTCTTACAGGTCGATGTTAGCGCCAAGAAGAAGCGCACTCCTTTTGCACTGTCGTCAGCTGATTCCACATAGATGTCTACAGAACCTGTTCTATTAACCACCTCAGCTTAAACACGCTTAATAACCAGACCACTTTTTACAATTCTGCACTACACTACTTTCACGGTTTATTGCTCGGTCATACAACTTACCACCCAAATGAATTTTACCTACTTTTCTTCAAACTAATAGAGCTTTCATTTGGTGGTATTTCATTGCTGCTGAAATTTTTACTTTTTTGTTATTAATCGAAATTTACCGAAATTTTTGCAAAAAAATGAAATTTTTCACTTTCAGTTGTAAAATTTAAAAAAAAAAATACATTTCTATATAAATTTTTCTCAAAATTTATTTTTCTACATGTCTTTGATAAAAAAGAAATGCAATAAGTGTATATTTATTGGTTTGGGTAAAAGTTATAGCGTTTGCAAACTATGGTACAAAAATGTGAATTTCCGCATTTTGAAGCAGCTCTGACTTTCTAAGCACCTGTCATGTTTCCTGAGGTTCTACAATGCCCAGACAGTAGAAAACCTCACAAATTACCCCATTTTGGAAAGTAGACACCCTAAGGTATTCGCTGATGGGCATAGTGAGTTCATAGAACTTTTTATTTTTTGTCACAAGTTAGCGGAAAATGATGATTTTTTTATTTCATTTTTTCTTACAAAGTCTCTTATTCCACTAACTTGTGACAAAAAATAAAAACTTCCATGAACTCACTATGCCCATCACGAAATACCTTGGGGTGTCTTCTTTCCAAAATGGGGTCACTTGTGGGGTAGTTATACTGCCCTGGCATTTTAGGGGCCCTAATACGTGAGAAGTAGTTTAAAATCCAAATGTGTAAAAAATGCCTTGTGAAATCCTAAAGGTGCTCTTTAGAATTTGAGCCCCTTTGCCCATCTAGGCTGCACAAAAGTGTCACACATGTGGTATCGCCGTACTCAGGAGAAGTTGGGCAATGTGTTTTGGGGTGTCTTTTTACATATACCCATGCTGGCTGAGAGAAATATCTCTCTAAAAGACAACTTTTCCCATTTTTTTTATACAAAGTTGTCATTTGACAGAGATATTTATCTCACCCAGCATGGGTATATGTAAAAAGACACCCCAAAACACATTGCCAAACTTCTCCTAAGTATGGCGATACCACATGTGTGACACTTTTTTGCAGCCTAGGTGGGCAAAGGAGCTCACATTCTAAAGAGCACCTTTAGGATTTCACAGGGCATTTTTAACACATTTGGATTTCAAACTACTTCTCACGCATTAGGGCCCCTAAAATGCCAGGGCAGTATAACTACCCCACAAGTGACCCCATTTTGGAAAGAAGACACCCCAAGGTATTTCGTGATGGGCATAGTGAGTTCATAGAAGTTTTTATTTTTTGTCACAAGTTAGTGAAATAAGAGACTTTGTAAGAAAAAAAAAATCATAATTTTCCGCTAACTTGTGCCAAAAAAAAAAGAATTCTAAGAACTCTTCATGCCCCTCATGGAATACCTTGGGGTGTCTTCTTTCCAAAATGGGGTCACTTGTGGGGTAGTTATACTGCCCTGGCATTTTAAGGGCCCTAATGCGTGAGAAGTAGTTTGAAATCCAAATGTGTTAAAAATGCCCTGTGAAATCCTATAGGTGCTCTTTAGAATGTGGGCCCCTTTGCCCACCTAGGCTGCAAAAAAAGTCACACATGTGGTATCTCCGTACTCAGAAGAAGTAGAGCAATGTGTTTTGGGGTGTATTTTTACATATACCCATGCTGGGTGAGAGAAATATCTCTCTAAAAGACAACTTTTCAAAAAAAATTATACAAAGTTGTCATTTGACAGAGATATTTATCTCACCCAGCATGGGTATATGTAAAAAGACACCCCAAAACACATTGCCCAACTTCTCCTGAGTACGGTGATACCACAGTTGTGACACTTTTTTGCATCCTAGATGCGCAAAGGGGCCCAAATTCCTTTTAGGAGGGCATTTTTAGTCATTTGGATTCCAGACTTCTCACGCTTTAGGGCCCCTAAAATGCCAGGGCAGTATAAATACCCCACATGTGACCCCATTTTGGAAAGAAGACACCCCAAGGTATTCCATGAGGGGCATGGCAAGTTCATCGAAGATTTTCTTTTGGGCACAAGTTAGCGGAAATTCATTTTCTTTTGTTTTTTCTCACAAAGTCTCCCTTTCCGCTAACTTGGGACAAAAATTTCAATCTTTCATGGACTCAATAGGCCCCTCAGCGAATACCTTGGGGTGTCTTCTTTCCAAAATGGGGTCATTTGTGGGGTGTTTTTACTGCCCTGGCATTTGAGGGTCTCCGCAATCATTACATGTATGGCCAGCATTAGGAGTTTCTGCTATTCTCCTTATATTGAGCATACGGGTAATGATATTTTTTTATTCCGTTCAGCCTCTGGGCTGAAAGAAAAAATGAACGGCACAGATTTCTTCATTCGCATCGTTCAATGTGGATGAAAAAATCTCTTAAAAAAAAAAAAAGGAGGGGAAAGGCGGACATAGGAGCTCCGCCCAACATCTAAACCCACTCAGCTCATATGCCCTGGCAAACCCGATTTCTCCATTCACATCAATCGATGTGGATGAATAAATCATTGCCGGGATTTTTTTTATTATTTTTTTATATACAAAGTGTTTGCCAAAGCATATGAACACCGCCCCTCAGCTCATAAGCCTCGGCAAACGTATCTTTTTTACTGCAGAGGAGGAATCTCGTCTTGCACCGCCGCATGCACCGACTTTTGTGTAATCTGACAGCAGCGCAATGCTTCTGTCAGAATGCACATCAGTGCTGCAGCTGGTTCATCGGTTGGTCCACCTAGAACAGTGATGGCGAACCTTTTACAGACCGAGTGCCCAAACTGCAGCATAAACCCACTTATTTATCGCAAAGTGCCAACAAAGCAATTTACCTTGAATACTACAGTCCAATATAGAATATCTTCGATGTACTTTATCATTTATCTACAATAGCCTGCCTGCATTCAGTGTGCTGCCTGTGCTGTTCATAGTGCGCCCTGCGCTGCTGAATGGCAGGAAAAGTCTAGACATATTGGTACACCATAGACTTTTTCCAGGGTGTGGGTGCCCACAGAGAGGGCTCTGAGTGCCGCCTCTGGCACCCGTGCCATAGGTTCGCCATCACTGACCTAGAAGGTAAAAAAAAAAAAAAACAGGCCGCAACGCAATAAATTTATTAACATTAACTTTATAGAACATTTAAACAGAACATTAACTTTTAAAAACTTTTTTTGCTTACCTGTGATTTATTTTATTTTTTTACCTTTTATAGGACAAACCTCTCCTTCCCCATGGGACAATGTGCAAAGCGCAAATCGCCCAGAGATGTGGCGAAGTACATTATGCACTTTGTCCCAGGTGAAAGGAGAGGTTTGCAGCAGCTGTGAGTGAAAGGGCCCTAACAGCCCTGTGTGCCTGTCCTGTGTAACGCAATCCCTATGCTAAGTGTACCTGTGTGTGGTACTTCCGGAAACACTCCCCTAAGCATAGGGCAGGGTGGTCAGGGCAGTCAGGACAGAAATAGCGGGTGTCACGCCTTATTCCACTCCTGCTACAGACACGACATTTTTTTTCGGGGTGGCAGTTGGTTTGAGGTACCAGCAACGACACTGGGGAAATGTCGCTCGTGTAGACGGCTCACTACACTGGTGGATAGGGACACTGAACCTCCTGGATACAGGAGGTTCTCGATGATCTCTTCCTGAAATTTGAGGAAGGATCTTGTTCTCCCAGCCTTACTGTAGAGAACAAAACTATTGTATAGTGCCAATTGAATTAAATATACAGACACCTTCTTATACCAGCGTCTGGTCCTGCGGGAGAGTAAATAAGGAGCCAACATCTGGTCATTGAAGTCCACCCCTCCCATGAGCGAATAATAGTTGTGGACACAGAGGGGCTTTCCAATGACTCTGGTTGCTCGTTCAATTTCGATTGTCGTGTCTGCGTGAATGGAGGAGAGCATGTAAACGCACGCTTGTCTCTCCATTTCACCATGAGCAGTTCTTCGTTACACAAGGCAGCCCTCTCCCCCCTTGCAAAACGGGTGGTAACGAGCCGGTGGGGGAAGCTCCGGCGACTAGGTCGCGAGGTGCTACAGCAGCCAATCTGTTCTAAAAACAAATGCCTGAAGAGGGGCACACTTGTGTAAAAATTGTCCACATAAAGATGGTACCCCTTGCCAAATAAGGGTGACAACAAGTCCCAGAGTGTCTACCCACTGCTCCCCAGGTATTCAGGGCAATCGACAGGCTCCAGGGTCTGATCTTTACCCTCATAGACTCGAAATTTGTGCGTATAGCCTGTGGCCCTTTCACAGAGTTTATACAATTTGACCCCATACCGGGCGTGCTTGCTTGGGATGTATTGTTTGAAGCCAAGGCTCCCGGTAAAATGTACAAGGGACTCGTCTATGCAGATGTTTTGCTCAGGGGTATACAAATCTGCAAATTTGGTGTTAAGGTGGTCTATGAGGGGCCGAATTTTGTGGAGCCAGTCAAAAGCTGGGTGGCCTCTGGGACGAGAGTTGCTGTTGTCACTAAAGTGCAGGAAACGCAGGATGGTCTCAAATCGTGTCCTGGACATGGCAGCAGAGAACATGGGCATGTGATGAATTGGGTTCGTGGACCAATATGACCGCAATTCATGCTTTTTTGTTAGGCCCATGTTGAGGAGAAGGCCCAGAAAAATTTTAAATTCGGAAACTTGAATGGGTTTCCACCAGAAAGACGGGCAACGGGCATAAAAGCTTCCCGGGTTGGCGGATATAAATTGTGTGGCATACCTGTTTGTTTCTGCCACGACTAAGTCCAAGAGCTCCGCAATCAAGAACAGCTAAAAAGAAAACTGTGCCAAACCGATCTGAGCTGTCTCAACCCGAACTCCAGACTGGGCGGTGAAAGGGGGAACTATTGGTGCGGCTGAAGTTGGGGGCTGCCACTCAGGGTTTGCCAGCACCTCAGGGACTCTAGGGGCTCTACGGGCCCGTCTGTGTGGTGGCTGCGACGGGGGAACTAATGCACTTGCCACCATACCAGCTTCAACTGCCCTTCTGATGCTCGCCACTTCACCATGTTGTACGGCAGTGCTGGTACTAGGTCCAGGATGGGCTGCGCTGCTGGTGTATGCATCACCACGTAATCCAACAGCGACAGCCCCACTCTGCTGCCCTTGAAGCATATCCTGCACAACCTGTGGCCTAGCAACACGGGGCCGGGTACGCCTGGTGGTATCAGGGACCTCAACCTCCTCGTCCGAACTTTGGGTCAGACTGCCACTGCTTTCTACAGGTTCATATTCTGACCCGCTGTATTCGTAAGATGAGGGTTACCATTCCTCATCCGACTGGGTCAGAAGCCTGTAGGCCTCTTCAGAAGAATACCCCTAACTTGCCATTTGGTCAACTAAATTTAGGGGGTATTCCCTGAGACTACCCAAGAAAAAAAGCAAGCTTGTCTTACAAATGGGAGGCTAGCGAAGTACCGGAAGCCGATGCGATTGATAAAAAATATCAAAACTGATTTTTTTTTTATCGCTGCAGCACTTGTGAAGTGATTGTGCAGTAATCAAAAAAATAATAATTTTTTTGTCACTGCGGCGGGGTGGGTGTGGGTGAACGCACGTGTGGACGACCAATCAGGCCTGATAGGGCAAACACTGCGTTTTTGGGGAGGGCGAACTAAGGTGACACTAATACTATTATAGATCTGACTGTGATCAGTTCTGATCACTTACAGATACTATAAAAGTACCAATGCTGATTAGCGTTATGCAAATCAGCGAATCAGTGACTGCAGTGCGGTGGGCTGGGCGCTAACCGACGCTAAATGCCTAACAAAGGGGCCTAAACTATCCTAAACCTAACAGTTAATACTAGTGGAAAAAAAATTGACAGTTTACACTGATCACTTTTTTCCCTTTCACTAGGTGATTGACAGGGGCGATCAAGGTGTTAATTGGGGTGATGGGGGGTGATCTGGGGGCTAAGTGTACTGTTTGGTGTACTCACTGTGATGTGTGCTCCTCTGCTGGGACCAACTGACGAAAAGGACCAGCAGAGGAGCACAGAAGCCATTTAACACCTTATATTTATAAATATAAGGTGTTAGATGGCTTCTGATTCAATTTTTTGAAAATCACCAGCCTGCCTGCGATGATCATTGGCTGGCCTGCTGGTGACGAAATGCTCCTTTAACTTTTGCCGGCCCGCAATGCGCATGCGCGGGCCAACTCTGCCTGAAATCTCGTGTCTCGCGAGATGACGCGCCGGCGCGTCCAGGAGGAATAACAGGGCCGCCGCCTGGACGCAATCCTGCGTACAGCGGTTCTGAGGTGGTTAAACGCTTATACAAGTAGAGCCCCCGACAGAGTGGAGAGGGTGTCAGCAGTAAGTTTGTGTTGACGTCACTGATTATTTTGCCCTTCCTCTGATCCATCAGAACAATAAACTACAAAAAACGGTTACTGTCTGTGGAGCATCTGCCTTCACTCGGTCAGCATTAGGTCAGTAATCCATCAGTATTGCTAATGCCAAAAAAACAGGAGTGGATCCAAAACAGAGATAATACATGAACAGAATATTTGCATGTCTTCTGTGTTTTGTGCCCACTCCTGCTTTTGGCTCCCAAATCATAAGTCAATTCTGATGGACCATACAGGCCTTACAGCTGCTACACAGAGAGGATCCGTTGTGAGTCTCATTTTTTGACAGATCGGATGCTTATTTCAGCCAATCAGATGCTATGTCAAATAATTAGAAAAGGCTCCCCCCAATGCCACAATGCCACATCCCAGCATTAATTTTTATGTAATTTTTATGTAATTTTTATTGAATTATTTTATTTTATTTATTTTACTCATAAGGTCCTTATTTTTATTATAATTCATAAATGTGAGCATTATGAATATGCGTTTTGTAAAACGTATGCAGCAATGTACTGGAATATATTGACTTTCATATTTAGGGTAAAGGTTGAGACTGTGTACTTGGTCAAGTCTAAAATCCGAACCATATTTTCTATCAAACCCTATGTCAAAATCCAGTCATTCCAGCATTTGTTACAATTTAATAATTTTAACATGTAAATCACAATGTATGAACATATAATGTACAAATGAAGATAAACATTGTGATATATTTGTAGTTAGCAATTGGTTATATTATGAGTGAAGATTGCGGCTGTGCAATTAGTTCAATCCGCAATCTGACCCACCTTTTGTAACAAACCCAATTAGGGTATATAAAGCAACAATTTGTGTCTGTATCTAGCATTACACAACTATCTACTGAGGAAGGAACTTGTTTCCGAAACGCGTCTAGTGTGTACTGAGACCTGGCTATCGGTGCGGCTTTTTCAAAACGAGATACTGCTACAAAGATTCCGTTCACCAAGAATTCACTAAATGGATTGAAACCTTGTCGTCATATCTGTGATTCCCAAAAACACAAGGTAAATCCTGGTGTGTTCACTCTCCTTGACCTGACAAGTTCAGGCAACTACCGGCTCGACTCAGCTATACCAGCTTCCGTTTAGCCTGACGGCTCAGGCGCCTGCATCACAAATCAGCGTCACAAACCAGCGATCAACTACCTGGCTGGACACGTGGGACGCTGAGCGAGCGGGTCGGATGGTTTGCTCCGCAAGGAACAAGTAAGTGGAGCCCCACAGATTGGAGAAAGTGTGGTTACGAACTGCCAAATAACATCTAAACACAGAGTCCCCGTGTGGGAAATTATAACAATCCTGAAGTTATGGTTTCAACTATCCGGTGAATCGGTAATTATAATCATGGACATTTGAACGGTTCAATACATCATCTCCTGCACCATAATTTTAGCCATTAGGTCTCATGTATAGGAGTACTCCGGTTGTTTAGGTCTGTGCGTGAGCTCCGCACATTTGTACCTATTTGTTTATGTATGTATGCTAATACTGATACTAAATTTTAATATTGATTTGGTGTATTAATAAATTTACGCAAAAATACTGTGAGCCAGCCTGTATTATTAGATGCTATGTCAGCCCAGCCAAAAAGGTTAAATAGTGGCCCAGTCATGAAGTGGGGAGGGTGGGAACAGCATGAGAAGTCCACAGTGGTGTGGCAGGTGCAGCACTATGAAGTGCCTTTTGTGCTGTGGCATTAGAAGAATTCTGATATCTCTGATTTTTAGTCTAACCAGACTGTCTATTACTTTGTAATTCCTCTAGCGCTGTTCTATGGAAACAGTAGGTTTAAGGAGCACACCAAATGCTTAAAATAACTTATTTATTAACTTCAACTTTTCTTCATATATAACATTGCCGCCTCCGCAGCAGATAGTCCATGTACCAAACACGTGTCTAATAAAGTATCATAAAATGGCGGCATGCATAAGATGGTGAAGATATTTCTCTCTTGAGTATCTGTACTCCCACTTTAAGTTATTTAAGCACTTTATGATCTCTCTGAGAGGTATATCTGAGGTTAACCAATAGTTCACTTGCAGTATGCAGTTAGCAGTGACTATTTGCAGATTGGTTGAGTATGATCTGGTATGGTTGCATGCAATTTGGATTTCAATATGGAATTTGAAGGGTTAAAAACGTGCAATTGTTTGTATGGTATTTGCAGTTTGCAACTGGTGGAACTATTTTGGCCTCTCTGCTTCCATAAAACACAACTCTTAGTGGAGTGCATGTCTATTCAGCTTCTCTTTCTGGTGAATAATAATTTCTAGCAGCTCCCACACAGACTGTGTGTGAGGCTGGTTGTGATTGGTCTAGACTCCTGCCCACAAGGCATCCGGTCCTGCGTCTTGGACAGGGGATTGGCCAGCACGTAACACAGGGGAAGAGGAGGCAGTGGTGTAAACCGCAGACACTGATTGTGGACCCAGGCGTTCGGCCCACCTATTAGGGTGCTTTGACGCCATGTGACAAATCATGCTGGTGGTGGTGAGGGTGCTAGTGTTCACACCCCTGCTCATTTTGGTACGACACAGGTTGCAAATGACAATTCTTTTATCGTCAGCACTTTCCTAAAAAAAAGCGCCAGACTGCGGAACACCTACCCCTGCCTATTCCAGCCTGTTGCGGAAAGGGGTGCTCCGGGGAAAAGTAGTGGGCCTGTTTGGTGTGTGCTGCCTTCTCCCTTTTTCCACCCCACTGCCTCTTCCAGCAGTAGCAGATCCCTCCCCCTCTGTACTGCTATCCTCGCTCGGCTTGCCACCTTCCCAGGTTGGGTCAGTGACTTCCTCTTCCACTTCCTCAATCTGGTCATCCTGACTTGTGTAACTAACAACAACCTTTTTTTTTTTTTTTTTTTTTTTTTTTTTGGTTTTTTTTTTTAGCTTTGATATTAATAAGTTTTTTGGGTTCATTGAGAACATGGTTGTTGTTCAATAATAAAATTAATCCTCAAAAATACAACTTGCCTAATAATTCTGCACTTTATATATAAAACAACTTGATCTCAGCTAACCAGACCTCCAACCACCCCATATCCTGGTCCATTGATATTCATTTTCCCTCCGTCTGTATAAAATTTTTTCGTAGTTCATTACCTTATCAATTAAATTTATCCATGTGTTTTTGTTTGGAGTGGATCGGGCAAACCAGGTGCGGCTGATCAAAACTCTAGCCAACATCAATACTCTACTCAAGAGAATCTTTTGATACTTATGATTTTTTAATTTGGAGAGATCATTGAGAATAAATACTTGTGGTTCAAAAGGAATTCGAATTTTTAGTTTACACATAATATAGTTATTGATACCGTTCCAGTAGTTTATAAGTTCTGGACAGGTCCATATCATATGGAGAAAGTCTGCTCCTACAGTGTCACATTTGGGACAGTTGGACGAGTCTCTTAACCCACATTTGTTCATCCACAATGGAGTAATATATAATCTGTGGCAGATATAAAATTGTATCAGGACATGGTTAAAGTTCTGGGATAGTGAAGATAGATTCCCAAAAATATTATCCCACCCTTCTATTTGTACATTCGGACAGTCCACCTCCCACGCTTTTTGTCCTGGAGAGTGTATGTCACTAAACCGTGCTTTAAGTAATAACTTATATATATTTGAAATTTTTATTCTGGAATGTGTACCTCCTACCCAATCATTCAGAAAGGATACATTATCTATATCCAACAGCCGCTTATCATCCAAGCTGGATAACACAGAACGCAATTGGAAATACCTAAACCATGAAAGATTTTTTAAATTTTGTATCATTTCTATATAGGATTTAATTTCTCTATCTTTAACTACCTGTGAAATATATAAAATTTTATTCTTCTGCCAAAATGTGTCAGCTGCAATTTCATCCAGCCTTTGTAAATACAAATTATGCCAAAGTGGCGTAAATGTAAGTGAACCCTTAACTTTCAACCATGTCCTAGTTGTAGCCCACACCTTAAGGAGTAGTTTTATAGTCTCTCTGTAGCCTTGCTCATAGCTCTTCAATAGGCCAGATTCCAACAAGGAAAAAATATTATTGTGGGCATGACTATTTACCAACTTCCCCAGTAGTGCGCTATGCTCTGATTCATAGCACCTCAATAGCTGGGCTGCAATAAAGTATCCCTTAAAGTAGGGGAGATTTAAACCCCCGCACTCCACTGATCTATACAAATACTCCAACTTAATTCGAACTCGCTTTCTTCCCCATATTAAATCATTAATTAGTCTCTCTATAAGTTTGAAATGTTTGTCTTGTATCCAAATAGGTGTATTCCTGAGCACATAGAGCAATTGTGGTAATATCACCATTTTGACTAGTGAAACTCGATCAGCTCTAGATAGAGGAAGTTTCAGCCAAATTCCTATTTTAGCTCTGATCTTTACTATTATGGGGATCAAATTAAGTTCTACAAAATTTTCGACCCGAGGCGATATCGTCAAACCCAAATATTGAAAAGTATCAACAATATCCAACTGTGTAACAGGAATCTCTTTCTGTGGTAGGGGGTCTATTGGAAGCAGACTAGTCTTGGTCCAGTTTATAAGAAGACCAGAAACCTCACCAAATAATTTAACCATTTGAATAATCCTAGGGAGAGTGGTTTCCGTATGATCTATAAAAAACAGAACATCGTCTGCATATAGTGAGATACGATCTTGTGTTCCTAGCGTACCAAATCCTTTGATCTGATCGTCCTGCCTAATGGCCATCGCAAGGGGTTCGATATATATATCAAATAATAAGGGAGATAGTGGGCAACCCTGACGGGTGCCTCTGTTTAACTCGATACTGCTACTCAAAATTCCATTAAGACTCAATTTAGCCCTTGGAGATCCATACAATAGCCTAAGAGTACGTATAAACCTCTCTCCAAAGCCCATCCTAGCAAGAACCTTCCAGAGGAAACGCCACTCCACCCTGTCAAAGGCCTTAGAGGCATCTAATGACAGGATGGAGCGGGCGGTCCCCCCAGGGGCCTGGATATTAGAAAAGAGCCGGTGTAGATTATAATGTGTACCCTTATTTTTAATGAAACCGCTCTGATCCGGATGGACTATGGAGGAGATGACCCCAGAGAGCCTTGTAGCAAGGACCCTCGCCAAAAGCTTTACATCTGCATTAAGCAGTGAAATTGGTCTGTAAGATTCTAAATCTAGAGGGTCCTTGCCTTTTTTTGGAATTAGTATCACTGTAGCCTCCATCATTGAATCTGGCAACCTCCCATCCTCCATTGATTTAGTAAAGACCTCCAGTAATCTAGGAAAAATACAGTCCCCATATTTGCTATAAAATTCATATGGAAGCCCGTCTGAACCGGGAGTAGAATTAGATGAACATAATTTAATAGCTCCCTCAAGTTCCTTAATTGAGACCTCCAGTTCTAATGCTTTCTTTTGGTTCTCAGTAATAGTTGAAAAGTTAATCCTATCTAGGTAGAGATCTATCTTATCGTCTGTAATATTAGAATCAGCCTTATACATATCAAGAAAATAATCAAAAAAGGCCTTCTCCACCGGACCCTGACCAGTAACTGTTCTACCATCCCTCACTCGAACCTTCTCTATATGTTTTTTAGGTTGTTGATTGGAGATTACTCTGGAGAGTAGCCTACCGGGTCGCCCAGACTCTGTAAAATATTTTTGCCCTTTAAAGAAAAGATTCTGTTGAGCTTTATCCAGTAAAAAATTAGCATATATTTGTGTGGCTTTTTGCATATTTTCCCTATTTTTCTCCGTCTTATTTATATGGAAGGATTCTGTCGCTAAGATCACATGTTTCTCTAGATTTTTCTGTTTTTTTCCATATTCTCTTCTAAGATTCGTGATATTACTAACCATCAATCCCCTCATGTACGCCTTAAAGGTATCCCATACCACTTGAATTTTTGCTGAGCCGTCGTTGATATCCCAGAATCGGCCTATTTCATTTCGAATTATTTCATGTGTCTTTATGACTGATAGCCAGTAAGGGTTTAGTCTAAAGGGAGGTTTTGATATATATCTATCCTGAGAGAAGCATAATTCAAGTACTAACGGGGAGTGATCAGATATTGACCTTGTTTCATATTTCATTCGTTTTATCAATTTCATATATTTGCTATTTATCAGTACTAGGTCAATTCTAGACAATGATTTACCTGCTTTACTAAAACATGAAAAAACCCTTTTCCCCTGTCCCAGATATTCCCAAGCGTCCTCAAATCCAGCCTCCAGGCAGAACCGTGCGAGGGGGGACCCCTGGACCGTACTGTCACCCCTAGCACTCATAGAGACCCTATCACGTAAAGGATCGATGACACAATTAAAATCACCAATAATCAATGTTGGACATTCTGGCCATTTATCCATGAATAATAGAAGAGAGTTAAGAACCAGAAGAGAAAATGGCGGAGGGATATAGACAAAGGCCAAAATACATAACTCTCCCCCTAACCTGCAATATAGAAAAATAAATCTTCCCTGTTGGTCAACAGAGGATGCCTCACAAACGAAGTCAATAAGTCTATGTATCAACACCGTAACACCTCTCGAGTAGTTGGAGAGGGTAGAATGATACGTATGCACAGCCCATCCCCTGTCGACCACTCTAGTGGTCTCCTCAGTAAGATGGGTCTCGAGCAAACATACTATTGCTGGTAGATGGGCCTGAGTCAAGTCAAAAACCGCTTGTCTCTTACCTCTTTCCCCCAAACCACGTACATTCTAAGAAAAAATTCTAATCATCGTCATCAACAATAGTTCAATGGAAGATTAGGAGAGAGGGAAAAAGGAGAAAACAAGATGGAAAAAGAGAATAGTAAACTGAAAAAAAAGGGAACCACACCTACTTTGACGCACCACAACCCAACCCCCCCCCCTCACCCCCCTCCCACAGGCAACCCACCACATATTGTAGTAGATTTCTTTCCTATGACCAACCCTCGACCCTCCCCCCAGTCAACCACCCCCACACCGCCATTTTGAAGCAAAGAAGACTACATTTAGGGGTATGAGCCCCTTATATTACTAATTATTCCCGTCAATTCATAACCCAATTGAGTCATCGATTGTTTCGCTCAATCCAGTCCGCGGCTTCTTCTGAGGTATCAAAAAAAAAAGTTTTATCTTCAAAAATAATCCGCAGTTTTGCCGGGAATATAAGAGAATATTTAATATCCCTCTCTCTTAGCTTCTTTTTAACAATCATGAATGTGCGTCTCTTTTCTTGTATTTCTTTCGAAAAGTCAGGAAAAAAGGCCAGTCTAATCCCGTTATACACAACCGGTGAGGATTCCCTCGCCCTTCTCAGGAGGACATCTCTGTCCCCTGAAGTCAGTGACTTAGCAAGGATTGTCCGAGGTTGTCTCCCTGGAATTGGTTTTCCTCCTGGGACCCGATGAGCTCTTTCAATCATGAAAAGAGGAGAAAATGACTCTTTACCAAAGTTCTCAAGAATTAGTTTCTGTACAAATTCGGTTGGATTTTTTCCTTCCTCACCCTCTGGAATCCCTATTATTCTCACGTTATATCTTCGTGACCTATCTTCAAGGTCCACTACCTTTTTCTTCAGGAGATTATTTTCCACTTTAAGTATAGAAACTTCCGTATTTATTTTTTTGGATTCCTTCTGTATAAGGGTGACAGAACTTTCAAGGGTGTTGAGTCTGTCTCGTATTTTGGTCAATTCATCTTTTATTAGTCCCACATCAACTTGAATAAATCCAAGTTGGGTTGTAACCACCTGTATTAAATCTCCGTTCTGTTTAACCGCTAGGAGTATTTCTTCCAGCGGGGACGAATTGTCATCAGGGATAACTTCCCCCATTATTCCATCCTCCTCCTCAGGGTATCTAGCGCCTTTTTGTATTTCTCGCTCAGTTACCTCTAATTCATAATTTTTTTTTTCAGAGAATTCCTTTTGTCCGCCCCTCGTATTGACCCTTGGGGATTTCAGAAACTGGTCAAGTTTTGTTGGTTCAGCCGTTCTAGACCCATGTTTCTGACCTGATAGATCGGTCGAACGCCTTGGGGCTGTTGGGCCCATATCTTATTCCTCTTTATTTTTTAATTTTTTTTTTTTTTTTTTTTTAAATATATTTTTTTTAGATATTTATTTGATTTTTTTTCCCCCTTATTCCGCCTCCTTTCTCTCTTTTAAATATATACCTTTTTTTTTTTTTGCTCTCCTTCTTTCTCTTTTTTTTTTTTTGTTCCTTTTCTTTTTCTTTTTTTCCTTTTTTTTTTTTTTTCCTTTTTTTTTTTCCTTATCCCCCTTTTCCTTTTTTTTTTTTTTCCTTTTTTTTTTTTTCAGTGCCTTCTTCTTAGTTCTTGTTTTTTTTCCCTTTTTTTTTCCACTCTTCCCTTTTTTTTTTTATTTTTTTATGTCCACTCTTCTTTATACTCTTTCTCCTCTTATTTCCTTTTTTTTTTTTCTTTTCCCCCTTCTCCAGCTTATATTTTAGACTTTAAAGTTGGCTTTCTTGTGATCTTATGATCAAATGCAGCTTATAATCATATGCAATCATACACAACTTATTCAAAGTCCGTTCAAGGTTAGTTGGAGTCAGCAGTTATAGGGAGGTTAGTCACTAGAGGAGAGAAGCTTATAGCTTCTTCAAAAAACCATCAGATATGAGGGAACACAAAGTTACTCACTGACATCAGAACAAGGGGGGGTAGCGGATCAGGCAGGAACCGGAGGCACACTCCACGGAGGTAAAGGAGAGAAAACCTCCAGACGGCAAAACTGTTCACAGTGAAATGGAGAGCAGGAAAGGAGGCAGGAGCGGCAGCATCAAGCACGGCACAATCAAGAAAGAGCCGGAGGCAGCCTGAACCTAACAGCCGATATCAGCAGCGTGGCAGGCTTTGGGCAAAAGGCAGCAGCGCTGATCACACGGTCCCGGTCACAGAGAGGGTAGATGGAGGATTCGGCACACAGACGCCAACATACTCGAAGCGGCAGCGAGGTAGCAGAGCAGCGGGGAGAGCCGGGAGCGCGACGTCCACTACGTCATCACGTCAAGCACCCCGAACTAACAACAACCTTAGTTGTTGACAACTGTGTCTTATCCTCATCATGAACCTCTTGAGACACTAATTGCGGTTGACTTGGCAACTACAGTCAGGTCCATAAATATTGGGACATTGACACAATTCTAACATGTTTGCCTCTATAAACCACTACAATGGATTTGAAATGAAACAAACAAGATGTGCTTTAACTGCAGACTGTCAGCTTTAATTTGAGGGTATTTACATCTAAATCAGGTGAACGGTGTAGGAATTACAACAGTTTGCATATGTGCCTCCCACTTGTTAAGGGACCAAAAGTAATGGGACAGAATAATAATCATAAATCAAACTTTCACTTTTTAATACATGTTGCAAATCCTTTGCAGTCAATTACAGGCTGAAGTCTGGAACGCCTAGACATCACCAAACGCTGGGTTTCATCCCTGGTGATGCTCTGCCAGCCCTCTACTGCAACTGTCTTCAGTTCCTGCTTGTTCTTGGAGCTTTTTCCCTTTAGTTTTGTCTTCAGCAAATGAAATGCATGTTCAATCGGATTCAGGTCAGGTGATTGACTTGGCCATTGCATAACATTCCACTTGAAATGAACTCTGGACCTTTTATCTGCTCATTTCAATTGGGATCATGAGGGAATAACACACACCTGGCCATGGAACAGCTGAGAAGCCAATTGTCCCATTACTTTTAGTCCCATAACAAGTGGAAGGCATATATGCAAACTGTTGTAATTCCTACACCGTTCACCTGATTTGGATGTAAATACCCTCAAATTAAAGCTGACATTCTGCAGTTGAAGCACATCTTGTTTGTTTAATTTCAAATCCATTGTGGTGGTGTATATAGCCAAAAATGTTAGAATTGTGCTGATGTCCCAATATTTATGGACCTGGCTGTATGTCTCATCATCATAATCCACCTTGTGAAACACTGATTGCCGTTCCCCATCGTCATCTTCTTCTGACTGTGGATGCTCCAGAGTTTGGGAATCTGGGCACAAGATCTCCTGATATCCCTCTTCAAGCGGGCTTGGCGAGAGGCCCCAATTAAAAGGGTTGTCTGAGTTATGAAAAAAATATATATAGCACTGAAAATCTGATGGGCAGCAATATATGACTAAGTTAAGCAAGTTTTATGCAAAACAATATATATATTTCCTCATTTCCCTGGTTCTTTTCTGGCCCTTTGTTTACATGCAATAAAAACAATCTCTGTCCCTCCCCATGCTCTGCTAAGGGAGTGGATACAAGAGCTGCCCTGAGTGACATGTATGCCTGCTGGGAGAATCAGCAGCATGTTGTATGTGTAGAACTACAAGTACCAGCTGTATAATGACACTGCTAAGGGAGTGAATACAAGTGCTGCCCTAAATGACATGTCTGCCTGCTGGGAGACTCAACAGCATGTTGTATGTGTAGGACTACAAGTCCCAGCTGTATAATGACACTGCTAAGGGAGTGAATACAAGTGCTGCCCTGAGTGACATGTCTGCCTTTTGGGAGACTCAACAGCAACTTGTAAGTGTAGAACTACAAGTCCCACCTGTATAATGACACTGCTAATACACACAGGAACTTCCCCCTACCTTCTTGTGCAATGCTCTCTCTAGTCTGTCAGCTCCAGTGCCCAGAATTGTCACTGCTGAAGCTAGCCAATCTGTGCAGCTGAAGGGGTTAAGAATCCTAGGAGAGAGCAGGCAGTGAAGGGAGGCGAGGCCAGCACAGTGAAGTCTCGTTTACAGGCTTGTAAACAAACTTTATCAGAGCAGGGAGAGAAGCTGACATCACAGGTCATGTGACCCTCAGTGAAGTCTGAGAAACCAGCCACTGGAGATAAAGTGAGTTAATTGGAAAGCTGTTATATTTGCCTAGTTAGGAACATAGAAAGAATAAAAAAATAACTCGGGCAACCCCTTTAATAATTATATAGTCCACAATACTCTCCTCAAACCATTCAAAAATAAAAACAAAAATACGTAGCTGTAGGTTTGCGCTGCAGATCTCCAATGTGATGTGGGTAGATATCATAGAATCCGATAAATAAATAGCATCAAACTTTCAAACACCACCTCCTTCCTCAGCAAGGGGTTAAAATGGAAAACACACGAAGGCAGGGATCACCAGATTTCACACAATAGTATCCCTCCTTTGGTGGACACTCCTGTAGATAATCAAACAGATGCAGCCATAGTGAAGTACTGACTACCACCATGCACCATGCACAGAAATCGCCCCAACCCGTTTTTTCACTTGCGCGCTTCTTCCCTCTGTATTATTAATATGTATATATAATTCCCTCCTCTGCAATATTAGTATATATTATAGCCCCTCTGCAAAATAAGTACATATAATGGCCCCATCTCTATTATTAGAATATATAATTGCCCCCTCTGTATTATTTATAATGCTCCCCATCCCTATAGTGCCACCAGTACTGCCTGCATTGGGGTAAATGCAAAAAAAATGATGATGGCCCCCTTTGTATTATCAGTATATATAATAGCCCCTTCTGTATTCTTATAATTTATAATGGTCCCTCTGTATTATTATAATATACTAGCAGTAGGACCCGGCTTCGCACAGGTATTAGTATATACAGGTCCTTCTAAAAAAATTAGCATATTGTGATAAAGTTCATTATTTTCTGTAATGTACTGATAAACATTAGACTTTCATATATTTTAGATTCATTACACACAACTGAAGTAGTTCAAGCCTGTTATTGTTTTAATATTGATGATTTTGGCATACAGCCCATGAAAGCCCCAAATTCCTATCTAAAAAAATTAGCATATTTCATCCGACCAATAAAAGAAAAGTGTTTTTAATACAAAAAAAGTCAACCTTCAAATAATTATGTTCAGCTATGCACTCAATACTTGGTCGGGAATACTTGGTGCAGAAATGACTGCTTCAATGCGGCGTGGCATGGAGGCAATCAGCCTGTGGCACTGCTGAGGTGTTATGGAGGCCCAGGATGCTTCGATAGCGGCCTTAAGCTCATCCAGAGTGTTGGGTCTTGCGTCTCTCAACTTTCTCTTCCCAATATCCCACAGATTCTCTATGGGGTTCAGGTCAGGAGAGTTGGCAGGCCAATTGAGCCCAGTAATACCATGGTCAGTAAACCATTTACCAGTGGTTTTGGCACTGTGAGCAGGTGCCAGGTCGTGCTGAAAAATGAAATCTTCATCTCCATAAAGCTTTTCAGCAGATGGAAGCATGAAGTGCTCCAAAATCTCCTGATAGCTAGCTGCATTGACCCTGTCCTTGATAAAACACAGTGAACCAACACCAGCAGCTGACATGGCACCCCAGACCATCACTGACTGTGGGTACTTGACACTGGACTTCAGGCATTTTGGCATTTCCCTCTCCCCAGTCTTCCTCCAGACTCTGGCACCTTGATTTCCGAATGACATGCAAAATTTGCTTTCATCCGAAAAAAGTACTTTGGACCACTGAGCAACAGTCCAGTGCTGCTTCTCTGTAGCCCAGGTCAGGCGCTTCTGCCGCTGTTTCTGGTTCAAAAGTGGCTTGACCTTGGGAATGCGGCACCTGTAGCCCATTTCCTGCACACGCCTGTACACGGTGGCTCTGGATGTTTCTACTCCAGACTCAGTCCACTGCTTCCGCAGGTCCCCCAAGGTCTGGAATCGGTCCTTCTCCACAATCTTCCTCAGGGTCTGGTCACCTCTTCTCGTTGTGCAGCGTTTTCTGCCACACTTTTTCCTTCCCACAGACTTCCCACTGAGGTGCCTTGATACAGCACTCTGGGAACAGCCTATTCGTTCAGAAATTTCTTTCTGTGTCTTACCCTCTTGCTTGAGGGTGTCAATGATGGCCTTCTGGACAGCAGTCAGGTCGGCAGTCTTACCCATGATTGCGGTTTTGAGTAATGAACCAGGCTGCGAGTTTTTAAAAGCCTCAGGAATCTTTTGCAGGTGTTTAGAGTTAATTAGTTGATTCAGATGATTAGGTTAATAGCTCGTTTAGAAAACCTTTTCATGATATGCTAATTTTTTTTGATAGGAATTTCGGGTTTTCATGAGCTGTATGCCAAAATCATCAATATTAAAACAATAAAAGTCTTGAACTACTTCAGTTGGTTGTAATGAATCTAAAATATATGAAAGTCTAATGTTTATCAGTACATTACAGAAAATAATGAACTTTATCACAATATGCTAATTTTTTTAGAAGGACCTGTATAATGGTCCCCTCTGTATTATTATGTATATATAATGGCCCCTCTGTATAATTAGTACATATAATTTATTTATTTATGCACTTATATAGCACTACTGTATTCCACAGCGCTTTACAGACATTAGCATCACACTGTCCCCAATTGGGCTCACAATCTAAGGTCCCTATCAGTATGTCTTTGGAGTGTGTGAGGAAACCGGAGAACCCAGAGGAAACCGACGCAAACACAGGGAGAACATACAAATTACATGCACATGTTGCCCATATAATGCCCCCCATTCTATTTATAGAATATATAATAGCCCCCTCTGTATTATTTATAATGCTCCCCACCCCTATAGTGCCCCCAGTACTGCCTGCATGAGGGTAAATGCAATAAAAAATTAATTAATACCTCTATTCTAATGTCCATCACCGTTGGCGTCCTGTGAACGGAAGGGAGCCATAGGCCCCCGTGACCCTATTGAACTGCCTGCTGACTGGCACTCCCTGCAATTTGGCGCCCGGGGAAACCACACCCTGAGCCCTCCCCACACATGCTATGCCACTGTGCTGCTGCTCGAGATGTTGAAATTCTTCAGCAAACTGGGGCTTGGCTTTCTCAGCAACAGATCAGACAACCCACACTCTGGGAAGATATATGTGAGAGTCATGAACACATGGAGTGAGTCACTGTGTGTAGAAATATGTGCTGGGAAAACAATAATAAAATACTGATACTTAATATATCAGACTCCACAGAAAATCTACTACTAAGGCCTTATGCACACAACAGTAATTTTTCACGGTCCACAAAACGGGGTTCCGTTGTTCCGTGATCCGTGTCCGTTTTTTCTTCCGTGTGTCTTCCTTGATCTTTGGAGGATCACCAGACCAGAAAAGTCAAAAAAAAATCTAAGTCAAGTTTGCCTTGGAAATGATAGGAAAAAAACGGATGACGGACGTGGATGACAATCTTGTGTGCCTCCGTGTTTTTTCACGGACCCATTGACTTGAATGGGTCCGCGAACCGTTGTCCGTCAAAAAAATTTGACAGGTCCTATTTTTTGGACGGACAGGAAACACAGATCACGGATGCGGATGTCAAGCGGTGCATTTTCCGAGTTTTCAACTGACCCATTGAAAGTCAATGGGTCCGCAGAAAATCACGGAAAACGGAACAACGGACACGGATGCATACAACGGTCGTGTGCATGAGGCCTAAGGGAAATAGAGGAGGAGGCAAATCATAATGAGGACATTATTATGGGGGACTTCAACTACCCAGACATAGAGTGGGTAATTGAAACCATTTATTTATAAGGTTACTCCTTTAGGGCATACAATCATTACACATGGCTTAAATTTAAGAAAGAGTTTCTGCTGATTGTTAGCCCCTCTCATAGCATTGTCACCTACAAGGTCCATGGGTCCACTGATATATTTACATGTATTTATTTTTGGTATTCTCTATTTATTAAGATTGTTATTAGATTTATTGTGAGCATATTTATGAATCAGTATACATCTTGTTACATACATGACCCTCTTTGTGATCAGTATCTCCCTCCATGGTTCTATGTATGCCTGCCTTTGCCCTTAAAAAATATATATAGAGTTGAGCGGAAACCGGGATGTTCAGATTCGACGGGTTCGGCAGAACTTCACCAAAAAGTTTGAGTTCGGGACCCGAACTTGACCCCAAACCCGAACCCCATTAAAGTCAATGGGGACCCGAACTTTTAAGCACTAAAATGGCAGTAAAAATGTCATGGAAAGGGCTAGAGGGCTGCAAATGGCATCAAAATGTGGTTAGGAGCAGTGCTCTGCAAACAAATGGATAGGGAAATGACTTTAAATAACATAAAATACGTAAAAAATAAAAAATAATAAGCTTGATCTAGGAGGACGAGGTCCATATGGAGTAGGAGGTTGAGGAGGCGGTGGATGTGGTGGTGTAGGTGGTAGTGGCGGTGGAGGAGGAGAAGGTAGCCTACACTGCTTTTAGGTTTTACATTTATTTTTATTTTTTTAAATTAGAGTACACCCCAAAACATTGGGAAATATAACCTGTGATAACCCCCTCCAGTTAAGCTAAACACATGTCATAAACCTCATGCTAGGAAGTCAGTAGGATTCATTGTCTGAGCAAACTGACACAAGGCCTAACTGGATAGTAGATCCTCTGGGTTGCCATGAATGCAAAGCAGCGCCACTGGTAAAAACTGACATGAGAAGAACCAGGAGATTAAATTCATAGTTTATTAAGCAAAATGTCAGAGCAGGAAGAGTTCATGCTAAAATGATAATCCAAGCAGAAGGTCAAAGGCAACCAGCAAATCAAAATCAATCCCAGCAATACAGAAACTAACAAATCAACCTGGTTGCTCAGACAAAGAGAAGAGGTTGGAAGATCCTTAAATATTCAGAGTCCAGTCCTGCACAAATTATTGACTGTTAAGTTGCTTTACTGGGTGTGGCAAGGTAATAGAGTTACAGCTAGCAGAGCTAAATTTGATATATGGCATTTTTCAGTGTCAACGGACATTGCAGGCAGAGAGCGTGATACTTGTGTTTACTAATACATCAACTGCTATCAAGTAAAACAAAAGAAAGTCATCCATAACCTCTCAACTGCTCTAATAATCTGCACCTTCTTGCACCGAGTCCCAGTTGTGTGTTGTTTTAAAATACAAGAATAGTTTTACACTTATGACATATCTTAGCAATACTGTCAGTAGTACATCAGCATGTTCCCTGAACTTCCAACGATGGCAGTACAACCAGGGTTGCCAACAACTTAGGGCTGATTCACGTAAAACAGTTTTTGCCAGCCAGTTGTAGGTTTTTTGTTTTTTTTTTGTTCTTTTTTTATGAAACATGACTGATAACAAAGTTGTGCTCTTTGTGCCCATGTTTTGCATTTAGCCAGACAAAAAGAAACACTGCACATAAAGATGTCTAGCGACATCGCCAGACACAAGTCTTAGGCCTCTTTCACACTACCGTTTTTTTTTCCGTTTTGCGGCCCGTTTTTTGCGTTCCGTATACGGTCTGTAAACGGAACCATTCATTTTAATGGTTCCGCAAAAGAACGGAATGTGTTCCGTATGCATTCCGTTTCCGTATTTCCGTATTTCCGTTCCATTGAAGGATAGAACATGTCATATATTTGGCCGCAAATCACGGTCCGTGGCTCCATTCAAGTCAATGGGTCTGCAAAAAAAAGGAACACATACGGAAATGCATCCGTATGTCTTCCGTATCCGTTCCGTTTTTTGCGGAACCATCTATTGAAAATGTTATGCCCAGCCCAATTTTTTCTATGTAATTACTGTATACTGTATATGCCATACGGAAAAACGGAACGGAACTACGGAACGCAAACGGAACCACAACGGAAGCAAAAAAACGGAACAACGGATCAGTGAAAAACGGACCGCAAAACACTGAAATGGACATACTGTAGTGTGAAAGAGGCCTTAGCCCATAGGAGATTTTGGGATCATTTTATTTTTTTTATCATCAATACGTTTTTTATTGAGTTTTACATAAAATTACACCTATCCAGATACATCTGGGTATCATGAAATTAACATTAAGTGTAAAAAGCATAGAACATACAGGTCTGATGCAGTATCGAGACAGCAACTCAGAAAATGTGTTTTGGGGGGGGGGGGTGTAGAGAGGACACAGGTTTCAGAAAGTACAAATCAAGAATTGATATGAAAGCACATATTATAAGAATGCACAGTTATAAGATACAATCTGGGATAGGTGAGGCATATGAACTTGATAGCCAAGGAAGCCAGTGGTTATGTGCAAATATTCTGGATTGTGATGTCGGGAAAAAACAATGTTGGTTGATAATCTGGCATGCTTCCGAAATTGGGGGAGTGATATGGTGTTTATCAAAAATCGAGGAGAGCTTTAGGAACAATTTTGAAACTGAAAAATAAATCATGATTATAAATGATGCAAGTTTGTAATTATAATTACTGATATGAATGAATGTGCAACTTTTATTGTGAAATGTAAAATGATTTGGCACAGATTCTAGGCAAAAGATCAGTGAATTTAAAGACACAAACATTATGGCAATAACCTACATTTCTGGGGGATTTACAATTTACAACCCTGAGTGAAAAACAAGTGATTTTAATTGTCAGAAGTGCTGACGCTCCATGGGCGCTTTCACACTTAGCACAAACAGTGTGGGTCTAACAGATCTCACCCAGCTCCGCGGACATGTTCCGCACATAACGGTAACTTCAACTGAGTTGTGGCTTTTACATCTACTGCATGACAGTATAGGTTGCAGATTCCTCCTGCCCAAAAGGTGAAATCTCTGGCACATATGCTGCATTTTAGAGCCCTGAGTGGCTCACAATGCCTTAAGATAGCCATACACTAGAGATTGCAATGTGTTTCCTAAAAGGCTGCTCTCTTTCAGGGTTCCTCTCTGAGGGTCTTGTCCTTGGTGACAATGCCATAAGTTAAAATGATCACCTGGGCTTCTGCCTTGGGATCCAACCACATGGTCAGGATTCTACATGCAGTTTGGGAAAAAGGAGTGAATTCAAAAAAGTGGATCTGTTCTTTATCCTTTCTCTCCTTTCAAGATCCTCTCCTGATTTTGGCTTTTAAAACCGCATCAGGAAACCTGAGCATGTGGCCATTTCCCTGGTCTGTGATCGGGCTGCTAGTGATAAGGTGCAAATCTGTTGTTGGCACATACAACCTTGTAACTATTACCCACAACTGCATCTGTCAATTACCAAAAAAAGAGTCCAGCACATCAGAAAATATATTTTTTTTTTTACTGAACTCTGTGGTCAGCATCGGACACAGTCCTTCTATCTCATAACAAGGGCAAATGAGAACAGTAAGTGGTTGAAATGAGTGCCACATGTCAAGCTCTGTGGAGATTGTGTCTGCAGCTTGTACATGAGCTCTTTTACATTCTCATCCACTTTGCTTCTGCTGTAAATGCTGCAGCTCTTCCACATACAGTTTAATTAGGGAAAATCTGCAATATTCCAGGTGCCTTCAGCCAATTTTTTTTTTGCAAAATTTTTCTGTAACTGAAACTTCACTTGAATGGGGGATTTGCAGAAATCCATGTGCTTGCAACCAAAGCATCCCTTCAGGTGACTGGAACTGTTTTTCAGTGGCAGAAATTTCTGCAACAAAATCTGCTACTTGTTAATATTATTATGCTATATGTGATTGATATATATATATATATATATATATATATATATATATATATATATATAGCAATAATTGCCTATGTTGCAAATGGTGGGCACCTTGTATATGTGACCTACACATGGTGGCTTTTTTATCTTGCTAGATCTTTAGATGATAGACAGAGTATTTGTGTCCATCATCATGTGTGAGTGACAAGAAAACGATTGTTAGTGGTAGATGGAAACCTTTTGCCTTGTTTAGAAATTGCATGCCATTTCTGAAATGCCAGTTGTCTCTATTGTTCTGGAAATGAGAGTGATTTCCATATATGAGTACATTTGCCATCCCAACAGCTACAGTGTGTGAAGTCGAACAGTTATAGAAGATCTGCAAAGCCGACCATAGAGACCAACACACATTACTGATTACATTGCTGGTTTTAATTGTAGTTTCTGTACATAAGGACATCCCTCTGATCAGAACCTACCTGCACAAGAAAGAACAATATGCTTATAATAGGAAAAATCACTATAATTAATAAATATTTATATAATATTAAAAAGTTTTTTTTTTTATCCAAAAAGCAAAACCTTAGACTGGTTGATAAGCCCTTAAAAAACGATGAAGATTGTGATTGTGCAAACCTGGACTGGTAGAGCATACTGGTATTGTTCTTGCTCTTTTTTCCCTGTACAGTAGATGAAGCCAGATCTGCTGGACTCTGCTGGACTCTAGATCTGCTGGACTCTGCTGGACTCTAGATCTGCTGGACTCTGCTGGACTCTAGGGCACCTAGTTCACTTTCTGGCTTCTCTGCAGTGTCTTGTCTACTTGTGCAATTATTGCATATACTGGAGGTTGCACCTAAATCATAAAGGAAATAATAAAGGGCTTTTCTGATTATTGCAAGTAGAGGGCAATCAGGAGAATGCCTTCTGAATTATCGGAGGTGAATATGAACGGGATGAAGTGGACATGTCTGAGAAAATAAGGCTAATAAAGCACTAACCCTTGTTCCCAGTTTTCTGAAGAATAAACCATATTACTTAAATATTCATAAAATACTTAGAATGAACGGGGATAAATAAATATTACTAAAATATAAATAATAGTCATAATGTAATGAAAAAGGGAAGGATGCAATAGGGTGCCCTCCATCTGCGGCATAAAAGGGAATCGCCCTACCCTTCTCTGCCCTGTGCCCGGTGTGTGTTGTACCTTCCTTCCAGCCCATCTATAAATCGACATCAACATTGCAGCCTCCTGGCACCTGTATGGTAATGCCACATGTACCCACACCAGGGTGCTCTTCTCTATACCATGTGCAGGCTATTCGCTGCACTAAACAAATAATACAACCTATGGGCAGGTTAAAATAATAGTTTTCAGATGCAGAGAAATGTACTTTTACCGACCCGAAAATACAAGCTAAGGGCTCGTTCACACTAACGGGGGTGGCCGCTGCCGTATTGCGGTCACTGCACGGGCTTCACACGTTCCTGTGAACGAGCCCTAAATGTGTGCCCCATGCAGTGACTTTAGTATGGTCGGTATGATTTTATTCCTTTACACTAGGTAGTAATGTAGCAGATGATAAAATATAACACATTAGAAATACGAAGATTATTTTGTTTCTTATAGATGTTGTTTTATTTGATTTGTGCTGATTTTTTAAAATATATTTCTTATGTATTTTGCATTTATTAATATATGTGTATGTGTATATTTATTTGTATTATATGTAATAAATGCCCACTTATTTTTATTGATGTAATAAAACGCTCCCCTTGTGCGGTAATGAACTATATGGGGACGTATTCTGGTATAAGCGCAGACATCTGGAGCCCAGCAAAGCAGCGGAATGTGTTTCCTTCACTAATAATGAACGTGCAGAGTTGATTTTCATCTGTTCAAAATGTTCCTAATGAGTTTATTAATAATATATCTAATTACAAAGCCTCCCCGAGCCTGCAGGAGCACAGAGCTCTCAGTGTGAGCCCCAAACACAGTGAATACAGCCTGGGAAATAACCAGCATTATTGCATCAACATTGAAAACCTAAGGAGGGGCCAAATCCAGATAAATCGCCAAGAAAAGGGTCCAGGTCTAATGTACTAACGAGTATATAGTAACCCCAAATACACGGGGAAAAGTAAGTCCTGCCCAATCATTCGGATTTTAGACTTGAATCATTCTCCACAATTTCTTCCAACTTCTCCCCACCTTCTCCCTTGTCTTTCTTATCTAGATATATGAATATCCGGCGGCAACCGATTATATGCATCTATATGGATAGTGCAAAAAAATACATTTGTATCGGCTTCTAAATATACTGAGATGTTAATGTGAATTTTTGTATCCACTTATAGCATGATTTTGTTTCTATCTGTCTGTTATCTATCTTGTATGTATCAATGTATAAGTATCCTTTATAATTAGTATGTATTATATTCTATGTCACATGAATCTGGCTCCACATGTCTTCAGCGCAGAGGTATCAGGCAGTTTGTGTCCGCTGGGTGGCGCCAGAGCAGTTCAGATGAGCGCTACCTGCGCAGTTAACCTATACTTTCATGGAAAGCCTTTCCTCTGAGCTAAACCTGGAGTCGTTAATGAGACAGAGGAATTATCTAAATATTGTATGTGACTGCATTTAATGTTATTATTTTATGCCTGTGCACTGTTGTGGTCTGGCTGTGTAATTGCATTAGTATGTGCCTTCTGTCATCTTATTGTGAGCTGTCTTGCCTTCCATCTAGATAGCTTGCCAAGTAAAGAACACAAGAATGTTCGTGCCAGAAGCAATGGTGGGGCCAGATCCCTAACTTTCAACGCTTTTAAAGTGCTATGTAGTAAAAGCTGTCACTCCTCAAAGGCTGTTTTGTGAATCACTTGACAGATGCATGATGAGCAGAGGCCAATGTGTCCTCCTAGGTTGGGGCTGTTGTTTCAATCCTCTCCTGCAAGTTGACAAAGCAAAAAGCAAAGAGTTGTGGCTCTGCTGCCATGTCAGGATCAGGTCTGTGGTCCTGTGGGACTGTGACATGTATACAAACTGTGGCTAAAACTCCAGTAGTAGGGTCACCTTCTCTGAGGAATGTAACAAACCTTCTCTCAAACCTAGGGTGGAATTAGCAACACTCCATAGACAGAGGGCGAACTGTTGGATGGAGCTCTGGGAAGATGACCCTAAACTTGATGGGGAAGGTTGTGTCTGAGTCTAGCCAGTTTGTGCGTCTTTCTGTAAATGGAGACATTTGTGTTGTGCTAATAGTGGCCATTAGCAGCCTACACACGTAGAATAAGCCCCAACATCTGCCTGGTAATAAGCAGAGAACTCCCAGAGCCTGTGCTAACATTTGGGATCAGTGCATGGGATTCTCACAAAGGAAATCTTAGAAAGCAGAGGGACCCAATTCATTATTTTCCCTTTCTTCTCCAACGTGTTATAAAGTGTGAATAAAGCATTGTATTCCCCAAGAAAAGGCACTGGGAAAGTTCATGTACAATTGATGATTGGTATTATTATTTCCAGGGAAGATGGAAAGATTAGCAGGGGAAAAGAACTAAACAAGATCCGTGTTTTATTAGACATCTATTTAAATAATAGTTTGGAAATTTAGCAGCTAATTGGTTTAAATTTTGCTCACACTTGTCGCTGGAAGGACATACACTCAGGATATATATATATATATATATATATATATATATATATATATATATATATAAAAATATATATAGAGAGAGATATTAATATAGATAGACATACAGAGATAGATATACACACTTTATATATACATTATATATTTATACATATATAGCATGTATATATAAACTTTATGACTATGTATATATTTATTTATAATATATGTATGTGTGTATATATATATATATATATATATATATATATGTAAAATACTCACACACAGACGTGCATTATGCAGTTGCCACTGAACAAAGCCTGGTGGAGTAATTTTATGTTTCATTTCAGCAGCTATTTTCCTCCACATATATCCAGTAATCCGGATGTTTCGCTCCGGCATGGTGCATCCAGCAATCCGGCTGTTTCGCTCCGGCATGGTGCATCCAGCAATCCGGTTGTTTTGCTCCAAAACAGCTCCGGCATGGTGCATCCAGTAATCCGGCTGTTTCGCTCCGGCATGGTGCATCCAGCAATCCGGCTGTTTCGCTCCGGCATGGTGAATCCAGCAATTTTGTTTGTAGGAGCAGGAAAAGTGTAATAATAATAATAATAATAATATCGATATTTTGAGTTAATCTGTGGTCTAATGTGTCTTCTGGTCCCGGTCATTGTTCCCAGGATACATGTGATACGTACAGTGAGATATATGATATTACAGTAACCATAGTCTCAGTCTTTAGCACACTAGACATGATGGCGGCTCTCATCCACATAAGCTTGTGGTTGATCTGCTGGCTTCTTTATTTCTTGGAGCAGGTTGTTATAAGCCGAACTCATCTAAACAGCAATCAAATATTGTCAGAAATCAATGCGAATCAACTGGTATTTAGGTTTTGGTTGGGTTTTCATCATTAGCGTGCTCAAGGGTCAATTCATAGAAATATTTGTATGCCGTGTCTACTAAAACACCAACATAAACTGCAGCTAGCCTCAGCAGACAAGGAGGGGGTTAGGAAATAATTAGTCGGTTCATTCTTGTCATTGTGTCGATATAGTATATAAATCAGTGAGGAGCAGATCCTTACGACTGTTAATACTGGAGATTTATTAGTGAAATCAATAGAGCTTTGCAGACTGAAGGCGAAAATCTCCTGGATTCCAGGTTTGTCCTGTAGGTGGCGCTATGTTGGCACCGTCTGAAGCTTCTTTTTTTGTATATTCTAAAGGTTCAGATGGGGGGAAAATAATATTTCAGAATATTTAATTCTCTTCATTTACAAGAAACCCCCTGAAATTCGTAAACTGGAAATGTGTTTCGTCTCTACATGCCTGTGAATAAAAAAAAATCTGTTTGAATAAATAGCTTATTTCTAAACACGTTGTTGTCAGTGTTAAACACCCTATGTCATTTTTATTCAAACACTAACATGATTACACCCAATTATATATTCAGCAGTTTTCCTTATTTTACAGGGAATTTGCCTGTCTTTAATACAAACCAGACATAATGGATCCTGTTCTGGATCCTGCCACCTTTGTAGGTAATTTGATTGAATTACACCTCCAATGTGTCTGGAGTTCCCTCCATTGCATTTCCTTTATGTCTACAAAATATTGTATTTAATATTCGGAGGAAAGTAAAGAAACGGTTTCTGTACCACCAGGATCAATTGAATATATTTTTGGGATAATTTCCTGTTTAGTGTGTTCTCTGGTTGGGTTGCATTGTTACTAATGTAACAGAAGCCACATCTTAAGTATTGTTTGGGGAGCTGCTTGTTCTAATGGTTTTGTTGTGGATAATACCTCGCAAAACAAAGGGACAAGCAGAGACAAGTCGTTCAGTTATAATATTTATCAAGGGATGTGGATAGAGACACAAGTGCAACAGAAAAAAATCATGCAAAAAGCCAATTACATGTCTCCCAGCAATTAGTGCAATTATCTATATACTGTTCTTATGTGGCAGGGGCTGAGGTCTGGAGTACAGGAGGCTGTGCAGGTTGTGTTCACAATCTCCTAGAGATTACACCTTTACAGGCTGCAGAAGATGATCAAACTGCAACACAAACAACAACATTATAATCACTGCACACAACACACAATACAGAGCCCACATCCCGCCATATGCTGCTGGAAAACCTCTTTTATTGGCGGTGGGAAGAAGCTGTAATGATACACACAATGGCACTAAAGTCGGCTCCACCTGTAACAAAGACAGAGCTGGGAGCCCACGTTCAATCCTTCCGCAGTCTCTGTGCAACATCAGGGCTTTGTCCGCATTGTATGTGCAATCCAACCAGCCAGATACCTGTATTCATTATTAGTAGTATTATTACTATCATTGTTATTCATTTTAAATACAGCCTCTCAACTATTTGGGCCCTGCTTCCAGGAGCTTACAATCTATGAGGAGATAGGGGTCGCACATAATGTAAAAAGTGCTCGATTTGTACTATTAATGGGAATACACCTTGGAGTCAGTAGAAATGAATATGTAATAAATGAGCTGGAAGGGATCAGAATGATGCAGACAAGTATAATCTCAAGAATAACATGATTGTATTCTGTATTAGCCTTTGTGTGAGTAAATGAACAGTAAATTCAGTTCCACCGCAACCTAAACACATAAACTAGAAAGATAGATAGATAATAGATAGATAGATAGATAGATAGATAATAGATAGATGTATAGATAGATAGAATAGATATGAGATACATAGATAGATAATATATAGATAGATGATAGATAGATAAACAGATAGAAAGAATATATTTGAGATAGATAGATAATAGATAGAATAGATATGAGATAGATAGATAATATATAGATAATATATAGATGATAGAAAGATAGATAATAAAATAGATATGATATAGATAGATAGATAGATAATATATATATATATAGATAATAAATTGATAATAAATAGATAGATAAACAGAATAGATTTGAGATAGATAGATAATTGATAGATAATAGATAGATAGATAGATAGATAGATAGATAGATAGATAATAGATAGATAGATAGTTGAGCTGTATAAGCTATAAATCAGGACTGATGACAATGCATTGTTGTGGGGAGGGGGTTTGTGCCCACCACAATCTGACACATGTCTGGGGGTGTCAGGGCAGACATATCTGGGGGACAGCTGCAGCTGATGTGGCTACTCACAGGGGACAATAGACTGCAGCCAGCACCCCTCAGAAGATACACTTTTCGTTGAGTCCCTTGATCATGGTTCACACCTCCAAGCCAAATTTCTGGCATTCAGTCATTGGAATATAGATCAGCAATTGAGGAAAGCCCCTGAAGGGTCTCAATAAATCAGACTCTATTCTTTACCATCCATAATGATGAGCTGCCAGACTGGGTCCTCTCACCTACAGCACATTGAATGTGACATCCAATGGGGGAAAAAAGGGTCACTCTACTTAAAGAAGCAGTTGTTTTGGGTTAGCACATAGGCCCCCTAATAAAGCCCCCGAAGTGTTGTCAGGCAATCTTCTACCCAGAAGGGTTATTAAATCAGGTTCTGCTAGAAAGGCCGACAGTGTGCTCCATAAGACGCAGCAGGAGCCCCCAGTCATAGGCCGGCAGTGTGCTCCATAAGACGCAGCAGGAGCCCCCAGCCATAGGCCGGCAGTGTGCTCCATAAGACGCAGCAGGAGCCCCCAGTCATAGGCAGGCAGTGTGCTCCATAAGACGCAGCAGGAGCCCCCAGTCATAGGCCGGCAGTGTGCTCCATAAGACGCAGCAGGAGCCCCCAGTCATAGGCAGGCAGTGTGCTCCATAAGACGCCGCAGGAGCTCCCAGTCATAGGCCAGCAATGTGCTCCATAAGACGCGGCAGGAGCCCCCAGTCATAGGCCAGCAGTGTGCTCCATAAGACGCAGCAGGAGCTCCCAGTCATAGGCCGGAAGTGTGCTCCATAAGACGCAGCAGGAGCTCCCAGTCATAGGCCAGCAGTGTGCTCCATAAGACCCAGCAGAAGCTCCCACTCATAGGCCGGCAGTGTGCTCCATAAGACGCGGCAGGAGCTCCCAGTCATAGGCCGGCAGTGTGCTCCATAAGACGCAGCAGGAGCTCCCAGTCATAGGCCGGCAGTGTTCTCCATAAGACGCGGCAGAAGCTCCCAGTCATAGGCCAGCAGTGTGCTCCATAAGAGGCGGCAGGATCTCCCAGTCATAGGCCGGCAGTGTGCTCCATAAGACGCCGCAGGTACTCCCAGTCATAGACCGGCAGTGTGCTCCATAAGACGCCGCAGGAGCTCCCAGTCATAGACCGGCATTGTGCTCCATAAGACGCCGCAGGTACTCCCAGTCATAGACCGGCAGTGTGCTCCATAAGACGCCGCAGGAGCTCCCAGTCATAGGCCGGCATTGTGCTCCATAAGAAGCAGCAGGAGCTCCCAGTCATAGGCCGGCAGTGTGCTCCATAAGACGCGGCAGAAGCTCCCAGTCATAGGCAGGCAGTGTGCTCCATAAGACGCAGCAGGAGCTCCCAGTCATAGGCCGACAGAGTGCTCCAAAAGACGCGGCAGGAGCTCCTAGTCATAGGCCGGCAGTGTGCTCCATAAGACGCAGCAGGAGCTCCCAGTCATAGGCCGGCAGTGTGCTCTATAAGACGCGGCAGAAGCTCCCAGGCATTTTACCTCCTCATTTTCCTCGCGTTTTTATAACGATCGTCCCGAGCTTCTTTTCTTTTCCTTATAATGGGGCTGAATCTCACAGGACTTTATTCCAAGCAAAATCTATTTGTATATGGGATGTTACCCTACACAGTCTAGTAGACAAGAAGGAGGCAACTCTTCACAAAGTGCACAGAAATAACACAGGAAGCCACCCGATCAGTGAGGCACAGACACAGATAATTCCATGGAAATATTACAAGAGGAATATTGTTGGGAAGACATCAGGTCCAAATGGCCGGTCTCTGTGTGCAATATACAGCCATCCACCGTGCCAGAGACCTGGATGACAGGATAATAAATAAGATAGATAATTCATAGATAAATAGATTGATATTAGATAGATAGATTTGAAGCATAAATATAATGAAATATATAACACATTATGATAGTGCTCAACAATGAAGATTAGCAAAAAGGTAAATTACATTGTTATAGAAAGTTCAAAATACAAGAAACAATATTTAATATAAATACTAAATAATAATAAGTGTTATTATTATTATTATTATTATTATTATTATTATACAATTGGTAAATGTAATTAGTACCATCCACAGCCACCTTCTCAAAAAAACTAATGCAAAAATACCTGAACCATTCTTCTTATTATCGTGTATTGAAAAATGACAAAGAAAACAATATGCAAACGTAAGATCATAAATACAGCAGGAAGCTGAAATCTTGCTCACAAGAGCTTACAGTCTAATCAGGGCTCAGGCCAGTTGTGGTTTCTGCTGACCACTGCTTGTCTGCTTTAATGCTGGAGAAAATACATCTAGAACATCTGTGTGGTGACTACGTGGGCGACCTCCCCACAACCATGCCCTGCACCCATCCTATGGTCCACCTAATATACAGCACCCGGAGGCAGAGCCCAGGTCGTGTGCTCCTCACTGCTATTTTCCTGCATACAGTACACTGCAGGAATGGATCCCTATGGAAGATCCCATGCCGTGTAGAGTCAGGAGCCTCCACAGATTCCGACTAGGTCCCTGCAGAGAAGGATCTCTGGGTAGGAGTTGTTTTCCGTTCTCATTTCTGCGGTTTCTTTTTTTTTTTTTTCTCCTGGTTTTCAGGCAAATTTTCCTGTGCCATAATGTTATGATGGAAGTCTGGTGAAATGACAGGCCAGGAACAAGGGTGTCTTAATCATCAGCTTCCTAAATTAGTGCAGTAGTCTAAATTGTGACTGTGTGTAGTACCCTGCATTCTATGTAAGTGTTTATATGTGTATGAACTGTATATATAGTACTCTGCTGTGTATTTAGTGTATTACTGTTTATTATTGTGCATGTACAGAATATGCTTCTGTGTGGGTGGGTGTCAGTGTGTCTTCCTGAGTCTGTATGTGATATGTGTGTATAAGGATGTATGGAGTTCTTCCATAAACGTTACATGTATGTGTGTGTGTGTCTATATATATGTGTATGTGTGTGTGTGTGTGTCTATATATATATATATGTGTATGTGTGTATATTGTGTGTGTGTATATATTGTGTATGTGTATATATGCGTATGTGTGTGTGTGTGTGTGTCTATATATGTGTATGTGTGTCTATATATATATATATGTGTATGTGTGTATATTGTGTGTGTGTATATATTGTGTATGTGTATATATGCGTATGTGTGTGTGTCTATATATGTGTATGTGTGTCTATATATGTGTGTGTGTCTATATATGTGTATGTGTGTCTATATATGTGTGTGTGCCTATATATGTGTATGTGTGTGTGTCTATATATGTGTGTGTGTCTATATATGTGTATGTGTGTGTGTCTATATATGTGTGTGTGTCTATATATGTGTGTGTCTATATATGTGTGTGTGTTTATATATGTGTGTGTATTGTGTGTGTATATGTATGTATATTGTGTGTATATATGTATGTGTATATGCCTATATATTGTGTATGTGTGTGTGTATATATTGTGTATGTGTGTATATGTGTATGTGTGTATATATGTGTGTGTGTCTATATATGTGTATGTGTGTGTATATTGTGTGTGTATATATGTATATTGTTTGTATATATGTGTATGTGTCTATATATTGTGTATGTGTGTATATATATGTATATGTGTGTGTGTGTATATATTGTGTATATATTGTGTGTATATATAGTGTATATTGTGTGTATATGAATATGTGTGTATATTGTATGTGTGCATGTATGTAGAGAGAGAGTATGTTTATACCGAATGTTATTAAATTATAAGGTGTATTATATCTATTATCTATCTATTATCTATCTATCTATCTATTATCTATCTATTATCTATCTATTATCTATCTATATTCTATCTATCTATTATCTATTATCTATTATCTATCTATCTTATATCTATTATCTATCTATCTATCTATCTATTATCTATCTATTATCTATCTATCTATTATCTATCTATCTATCTATTATCTATCTATCTATTATCTATCTATATTCTATCTATCTATTATCTATCTATTATCTATCTATCTATCTATTATCTATCTATCTATATTCTATCTATCTATTATCTATCTATTATCTATCTATCTATCTATCTATTATCTATCTATCTATATTCTATCTATCTATTATCTATCTATTATCTATCTATCTATCTATCTATCTATTATCTATCTATATTCTATCTATGTATCTATCTATCTATCTATCTATCTATCTATCTATCTATGTCTCTATGTGTGTGCTCTGAATGTGCTAACAACCTGCAGATCTCTTAATGAGTGATGGGGTTGGGCTGCTGAGATCTGCCGCAGTTTGTGGTGTGAATGCCCCTCACTGAGAAGTTTGGTTCTCTCTCCTGTTCTTGCAAACTTAATCGTATAACCTGTAACCAAAACTCCCAGAGTAAGGAGAGCACACACTAAACACAGTAACATCTAATCACCTCCACTCTTAGCACCCATGCCAGCTGCTCGGGATTATATAGGATTTGTAGCTGGCACAAATCGTGTTAATTATATTTTTATAGCAGTACATTATAGTCTCCTCTAAATGAATGATCTGTGTGTGCAAATTAGACTCTTCTTTTTTATGTGCATTTGCAGGAATTGTCTTCTTTTCAGCAATTATCTTCAGGTCGCCCATCAGTTCTAGAGGAGGCGTTTGCACACTAAGACTGGCACATGCGAGGAGTCTTTAACTTCATAGACATGCACTGATGGGTAGTCTACTAACAACTGCAAATACAATAGTGCCATGTAGGAGACTGGTAGCAGTGTACAAGGGTATGGAACTGAACCAAGAGGCAGCAAGGCTTTTCTCATTTCTTTATTAAGTAGAGATTGTGAACAGACAAACTGAAATTGATAGAAAGATAGCTAGAAAATACAGAGATAGATAGATATGAGGTAGCTAGATTAATAGATAATTGATAAATAGAAAATAGATAGATAAATATAGATATTAGATAGATAGATATTAGATAGATAGATATCAGATAAATAGATAGATGGATATTAGATCAATAGATAGACAGAATGTAGGTAGGTAGGTAGGTAGATAGATAGATAGATAGATAGATAGATAGATAGATAGACAGAATGTAGGTAGGTAGATAGACAGAATGTAGGTAGATAGATAACATAGATAGATAGATAGCAGATAGATAGATAGATAGATAGATAGATAGATAGATCTGCATCATGGGAGATAGACTTTTTTTAGGATCATTTGGGACCTGGTTGACCTTGGCATGTTTCCTGGCATCCATCTCTATCCAGGCCACAGGAGATTCCATCAGGGGAGAGCTCCACTAGTAATGCCAGAGAGTGCAGCGATGAGAGGGAGCTTTCAGTAACTTTCCCAAGAGTTAGAAGGGGTGCAGGACCATTTGAGGGGGTGGAGGGTGACGGATTTCAATTTTGTTTGCAAATACTTTAGACCTTATCTTGCTGATACAGGTAACTTACACCAAACAAAGAGAGTAGTTCATGCAGTGCAAGGTAACCCCAAGCCAGGTCTCAAGGAGTCCACTCAAGCTTTCAAACTGCTTGTGACATGATAGAGCAATGTAATGTCAGCTTGAGTCTACAACATAGTAGCCTGGAGTGTGACAAAAAAAATTACCTTTTCACTGCCAAACCTCTGAAATCATTTAAGTCCCCCCTTAGCCGCTAAAGGGTTAGAGGGCTGGCTAGTGGACCTCAGCAAGAGTGGCCCATTGTGTGAGTGGCGCTTTGCTGTCCTGGTCACATACCACTGAGCCTGCAGTGTGAAGCAGGGGTTTGCACAGGACAAGTGAAAGTCCCAAACAGAAGCCAGGCTCCAGAGGTCTCCTTGTGCTGCTCTCCAGGTGACACCTCCATGTTATGTGTTTTTCTATTGAGTTGGTTTCAGATATTTACAATGTCCTGTTTCACTCTTTATAGGTCAATCTCATAGTTTAGTGAAGCGAATGAATGTTGCTGCTTTTATTTGCAATATATTGTTGATACTGGCAGTAGAGTTGCAGTCATAAATGGAAATCACTGGATAAGTTGATACCTACAGCATGAGAGTGGTAGTAGAGTGATGCACTTTCATATAGGGAGCAGAAGTGGAGCCATTCATTGAGTAGGGACAGATTGCATATTATATGTAATATATTATATATTATTATAGATCATTGTTTATATAGATATAAGCAGCAGATCTGCATCCTTTTTTTAGCTTTGTGGTATAGGGATATATATATAGTGTGTGTGTATATATATATATATATATATATATATATAGCAGCCATTCCTTGAGTAGGGACAGATTTTTTATATAGATGTAAGCAGCAGAATTGCATCAATTCTTTAGCTTTGTGGTGTAGGATATATTTTGTGTGTATTTACTATAGTAATGCACTTTCATATAGGTAGCAGAAGAGGAGGCATTCATTGAGTAGAGACAGATTGTGTATGTAGATATAAGCAGTAGATTTGCATCAATTTTTAGCTTTGTGGTGTAGAGATATATTTTGTGTGTATATATATAAAATATATATATTTACTGCTATTCATCTGAGTGTGGCAGTACAGTAATGCACTTTCAGATAGGTATCAGAAGTAGAGCCTTTTACTGAGTAGAGACAGATTGTGTATGTAGATATAAGCAGCAGATTTGCATTCTTTTTAGCTTTGTGGTGTAGGGATCCAATATATATATATATATATATATATATATATATATGTTTGCTGCAGTTCATCTGAGAGTGGTAGGTAGCAGAATTGGAGCCTTTCATTGTGTAGGGACAGATTGTGTATATAGATATAAGCAGCGGATCTGCATCCATTTTTCGGTTTTAGCTTTGTGGGATATGGATTTTATAGATATATGTGATATGGTGGCAGCTCTTCATCCCACAGTATAGTAGGAGTAGGTTGTGATATGCAGCAGACTTGAGCCCTTCAGAGATACATGGTCTGCCCTGATGAGATATGCTGTCTGTAGTGCTAGGTCCACTAGACTGGGGTACACTGTTCATATTCATATACAGTATGCAGAGGATTTGCAGCCATGGCTCTGACCTGAGATGCATTTCCAAGCATTAAAAATTCAGAAGCAAACAAGGCAGGCGATTAGAGTGAAGCAGATCTCTTTGTGTTACATGGGGGGTATTTGGGAAAACATTCAATGTTAACAAACAGCATTTTGTATAATAAACTGATGCAGTCAGTGTTATGGAGCACAAAGCTCACTTTGATTGAGTTAATATCATATCAGCAAATTTCACTGGGAGAAGAATCTCTTCTTTTCTTTGTGTCACAAACCAGCACAGATTACAAATTTTAATGATGTGGGAATGTTTGGTATACAAAATCATGCTTATTTCACTATTAGCAAAAACACGAGCCATTTCTCAACATAAACACCCAGCTGTGTCTATTTTAAAAGCATTTCAATGACAGCTTGCTCTTATGAGCATGCAATCAGCTAATTTCGCTTTTTTCCCTTCTGTGTTAATCAACACTTTCCTTCCTGCACAGCAGAGTACACATAGTGCCTCCACATCTCTCCATGTTTACCTGACCTGGAGCCCCTCACAGGCCGCCTCCCCAAATGTCCCCTACACCTAGGCAGGCAGCAGGCCGGGTCCTGCCCCCGCGGTCTATCGCTCTAGGCTCCTGGTCTATGGAGCATGAATCTAGCTACATATTAGGAGTGTGTCTGACACCAGTTTTTAGAATCCAATATATTTTTGCTAAATAGTCCCGACAAGGCTCATATATTCCAATAGTCAGGGTGCTGCTGGAGCCCATCCAGGAATATATCCCAGCACCAGAAGTATTACACTTGTATTAATGCGCAGAATAAAGGTAGAAGATGTGAGGTGATGGAGTCATTCCTGCTCTCTGCCTCCTCTCATTTACTGCTTTCAAATATGTGTAAAGAAGTGTATATACCATGTCCATGAATTACAGACTCCATAGCTAAACAATGTGGATCTAAGTGCATCTCATCTATGTATTCTCTACTAAATATCAGTCTATCTATCTATTATCTAGCTATCTCATATCTATCTATCCATCTATCTGTCTAGTATCTATCTATTTATTTGTCTATCTATCTATAATCTATCTATAATCTATCTATAATATATCTATTATATGTCTGTCTATCTATTATCTATCTATAATCTATCTATCTATCCATGTCTCTCTTTGTAGCTCAGGCCTGCTTATTTCACCTTGCATCCTAGATGGTGGGCACAGCTTCAGCCCTTTCCTCCTGCCTGTGACCCGAGGGTCACCCCATTGCTACCATAGACCCGGTTACTTATTCTCTCCCGGTTGGGGTTATAGGGAAGAGGCACAAACACATAGTAAATATCAGGCAGTCGCCCACTGTCACGACACTTAGTCATTAATTTCCAATCACAGAAAGAAGATGAAGAATTGCTAATGAGTATACAAACAAGGCAATGTCTGAGGCAGCCAGTGCATACACAAAGCCTCCATCAGTGACATATCCAGAGACTATAGGAATAATCAAGGCCACTGCATACATAATATTAATCATTACAAGCTGCAATCATCAAGGCGAGATTGGTTGTTCCATCATCTCATGAATGTATAATATTAATCATCCCGTCGTTTCCAGTGTAAAAATCCCAGAACATACAGAGCTTCATCATGCCACAAATTCCTCTGCAATGCGGTGCTGCTCTCCCCCGGCAGATGCAGGGTTAACGTGGGGAATAATAAGGGATGATGCTTTACACCCTACACACCTTCCATTGAAATGTCTCCACAACCCCTGGCCTGATGGTGTTTGGATCCCTGGACTGGGGACGCCATGAGGTCAGCAGAGCTTGTCAGCTGCACCTGGCAGGGAAATGCTGGTTACAAAACCATAAGGAAGGATAAAAGACAGGAGATAAAAGTAACAAGTCGTGCACAATAATGCTGCAATGGAGAAAGGCAAGGGCTAGCAGCGCTCAGCCATATACTCAGTCCTCAGAAAGTAGTCCCTCGGTTCTTCCACTTTCTTTCCTCCTTGGTTATTTTCTCCCTAAAAGAAAGGTATAAACAAACTTTAATCAATAAGAGAAAATATTGACGTATAAAACTAAGATGGTCCAATACAGTGGGGGAAAGCAATGCTAGATATTTGGTAAAGGGAAAAAAGGGAGGGGGATCACGTTTGGGAAAAAGAGGGGGAGGGGAGGAGAGGTAAAAGGTTCCCTCCCGGATCACTCCGCAAGCTGAAGAAGTTGGGAGGGGGGAGGGGGAGGGGAAGAAGAATGTCTGGGAGGGTCTTTGTGCAATGTCTTGTCCTCATTGGTTAGGTGTAGAAGAAACGTTCCTACAGTCAGAGCTCTCCCATTGGTTCCAGCACCCAAAGGTTAAACCAAATTCTTCCCTTTTTTTTTAGGCTGGTGTCTCTGGGTCTGGAATTAATTGTAGCTATAGCTGTCTACTCTAGTTGCTGAGAGGGGAGGTTGTTGTGTTTATTTTGAAGGCACATGAAGTAGTTGATTCATTTTCTCCCCTGGCTTCTTGATTATATTTATATATGTATATATTTACCCCCTATAATTAACACCAACATTATGTGCGTTTTGTTTTTTGCTACATGACTTACCAGTGTTTGGAGACATTGGTGCGACAGAGCCCTCAGCATCGCTCCTGCTACTACTACTCCTTGCTGCAACTTCGCTTGAGTGTCCTGCTTCCATCTTTGTGATATGTTGGACATGGGGGAAAGGAAGGAAGTGAAAATGATCCCCAAGTCATCGTTCAGCATTAACAGCCTGGTGCCTGAAGCGGTCCAAAATGACAACCACCCTCAGCCTCCTCATCATCACCACCACCATCATCACCAGCTCGCACAGCAAGCTCACCACCTCCAGAGCCACCACAGACCGGTGCAGGAAGAGGACGAACTGGACAAGAGCCTCCTGGAGGTCAAAACTGAGAGCTTACCACCTGGCAAGGTGGACTCAGCCTCCTCGGAGTTGCCTGGGGGAGATGACAAGGACAAGCCGGATGAGAAAAAGGTGGACGGTGGAGGTAAAGATGGGGAAAATGGCAAAGAAGGGGAGAAAAAGAACGGCAAATATGAGAAGCCCCCCTTCTCCTACAATGCCCTCATCATGATGGCCATCCGCCAGAGTCCAGAGAAGCGTCTGACTCTCAATGGCATCTACGAGTTCATCATGAAGAACTTTCCTTACTACCGGGAGAACAAGCAAGGTTGGCAGAACTCCATACGGCACAACCTCAGTCTGAACAAGTGTTTTGTCAAAGTACCTCGTCACTACGATGACCCTGGCAAAGGTAACTACTGGATGCTAGACCCCAGCAGCGACGACGTCTTCATTGGTGGGACCACGGGGAAGCTCCGAAGGAGGTCTACAACATCCAGGGCTAAACTGGCTTTCAAACGAGGGGCAAGGCTCACATCCACCGGACTGACCTTCATGGATAGAGCTGGCTCCTTGTACTGGCCTATGTCCCCTTTCCTCTCATTGCATCACCCAAGGGCCAGTAGCGCTTTGAGCTACAATGGGACAACCTCAGCATATCCAAGCCACCCCATGCCCTACAGCTCAGTATTGACTCAAAACTCGTTGGGGAACAACCACTCTTTTTCTACGTCCAATGGCTTGAGTGTAGATAGACTTGTCAATGGGGAGATACCCTATGCCACCCACCATCTCACAGCCGCTGCCCTTGCTGCCTCTGTGCCCTGTGGGCTGCCAGTCCCTTGCTCTGGTACCTACTCCCTTAACCCTTGCTCTGTGAACCTTTTAGCTGGACAAACAGGCTACTTTTTCCCTCATGTCCCCCACCCCTCCATAACTTCACAAAGCAGCACTTCAATGACAGCCAGAGCAGTCTCTTCTTCCACCTCACCCCAGGCTCCCTCCACCCTTGCCTGTGAATCTCTCAGACCATCCTTGCCAAGTTTCACAACAGGACTAACGGGAGGACTTTCTGATTATTTCACACATCAAAATCAGGGTTCATCAACCAACAGTTTGATACATTAACATCCAGTGGAGAAAGACTGTAAGTGAACATTTTACACAAATTTCAAATTGTACATGGAAAAAGTGATAACTGAATGGAAAAAAAAGTCAAGCGAACAAAACAAACAAAAAAGACAAGTCCAGGTATTTTTTATGAAGTCCCCCCTTATTTTGTGTACGTCTGTTGAGTCTCTAGGGTTCTTTAATGCTGGGATGAGGCGTGGTGTCCATGGGAGAGAAATGTGGGAGCACTCTGACCTCTGGGAATCTCCTTTGATCCAACTAGAATGTAGAACTGATTTCAATATAGTGTCAGATTTTCTTTTCTTAATCAGTACAATGTTCTTATCATTATCATCATCATCCTCATCATCCCTAGTGTCCAGAGAGTCATGTCTGCAGTATTATAGGTTTTCATGGACTCTGGATCAATGAATGGTTTATTTGTATTTATCTGTTATTACAGTACAGCTGCACAATAATTTTCCTTCTATTTTACCATTTAACTTTGTATCATTTTACTATGAATTAAATACAACTTGGGTTTTGTTTACTTTTAGACCAAAGATTGGGATGTAGAACAATGCAGAATGTACTGATCATTAATGACAATTCTACAGTAATTCACAGTCTGCAGCAAAAATACAAATGATTAATATTATTATTATTATTTCAATGACTTGAGAGGGAGGGGGGACAACGATACTGCCTTCAATTTGTGTTGTGTATATTATGGTGTATGTGCTCACTAACCGGTCGGTCACCTCCTTTTTTTTAATGTAGTAAAACGTTTAAAAAAAAAACAACGATTGTACTTCTAGGTAATCCTTGCAAAATATGTATAACCCGTGTTGAGTAAAAATGCATCGATTTGAGTGATTGTTATTGTTGTCTTAAGATTTCTTGATTGTGATAATGTGGTCATATGCCCGTGTTTGTCACTTATACAAATGTTTACTATGGACACAGAAATAAACATAGGCCAAATTCATATAGATCACAGTTTTTGTCTTTCTTTAAATACATAAGAAATTGGGCTATTAAATGCATGAAGTTGCCGAATTATATTTCAGGCCTGTGTACAATGTATAGCTATATATATATATATATATATATATATATATATATATATATATACACACACACACATTCAGGCTAAACGTGATACAGCTTAATAAACCTGAAATCGAAAATAAGACTATATCATGCTTTATATTACACAGTTGAATAAAAGTATATACAATGTGAATTAAATGCATTGTGTGAATATATATATTTTGTGAATGTGTGTGTGTATATATATATATATATATATATATATATCTATTTATATATATATATATATATTTATATATATGATAAGTTGTATCCTATGGTATAGCTATATAAAGAGACGCACACACCTATATGCTGATAATACTCCTACCTATTTATAGGGTAATTTATGCTCATTAACTTTCCTGAACTTCGAAGTCTTTTCCTATTACTGCAAGATTATTTTTTTTATTTAATATGATCGATCGATAGATGATAGATATAACATAGATAGCTAGACACATAGATAATACATTAGATAGATATTATATAGATTGATAGATACTGTATATACATAGTAACTTAGTATATAAGGCCGAAACTATAGACATACATATCGCTACAGATAGATAAATATAGATGAGATAGATTATAGGTAGATGATGTGGGTTTTGCAGTGTCCTGTGATGTAGTCAGGACCTACAGCTTCATGACATCTTTTCAGTTTGTGCTCTTTTACTTATGGTACGTTGTGAATGTTCCCAGACAACCTGAGAAGTGTGGAGAGGACTGCAGACCTGGGTAAGAAAGCCCTGCCACTAATTGGAGCCCGCAGGGAGTAGCCTGCCTTACAAATGACTCATTTGTCACTGTTGTAGAGTATGAGCTGTGTTCTACATTGATGTAGTGAGCTGCCTGGCCTTACAATGGGGCCTAATGAAAAATAAACTGTGTGCAGGAAATATTATCTGAATGACACCCTTTCCATCTGCTTTAATAGGATTCTGCTAGATTTTAACTTTCACACCGTATCTGCTGTGTAGGTAGTAATTCTATAGTCCACCCCAGGTTAGATATCTGTCAGGAATTAATTGTCTGTTGATGCAGTATTAGATCTTATTTGTGGATTTAGCTGATGGGATAAACCGGGTACCAGGCATGGCTTTCTCAGGATTAGCAGCCTACACCGGTGTAAATATGCTTCATGCAGAAATCATCAGAGCTGCAATCCCTGATCACTGAGTCTGGCTGATATGTAGGTCTTCACACAGTCAGCACTAGAACCAGCAATTAGAGCCAGATGTGTCATTCTTCTGCCTTGGACCCACACCTGCCTTTGGCTTGTAGATAACTGATGAAATATACTGACCAAATAGAGTGTGAAAGGGCAAGCTTTACTTGTGTGAGGATCAATCAAGTGGCCCAACTAATTGTGCTGCTGACTTATATCTCTCTGATTCAAATCTATCTCTCTCATGTCTGTCTATCTATCTATCTATCTATCTATCTATCTATCTATCTATCTATTATCTATCTATTATCTATCTATTATCTATTTATAGCAGATATGCGCTTGCCTTAGTCACTATACAATTGTTATTGTATGGGAAAAATATAAAATATTGTGCTCTGTCATATAATATATTGCACTATAATATATATATATATATATATATATATATATATATATATATATATATATATATATATATATATATGATATAATATATATTTGAGATGTTTGTTAAAATAGATGTTTGACATGAAATGCTCACCATAAACTTGGCAGGAGCTGGCTTGTTTGCACTGTGGTGTCAGTAAGGGAAACAAGGACTATACAAGGTGTCATATTTTATCTGTTTTTTTTTTTGTTTTTTCTTACTATTTTTGTTTTTGGAAGTTTTGTGCATTTTTTATTTATTCAAAAAAGGTGAGCACTTTTAACAAAGACAAGAGCACGATATTATGGAAGAGTCTCGGCCCCCGTAGAAGACTTGGACAACCTTGCAGAGTCTCCAGGGATGGGGATCCCCGAACCCTGTTCTGGAAGTGGGTTCAGAAAGGTGAAGGACAATAAGGTTTGGGAATGGTGGCTGGGGCTGACTTACTGGGATTGTCTGACTTGCCCTTGAGGGCGGAGCCCCTGAATATACCTCAAGCAAGAACCTTCCCTCAATAGCAAGGCATCCCTCAAACAGATGGGACCTTCCACAGCTACACGGACAGGCACTGCCAGCCAGGTAAGATGGCACAATGTGAATTTGTTTGTGCCCCCACAGGAAGAAGCCTGGTTATTAATGTCTTTATGTCTGTATTTGATTGCAATTCCTTCTGTACAGCATTTGAAGGAAAGAAGGTATCAGAATATTTCTTCAACTTTTTAAATTTCGTTTTATTAAATACATTTTAAACAATAATAAGAACAAAATAACTAAATGTTTACAGACATCAAATGGACAATTAATTGGCTGGTGTTCATCATGTTTGTAGCCCTATAGGTAAGGTGAGGTTTTAGAAACATTTTAAGGAATGTGCTCTGTGTTATTGGGTCATAAAATGAACCTGAAGCTATAGTTTGTGGAGGTAGAGGGTGGAGGGGTGGAGGGGAAGGGATGTTTCTTCAACTTTAAATGTTGTTTCATATTTTCTTCTAGACACCTCACCAACTTTGTGTTACCCTCACCTGAAGACATGGACAATCTTATTCAACCAGTAAGTTACTGCTGTGCCTGCAAAAACATAAGAACCTATCCCTTATATCCTGAGACTAGTAGCTTATTAAATGCGAATCGTGTGCCCATGCAACCAAACAATAGGGCACTGTGCTGTACTCTGAAGAAATGTCACCCATACAGGCGTCAAATTATAAGGCTTTCTTAAGTGTCTTCTAAACAAGACAGGAGGCCAATGTCACTGGTCCAGGCTACACTGTAATTTTGCACTTTTCTAACTTATCTCATCTCTGGCTTTGGGGTAGATGCGCTGGATATAGGTGACCTTTTGGAAAGTAGAGGCAATGGTACCTTGTATCTCTAGATGAAGAGATTTAGTGCTGCCTTCAGTTATTTACTCAGCTTAGTGTCAGGGGGGTTGGGCTGGGAGAATTTAGTTGCTATATCCTATCGGCTAAAACAATGCTACTGTAATATTCTCAACTGCAAAGTTAATAGATAGATATAAGATACAAAATAAATAAATATAGCAATACATAGAGATATATAGATAGATAATGAGATAAATAAATTGAGAATGAGATAGAGAAATAGATAGAAGACCGATAGATATAAGACAAATAGATAAATAGATAGATATATACAAACTATGTAAAAATATTTTTTTATATTTTCAAAATTATTTTTATGCTGTTATTAACAGCGTAACATTTGACGTTTTATATTATTGATTGTATTATTAATGTTATTAATATTTGTATGGTTATTATTATTTAGCTATTTATGCGTTTTAATTATCAGTTTAAGTATATTACAAATTATCATTTATATATATTTTCTATGCAGATGGATTTGTTTATTTTCTTTCTAAGTCTCCTTCACAATTTATAACGGGCAAACAACTGAGATTGCTATTTCATTTTGCATTTGTCTTGGATGAATGTAGTTGTGGGTACATTGTTTCCATTGTTTTCTATTTATTTTCTGTTTTCTCCAAGTTTACTCAGATGCAATAAAAGGAGCGACCGGAAGAGGGCGATAGACACCAGGTAAACACAAGCACAGCGTTTTAAATGATCTATATTATCGGCAGATTTGTTCTGTGCAAAGGAAATTGATAAGAATGTTTCATATATTTTTCACATCTTCAGTCTCAGTATTGGATAGACGCCGGCTGCCTAGATAGATAGATAGGTAGATATGAAATAGATATTAGATAAATAGATCTATTATCTATCTATGTATGTATCTCTCTAATATATATATATATATATATATATATATATATATATATATATATATATATATATATATATATATATATATATATGCTATCTATCTATCTATCTATCTATCTATTATCTATACACAATATTCCCTCTTTTGTATTCTGACCCTGCATTATGGCCTGTATTACATATTCTGTTCACTCAGCTTTCCATTTCCCACTTTTTGATTGATGGCCTCTACTCTAAAATCCATTGTAAAATAATATGTAATACATATTCTGTTTTGTTGTTTAATTCAATAATCAATTAGAAATAGCTTGTGTTGAGGGTTTTGGTTCAGAACCTAAGAGGAGACAGTCCTAGTAATTATTTTTAGTATTGATACCGGCATTGAATTCCGTTGTTAGTAGCCTAATAAATAGCTTCATGATAGAAAACGTTAAAAGCTATTAAAAAAATATATAAAAACAATTCTAATTTTGTAATAAAAATAACAAACAATATGTGTGATTTTGAAAGCAAACTATGTTTGTTTAAATCTTGTTAAATATTTTAAAAAATCGAATTACCATTAATATTGTTATTAGTAATAATAGTAGTAGAAATAATAATGATAGAATAATAATACTAATAATAATACTTATTATTATTACTGGTAGTAGTAGTATTAGTAGTACAATTATATAAAAAGCAATATTAAGGTGATTGCTCCTGGTACTGTTATCTTCATTTCTGTCTACATGCCCTTCAGACTATTGGGAGGACTGTACAGTAGAGAAAGTTCTGATTACAAGGTTTGATCGATTGATTGTCATTAATAGGAGAAGTGTTTGCAATTCTGATCGATCTGTGTGTTTATTCTGATGCCAGGATTGTGATATGTGCCCCAATAATCCGGTGACTGGTGGCCGGCCTGGATTATCACAGACTAATGAGTGGAGTTCATTAGTTATACATGACTGCTTCTAGGGCAATTAGGGTCCCGCACAATTCATAAACCCGCATCCATCCACTCATATGTATTATCACATACGTAGACAAAACACGCATTCATACATACGCACATTCTACCTGCGGAAACATCTACCACACAGAAAAACACATGAACATATATATCTCGTGGACCATATAAACATCTATATACACGCACAAGTACATGAACACATACATACATGTGCACACACACACACACACACACACAGGCACATACATGTATAACAGAAATACACACACATATATATATATATATATATATATATATATATATATATATATTATCCCAAACTACACAATATTCCAATTTATGATTTTATTTTTCTCAAATGCCGCCAAGGTGCAGTAACTATTTCCATAAGATGGTATAGATAGATAGATAGCTAGGACAACTCAGGCCTCGCATTGAGCAGGTACAAATCAACTGATGCGTGTATATGTATTTATAGATTGCAATATCTAGCTATACACACAGGCACATATACATCAATTGTTTTTAATCAGGGTATGTTCAATAGGGGAACACAAATGTACCTGCTCAATGTGAGGCCTGAGTTTTCATGCAATTTATATATATATATATGTATATATATATATATATATATATATATATAATGTCTCTGTGTGTAATATATATATATATATATATATATATATATATAATAAATAAAATTGGACAGCACTACAAAAATATAAAAAATCGTGAAAAATGTATTTACCCATGTGGTATAGTGCAGCGACGTTTCGGCTCATCCATAGAGCCTTTTTCAAGGCTTGAGAAAGGCACTATGGATGAGCTGCACTGTACCACATGGGTAAATACATTTTTCACGATTTTTTAATTTTTTTGTTTTGGAGTGCTGTCCAATTTTCTTTATTATTTTTTGGGTTATTAGGGAGGTAGCACCCATACATCAATTATATAGTTGATGCTGCTATTTTTCTATCTATGTATCTATGTATCTATCTATCTATCTATATTGTATGTGTGTAATATATATATACAATTAAATGTAGCAATACACAGTATAAACAGTATTTATTTTGCTGCATTAGGAGCATGATCCAGCCCCACCGACATCCCTATAGCTTTTATTTGCAGATATATTTTATACTTTGGTGGACAAGGTTTTCAGATGACTTCCCAGTCCTCACCCTGTAGCGGGGCCCGGGCTGCAGACACTACGCTGTTTATCTGAGGAGCTCCTGGTGATGTTCCTGGAGGATCCACCTGTGGTGGACATGGTTTTTAGATGTCTCCCAGTCCTCACCATGTAGCGGCCCGGGCTGCAGACACTACGCGGCCTATCTGTTACATGGTATTCTCCTGAGAGGAGCTCCTGGTGATGTTCCTGGAGGATCCACCTGTGGTGGACATGATCTTCAGATGTCTCCCAGTCCTCACCATGTAGCGTCCCGGGCTGCAGACACTACGCGGTCTATCTGTTACATGGTATTCTCCTTAGAGGAGCTCCTGGTGATGTTCCTGGAGGATCCACCTGTGGGGACATGGTTTTTGGGTGTCTCCCAGTCCTCACCATTTAGCGGCCGGGCTGCAGACACTACACTGTTTATCTGTTACATGGTATTCTCCTGAGAGGAGCTCCTGGTGATGTTCCTGGAGGATCCACCTGTGGTGGACATGGTTTTCAGATGTCTCCCAGTCCTCACCATGTAGCGGCCCGGGCTGCAGACACTACACTGTTTATCCGTTACATGGTATTCTCGTGAGAGGAGCTCCTGGTGATGTTCCTGGAGGATCCACCTGTGGTGGACATGGTTTTTGGGTGTCTCCCAGTCCTCACCATGTAGCGGCCCGGGCTGCAGACACTACGCTGTCTATCTGTTACATGGTATTCTCCTGAGAGGAGCTCCTGGTGATGTTCCTGGAGGATCCACTTGTGGTGGACATGGTTTTCAGATGTCTCCCAGTCCTCACCATGTAGCGGCCCGGGCTGCAGACACTACGCTGTCTATCTGTTACATGGTATTCTCCTGAGAGGAGCTCCTGGTGATGTTCCTGGAGGATCCACCTGTGGGGACGGCAGGGAAGGGGAAGATGTTCTTTTATGCAGTAAGATATAGTCATAACTTGCAGTAATTAGCGCCTGGGGCCTGTGCTGCTCATTTCTGATGATATCATATTATCAATATTCTGCGGCTGGAGACTTGAAGGATCTGCACCTATTTGATTCCTTCTCCCCTCATCATTCCTAGAACCACAGACATGTCCTCCAAGATAGATTAGGCCGACAACCTCTTATCATATCGCGACTTATCGATAAAATACGACATAATGAGGACACAAGGCAAGTCATTGCTTTTCCAGAGGACATTGCTGAGAGACAATATTCTTGAATCCGAGAATCCTTCCATCAATATATCATTTTATCTTCTGCAGATAAGATCGTGATCGATATAATAATAATAGGTTGTTCTGTCTCTATAAATATTTCATAACCCATATGGCCCTGTACAGACAAGTGATCAGTGGATGCGGATAATCCTACATAAATGTGAGGAATTATAGCAATTGTCAGAAAGAGACAATATAGGACAGGAATAGAAATAGCTCTAAAGGTAATAACGATAGAACTCCATGTGAATCAGAACCGAGCCTTCGTTTTCTATCCATTGCGCGTAAATATCCGGGGCATCAGTTATGGTGCCGGATGCCCAATACCGCAGGACCGAAAAACGCTGCTCAGACGCACCTCTGCACTGAGGTGCTGTGCACATATATTAGTTGTGTGCGACCCCTGGCCTAAAATACCAAAATACTGATATATGTGAAGCTAGCCAGCATTTTCAGCTAAAAAAAAACTGAATCGGGACATTATCAGATTCTTTATAATAAAGAGGCAGGCGAATAAAAATAAATCCCCGGCAGGTTTTACTAGAAACGGGAGAATATTTATTCTGCAATTGATTCTCCAAGAATGAGACATCTCTGCCAATGTTTTCTCCCCCTGTACAGATGAAGGAAGGGTTTTCACCCTTGGAGAAGGTGTAGAGGGGGAAACACCGAGCAACCTGAACCCCTGGGAGATGTCTTCCTAAAACCTGCCTTTATTAATCTCAATATGAGCCCTATGGACAAGCTGGACCTCAGGTCACATCTGCAAGGTTGGATTTTTAGTTATTTTTTTTTGACAATCAGACATTTTGTAAGGTATAGCTTCAATGGAAAAGGAATTATCCATCCAGGTATTCTGTGTTCTGCTCCACAATTGAGTGGGGCACCCTCAGGGGCTTGACACCATAATGTACTCATTTGCCATCCAGTATTATGCCTCATACAGACGTCCTTGTCAGTTTTGGATCAGTGATAACACGGACCATGTTCAATCCGTATTTTCTCCCGTGACAGATCCGTGTTGGGTCTCTGGGTCAGTTTTTTGCTGTCCGTGTTGCATCCGTGTTTCACTAACACTCAACAGCTGAAAAATAAATTTCAAAGAATCTCTTGTTAATGATCCGTGAAACACGGATGGCATCTGTGGTTTTCACGGACCCAAAGACTATAATGGGCGTGATGGATCCGTGAACACCAACAAAATAGAGCATGCATCCGTGGTAAAAAAAAACGGACCCACGGACGGTGCTGAAACACCGATGTGCGAATACACTCATTAAAATGAATAGGGACGTGTGCTGTCCATGGAGAACACGTCCGTGAAACACTGACGTCTGCATGAGGCTATAGCTAATTCCGGGAAGGAACACAAGCTGGCTGATCTAGCTCATTAAAGTTTTTGAAAAGTTATTTTATTAAGTTGTTATTTTTATTTTACTTAGATTTTTTATTATGTTGATGCTTTTATTTTATTATAGTTGTCTTGCTGTAAATGTTAATTACAGACAAAGAAGCAAATAGAAAAACTAATAAGACAACACAGACAATATTACTACTATTACTAATACTACTGCCATGGGTATGGCTACACGGTACATGTGTTGTGTGATACTTCATCTAATGTTTGTCAATGGTGTCACAATGCAATACGCCACATGCTGCGGCTGCGATGTGACAGTCGCAAAAAATTTTGTGTCGCAGGTCACAAGCGACTTTTACTCCATTGACTTTAATGCAAGTCAAGCCCAATATGTGACTTGTCTGCAACTTACCTGTGTTTTCACAGCATAATCGCGATTCTAAAATAGTCACGCAGCAGCAAGTTGCAGACAAATCGGACATACTTTCATATCGCGTGAGACATGTCGCCGTGTAGCCGTACCGTAACTACGGTTAATGACAGACGAATAGGAAACCCGAACAATAAATGTTTGAGGGATATATATATAGGGTAAAGCGATAACATCTGATTTATTTGCTTGGGTATTTATGTCATGGCTTCAGAACTATGGGGTATGTTGTTTGTGTTGAAAAAATATTTTTTCCTGTTAGTTTTTGTTTTTAGGCTGCATAAAAAATAAATAAAAAAATTAAATAAAAACTAAAATACATTTATTTTTTATTTTTTATTCTTTTAATTTAGGAAAAAACTACCCCAAAACTGATGCATGAAATGATGCTCAAACATGTTGGCGCAGTGGTCATATATTATGAGTGCTGAGTGGTTAGATGCCCCATATATTGTATGTGGTCAGCATGCTATGGCTATGTTATAAGTGGTCAAAAGAGAGGTCTGAATGTAACGTAAGGCCTTTTTGCATTTTTTTTCTCTCCTGTTTTTGGAAACGTTTTCTCCCAAAAGCCAATGTTACATAGTTTCCCCATATCACTGCATTAGGCCTCCTGCACACAAATGGTTTTTTTTTCTGTTTATGTTCCGTTTTTTGCGATCTGTTTACGGACCGTATACATAACCATTCATTTAAATGGATGCGCAAAAAAGCTAAAGCTACTCCGTTAAACAAACCAAAAACACGATAAATAGTGTGGATTTATGTGCATTGTTTTGTGCGTTTTTGTACTGTATTTCATGCGGGTTCTATGCACATAAATCTGCTCCTTGCGCAGAAACCCATGAAAAAGTACCCAAAACACGATAAATAGTGTGGATTTATGTGCGTTTTTTTTTTGTGCGGTTTTGTTCCAGATTTCATTCAGATTCTATGCACATAAATCTGCAGCTTGCACAGACACCCATGAAAAAGTACCCAAAACACGATAAATAGTGTGGATTTATGTGCGTTTTTTTTTTTGTGCGGTTTTGTTCCAGATTTCATTCGGATTCTATGCACATAAATCTGCAGCTTGTTCAGACACCCATTAAAAAGTACCAAAAACACAATTAATTAGTGTGGATTTATGTGCGTTTTTGTACCGTATTTCATGCGGGTTCTATGCACATAAATCTGCAGCTTGCACAGACACCCATGAAAAAGTACCCAAAACACGATAAATAGTGTGGATTTATGTGCGTTTTTTTTTTGTGCGGTTTTGTTCCAGATTTCATTCAGATTCTATGCACATAAATCTGCAGCTTGCACAGACACCCATGAAAAAGTACCCAAAACACGATAAATAGTGTGGATTTATGTGCGTTTTTTTTTTGTGCGGTTTTGTTCCAGATTTCATTCGGATTCTATGCACATAAATCTGCAGCTTGCGCAGACACCCATGAAAAAGTACCCAAAACACGATAAAAATAGTGTGGATTTATGTGCGTGTTTTTTTTGTGCGGTTTTGTTCCGGATTTCATGCGGGTTCTATGCACATAAATCTGCACCTTGCGCAGACACCCAGAGAAAATATATAGTGGAAAGATTTGAACATTTTCCATCTTTTGGATCCAAACTTGGTTGTTGCTTGCGAATACTGATGCAAAGTACTGACTAACTGCTGAGCATGTGAACGAGGCACGAATACACAAATAATAGTCCGTAACACAGACGTCATATGAATGTGATATATGCATTAGTCTCACAGATCTTGTTTTTTCAGGCCCCGTTGACATGTATTAAACAATAATGGTTATTAGATAAAATCTCATGGAGCATGCTTCGCATTGTTAGGCCTCATGCACACGAACGTATTTTCTTTCTGTGTCTGTGTTTTATTTTTTTTGGGGACCATATGCAGAACCATTCATTTCAATAGGTCCGCAAAAAAAAAAACATACGGTACTTTGTGTGCATTCTGTTTCCATATGTCCGTATTTCCATTCCGCAAAAAAAATGTCCTATTATTGTACGCATTACGGACAAGGATAGTACTGTTCTATGAAGGGCCAGCCGTTCCGTTCCGCAAAATACGGAATGAACACGGACGTCATCCGTATTTTTGTGGATCCATTTTTTGCATGAAGCCTTATGCAGACTCTATGGAAATGCAGACATGAATAAAACACAGATGTGGGCATTGTCCTATTGATTAACATTGGCTTTGTATTATGGAACTAAAGCGGACCACACGTGACAACAACATGCTAAGGGTACAGCGAGTAAGGCTGTGTTCACACCACTGATTTTCTTTCTATTTTTATTTTGATTGTAGTAGTATTGGACAATTCATTCCTAAACATTTTAAGTTTGCAGTCATTTTTCTGTAATTGTTTTTAGGACTCAAGGATGTTGCGTGCTAACCTTTTAAATAGTAAAGAAACATGACTTAACTAAGAAAACTGAATTTTTAATGTAATTATTATTTTTTTGGTTATTTAACACAAGCATTTATATACAAAGGTATGGACCTAATGCTGCTGCATTTTTTGACACTCTATGGACAAAAACTGAAAGAAACTGACAGTGAATATATATATTTTTTTCATAGGAATTAATTACTTTTGCACCAAAAGACCAGAAATCTTGTCTGTTTTTGCCATTATAAACAACAGACTTGTATTTGGCAGAAAAAAAGTTGCATCCAGTGTTTCTCTGTTGCGTGTGATGCTGCGGCTACTGGTCCCAGCGCAGTGCCAGACGTATGTTCTGCATCCGTCAACTCCTTAGGCCATTTTTAAGGGTGAAGGAAACGTTTCTGCTGCCTGGAAGGTGTGAACAATTACCTAAACACAATTCCTGATTGAGCTGATACAAACAGATTGTACATCAGTTTGCTTCCCACAGAGCGACTTAATTGACTTAGCTTTCCCACTTTTTTTTAACGTTCTGTTTTAAAAGAAAAATATCACACACATTTTTTGGTAATATTTTTTTTTTGTTTACAAAATAATAATAAAAAATACAAATAAATTATTATTTTATGCTAAATTCACACTGCATCCATAGTTTACAGTGGGACAGTTTGGAAATGGTCCTACCAAGCATATAGACCATATAGTATAACACAAAGTATACCTTTTTTGTGCATAGGTGTATAGAAAAGCCCAGCTGGACATTTCAACACAGTTGGGGTTGCGGGATCCTTATGTAGCCTGGATTTCCTTTGGCACATACTTGCCCATTAAAGTCTAAGGCTCTGTGCATATAGTTTGGAAGATTTTTCTGGTGTACACAACAACAGCACACCACCATCATGTTTTTTAAATGGAGCAGATCACATTAACTCAATGGGATTTAGGTTGTTCCAAAACCAAAGTTTTTCTGGGATGAAAACATATGTGGAAACATAGTTCGTATGAGCTCAGTCAGAATGTGATTTTTTTTGATTTGCTATAAGTTTCTTTTAGCATTTTTCTGTGGACCAGAGATTGGCCTCTGGCACACAAACGTATTTTCATGTCCTTTTTTTTTTTGGCGGACTGTATACAGAACCATTAATTTCAATGGGTCAGCAAAAAAAACGGAAGGTGCTCCGTGTGCATTCCGTTTAGCAAAAATATAGAACATGTTCTGTTATTGTCCGCATTACGGACAAGGATAGGACTGTTCTATTAGGGGCCAGCTGTTCAGTTCCGCAAAATACGGAAAGCACACGGACGTCATCTATATTTTTTTGCGGACCGCAAAATACATACGGTCGTGCGCAAGAGGCCTTTGAATTAATTTTTTGACCTGGTTCTGCTTCCATAGGCTATGTCCCCATGTGGCAGATTGAATGAGGCTTACAGATATCCATGCACAGAGGTATGGAATACATTTTTCAATTGCATACCTTTCTGCAATGTATCTGTATGTGTGCATACCCTTAGGCCACAATCACACAACAGTGAGGCCTCGTTCAAATTTCCGTTTTTCACTGACGCGTGCTGTCCGCATTTTCTGCGGACATTACACGTACCCACTGATTTAAATGCGTCTGTACAGATTTAATTTTTTTTTTTCTGACTGCAGGTCAGTAAAAAAATCACGGGGACATGCACCACTTTGATCCATGATGCGGACCAAGCACATCCATTGAATCAATGAAAATCAGAGACACAACGCACATGGCATCCGTGTTGCATCAGTTTTTCACTGAAGACTGATAGGAGATACTTTGGAAATTAATCTTCAGTTGAGCAACGTCAGTGAATTACAGATGACACACGGATGGTAAAAACGGACACACGGACCAACCATGGATCCTTCACCGAGAGCTTCACGGATGTAACACGTACGCTTGTTTTCAAGGACGTGACACTGACACGGAAATGTGAATGAGGCCTGAAAAATAGACATGTGACTGACGTTTTTTTAAAGGTCATTACATGTCCATTTTAAAAATAGTGGTAGTCTATGGGGTTATTCACACAGTGGGTTTTTTGACAGCCTGTTTTCATGGACTCCCAGCCCCCATGCAATTGAAGGGGACGTGTTTAATGTCCTTTTCTCCACAAGGCGTCATTCACACTTCAGTGTTTGGTCAGTGATTTCCATCAGTGATTTGTGAGCCAAAACCTGAAGTGAAGCCTACACAGAGATAAGGTGTAATGGAAAGATCTGCACCTGTTCTGTGGTTTTGGCTTACAAATCACTGATGGAAATCACTGATCGTACAGTGAAGAGTGAACGAGGCCTGAGGCATAGGGTAAAAAAAAAAGACAGTTATAAATTTAGCAGTTTTTGCAGTGTAGCCTTCTGACTGTTTCACATGATTTTCTCTCTTGCAAAATACCATGAGGGGCATTTATCAAGACTGGCATTCCCATATGCCAGTCTTGATCCATGTGCACTGGTGTGAGATCCGCATAGTTAATTAAAAGGCATATGCCTCTTAATAAATGAGGTCCATCTCTGCCCTGCTGTGCGCCAGAAACTTGTCTACGCCAGGGCTAGTGTAGACTTCAGTGAAAACGTACACCAATTTCTGGTGCAAGTCATAGTAAATCTGGCCGGCCTCTCGAAGCCCGCCCACTTCCACCAAGTTCCGCCCCTTTTCTCACCACTTCAGAAAAGCGCCCACGATCCTAAAAAGTCACACTTTATGGTGAATGTAATATGCGACTTTTGGTGGCATAAGGGTGTAAGGGGCTTAGTAAGTATCCCTCAATATGGTGTTTTTATTTTGTAATATTTTGTACATTATTTTTTCTGGGAAGTATAAAGTCCTAAAGAGAAGCCTGTAGAGAAAACCAGAAAAAAAAATGTTATACCTACAGCAAAAATGTTATACCTACAGCTTGCTGTGTTTTGATACCCAAAAAGTAGAAAAAGTGCAGAAAAAAGTGTACAAAAGTTTTGAAAAACAGCTACAAAGATCTGTGTTAATCCACCTAAACATTTGCTATGGAGATAGTAAAAAATGGCAGGTCCACAATATATGGGCACTGACCATGTGGGCACTATGATATTGACTTGCATGGGTCAGCGATCGGCAAAATAGGGCAAAAGATAGGCCATGTATTTGCGGTGTGGAGGCATGGTCCGGAGGCTATGTGGTTCGCAGCACAGGCACAGAGCCCTTACTTTCGTGTGAACATTTAAACTGATACATTTTGACTACCTTGTTCTGCATTCTTGACTGTACCACCCACTCCTAGCTACCCTGACCGAAAGGAGAAAAAGTTGACAAAAAAAGTGAGAAACAAACAAAAGGATAAATGTAGCCTCATCAGGTCTCCAATTTGTGTCCAAAAATAACCAGAAAAAAAACTGTTTTAAAAACGAATGCAAACCGATATTTTATGTTTTAGTTGTTGAATACATATGGAGCACATACAGCAAAAACACAGGCGCAAACATTCCAGTAAGGAATTGACATATGTCTGGTGATCCAGCTCAGTTTCCCTCATGTGTGGTGCAGGAAACCCAGACTCTGACACATCCGTTGCGATTCTGGAAGTCAGATGGCGCAGGACAGAAAGACATAGCACTAGGCATTATCAGTATATAGACGGTGAACCCAGGGGGCACCACCAATGAGGCCAGTTATGGCAATCGCCCCAGGCAGGTAGGGGCAAGAAAGGGTCAGTGGAAAGGCCATGGGCAATGAGCGCTTTCATTGTAGCTAAGGGGTTAGGTTAAGAAATTGGCATGGGGGGGCGCCGTTGGCAGCAGAAGGACTAGGTGCACCCCTGCACATACGTATAGCTGTGTTCTGCTCCCCATAGAAAGTTAGACACAACTGATGTATTAAATGGGTGACAGACAAGTACATGAGCCAAAACAGGAACAAAAGCAACAGAAACAAAAAAAACAGTGTGAACAGAGTCCCATGAAATGCTCGAGTGTTCAAGTATCAGTCAGTAAATGTGCGCTCATACCTGACTTGAAATGGTACAAAAGAAATGTTTGCCATCAACTAAAGGCAGATTTTTGTAAAATGATTTCATCAAATTTTCACAGAATTTTAATCAGATTTTCACAGTTATGTTGAGTAAAAAAAAATCATAGAGATTAGACAGCGAACATAACATTTATTTCAGTCCAACAGATAAATTTATAGTATTTAATTTCTGCCAAATCTGATGATTAATTGTTGAGTGAAAAATACAAGCAGACGAGTGTGCAGTAAAACTACAGCGGTGGCTGCGACTCTGCCCGAAGGCATCGCCATCGCCACACGCATGTGACTGGCAGTTATTTATACACAGCTTTTTTTTTTTCCTTTGGCAAAATTGAAGGAAAGGATCATTTCTATGAAAATGTTATTTACAGTTAAGGTACGAGCACACGGTGTAGTTGTGATGTGTTCATGAGGCGGTCAGGAATCTCAGCATCTCACTTCCCAATAGAAGTCAATGGGGAAATAGGTTTCTGAGACAGACCTGGCACTTTCAAGGATGCGATGACTGCACCTGATTTACGTGTTGGCGACCGCATGTAAAACATGTCTAGCCGCTGTTGACCACATGGGGTACACAGTTGATCTGACGCTTGCGTTATAGGCAAGTATTCTATTCTTCAACCTTGAACACAGGTATCACTAGTCAAAATGCTAAAGAACCAGCAAAATTCACAACAGTGCAAACAATGACGGTCAAGAAACGCACCATAGAAGCTTGATTATACATGGCGTAGCCACATGAGGTCGACCGCATGCATTACTAAACTGTGTCTTTGGGATCGTACCCGTACCTTATGGTCCAGAAAGTATTTTAAAAAAAAGTCAGTATCCAATAAGCTTAGATCAAATTAGAAAAGCATACAACAAAAACACACTAAGGCCTAAGCTAGATCTACTATAAAAAATGTGTCCAACTTCTAGCTAAAATAAAGCAGGAAACGTCACCACAAAATGCAGTGCAGTCTGCAGGCAGCAAGCAGGAAGATATTGTCTAGGTCTGTTCTTAAAGGGGTTGGCCACTTTCTGGCTACTTGTGACCAATGTGTAGCCTTTGTTAGGCCTCCTGCACACGACCGTTTTTTCCCCCTGTTTACTGGCCGTTTTTGCGTTCCGTATACTGAACCATTCATTTCAATGGTTCCGCAAAAAAAACCAAAATGTACTGCATATGCATTCCATTTCCGTATTTCCGTTTTTCCCTTCCATTGAAAAATTGAACATGTCCTATTATTGCCCGCAAATCACGTTCCGTGGCTCCATTCAAGTCAATGGGTCTGCAAAAAAAAACGGAACACATACGGAAATGCATCTGTATGTCTTCCGTATCTGTTAAGTTTTTTGCGGAACCATCTATTGAAAATGTTATGCCCATCCCAATTTTTTCTATGTAATTATTGTATACTGTATATGCCATACGGAAAAACGGAACAGAAACGGAAACACAACGGAAACATTAAAAAAAAAGAACGGATAGATAATGTTAAGTTCTGTTTCATATATTTCATAAGCCATGCCGCTTCGCTAGGTAAATCTTCTGTGCTGTCCGTCTAGAGGTCCTGTCTATAAGATGGCCAATGATGGAGGATCATGTGACCACACATGAGGCATCATGTGACCACACATGAGGCATCACATGGAGGTGATTTGTCTGGTCACATGACCCTCCTTCAGCAGAGCCATTTTATGGACAGACTTGGTAAACAAAGGGGAATAAAGAAAAACATAAAGAAAAAAAAAAAATATATATATATATATATGTGCAGAATTGAAACAAAGGCTATTTTAGTAAGCGACAACCCCCTTTAAGTTCAGAAAAATATACATAAATGTATAAATTAGAAGTTTCCCATAAGACTATATATCAATCTTCTCAGAGCCTCCAGCTCTATAGCCTGCAGATTGCATTTTGTTGTGGGCTCATGCACACAATAGTATTTTCTTTTCACGTTCATTTGTTTTTCGGACTGTATGCACAACCATACATTTCAATAAGTCGGCAAAAAAAAAATGAAGTTATTCCGCGAGCATTCAGGTTTTTTTATGTCCGTTCCGCAAAAAAATAGAACATGTCCAATTATTGTCCGCATTAAGGACAAGGATGGTACTGTTCTATTAGCGGCCAGCTGTTCCGTTCCACAAAATACGTAATGCACACTGATTGCAGATCCGTTTTTTTTCAGACCACAAAATACATATGGTCATGTGGATGAGCCCTTAAGCCAGACTTCCATGTGCTTCACTTTTTGTTCATGGTTTTATACACGTATTGTTCCTCACCAGACACTTCTGAAAAGTGTCTAGAAAAAGATTAATGACGAGGTGTATTCATAAAATACATCAGATTAATTAATGGAGCGTGTTAGTCTTCTGGCACAAAATTACGCTAAAATGCGCGCCATCCTCGAACTGGTGTAAAGTACGGAAAGGTGTCTAACTTCTAGAAAGATGTGCCAAAGCTATCATCCAGGGTGTGGGGGAAGGTTGTGACTGTCTCCTCTAAGTTTACTTTCTCTCAGTATTAGCATGCATTACTAAATGTCATCCAGTGATTTAGTCTACACGGAAAAAAGGTTTGGGTTTCTAAGGATTTGTACAATTTTACAGGAATACAAGAATGGATGCCAACCATAAATATAAAAATAGAACAGATATTGAAGACTTATCTGTTTTGGTTTTCATCCTCCAGGAAATAACAATTCTGGTACCTTTTCTTAGACGTCAGTGTTCTGTTCCCAATATTCCCAAGTTATTCCTCCAAGAAACAAATAAATGGACTAGTGGATGTGAGCGCTCCTCAATGTTACTACACAGTCCGACACTGTCAGCATTATAGGACCCCCGTTATCTGGTCATGGCAATGTGTTCATCTCTAGGAGGAGTAACAGCAATAGCACAATGCAGAAGTCTAAGAATTGATGCTCCAGGATTGGTATTTGATCAAGAATTCAAGTATCGATCAAATATTTACTTAAACTGACATGTCAGGAGCACTGGCAGGTCCTCTGTAATAAAAAGTCATGTCAACGAATACACTTTTATATCCCATGTAAAATATGTGTAAAAATCATGGATCAAAATGAGGGGGAATTCTAAGAAAATATGCTTGGTAAATGTTATTTTACGGGGAATACAGTTAAGCAGACATGCCATGGAGACAGGTCCTTCATAGGTTTACCTTTTTACTATTAGGCGTCTTTGCTAATCCTATAGAATAAACATTCATACAAATTTAGCCTGACTTCTTCATAACATTATTATTTACTGATGAACCGAAATTTACTTTTACACATCATCCAGTTACTCAGTTTCATTTCCAATAGACAGAAAATGGCTGATATATATAGAGAGAGAGAAATAAGCACACCGCAGCACATCCGTCAGGTGAAAAAATATGCTTGAAAATGGTCCCAGTAAGCGGACCGAAACGTCGCTACCTGGGTGAATAAAGGATCCCACTATTTTTTCACCTGACGGATGTGCTGCGGTGTGCTTATTTCTCTGTTTATTGACACTTTTGGATTTGGTGTCGACACCGCTGGCACCCAGAACCTTTTACTAGGTGTGCTGCCCTGAACTTTTATCACTATATATATATATATACACAGTATATGTAGTGTGACTAATGAGATGGACCAGTGGCTCAGTAAGGGGTTCTATAGTTTTTCATTTAATTACATAGTAATGTATTGAAAGTAGATTATTGATCTGATATAATCTGAAGTCATTTTGTGCATGATTTCTTGGTTTGGTTCCTATACTTATATATATATATATATATATATATATATATATATATATATATATATGCTTGAGTAGAGCTGAAACGTTGCTGATGCTTGGGTGAATAAAGACATCCACATTTTTCACTTGATTTCTGGGGTGCTGCCTCTTTTATTGTATCTATCTATCTATCTATCTATCTATCTCTCTATCTATAATCTATCTATCCTTTTATCTCCTATCTATCCAATCTATCTTAAGAGATATCTATCTATCTATCTATATTTATTAATTAATTAAAGCATTTAGGATACTGACAAATGCATTGAAATACCGGATCCGTCTCTCCGGTGTCATCAGGGAAAAAGGATCCGGTATAATTTTTTGTTCACAGCCTTAAAGATCTGCGCATGCGTGGACCGGAAGAACGGATCTGTCAATGCGGCAATTTTAATGCACTAATACATTTCAATGGAAATTAATGCCGGATCCAGAATTCCGGCAAGTGTTCAGGAGTTTTGGCTGGAGAGAAAAATACAGCATGCACGTAAGAGCGACTGAACGGATGCATACTGAACGGATTTCTCTCCATTCAGAATGCATTAGCATAAAACTGACCAGTTTTTTCCCGGTATTGAGCCCCTGTGATGGAACTCAATAACGGAAAAGAATAACGCTAGTGGGAAAGTACCCTTAGAACATATTTGGATTTAATAAAAACAGGATCCATTGCCAAGTTGACATGTTAAGCTACACAATTATTGTTCTTGCAAAAAATCAACAGAAATTTTTTTATCTATACATTTTTTGCTTTTTGCTTCATGTTTTCCTTTGTGTCCATTTACAAAATGTAGAAGTTCACATGTGTAAAAAAATAAAAATAAAAATGTTAATGTTCACAGAAGACTGGTGCGTTTTGGGATTGTACAGTGTTGGTTTTGCTCTGTAAAGGTGACCTTACACTTCAGTGGGACCGACCAATTATTGTATGTATGGGGGGGTTCTAGACTCCCCTCCAATGGCAGATGTAGAGGGAAAGACTTCAGGGACCCAGCTGTCCATCAGACACTTGTCCTCTATTCTGTGATTGTCTTAATAGTACAACCCCTTTAACGTCTTAAAGATAAAGCTAATTTTCATTTCTCCATTTTTGTTTTTTCCTCCTTGCCTTCCAAGAGCCATAACTTTTTCCATTTTCCATTCCCATAGCCGTATGAGGGGTTATATTTTGCAGGACAAGTTGTATTTTTTAATGGCACCATTTATTTACTATATAGTGTATTGAAAAACAGGAAACAATTCTTTGTGGAGTGAAATGGAAAAAAAATGCAATTCTGCTATAGTTTTTGGGATTTTGTTTTAAAGCATTCGCTATGTACTAAAAATAACAATCTTATTCTGCTGGTCGGTATGATTACATTGATACTTAAGTTATACAGTTTATATTATGTTTTAATACTTTAAAGAAGTCCTTTACATTTTTTGTCTGACCATATTCTGACAGCCATAACTTTTATTATTTTTCTGTCTACTGAGAGAGCTCTTTTTTGCAGAATTAGCTGTAGTTTTTATTGGTACCATTTGGGGCACACTTTTTATTCAATTTATTTTTATTGTTGGGAGGTGGGCGATGTGATCATAAAGCAGCAAATTGGTTATTTATATCTATTTTCTGTTACAGTGTTTACTGTGCACTATAAAAAAAAAAAAAGATTTTATTATTTTGCACTTTTTCAGATGTGGTGGAACCAGTGATGTTTATTATGTATTATTAGTATATTTATTTGTATGTGTATAATTGGGAATATTTAATATTTGGTGTTTTCTATATATATATATATATATATATATATGTATAGAAAATTCCACTGTACTTAGAGCACTGTGTGACGATAGAATTGCAGTCTAAAGTACCTTTTACAGACTGCCTATCAGGCTATGCCTTGAGCATGGCTTTGTAGGCAACTCACAGTGACAGACTGCCATAGCAACTTATCAGAGCCCCGCAATTGCGCCTTGGGGGTTTTGAATAGAGAGCAGAGGGGGTGTAGCTTAACAGGAAAAAGGGTATGGCTTGACAGAAGCGGTTGTGGCTTAAAAGATTAAAATATGCAACAAAACAGCATGTATTGCATGAGTTTTTACAGTGGAAAAGCCAACAGATTTCATCCTCTCCTTTGGAAAGGGTGAAATTTGCAAGAGAAATCTGCTGTATAAATTGACATGCTGCGGATATTAGATCTGCGATAGAACAGCTGTTGTGCTGTGTTCTTCTATGCAGCATGTGGATGAGAATTCTGAAACCCTCCTCCACTTTGCTGGTACTGCACAACGCTGCAGATTTGCTGCATGCCAATCTGCGATGGCAAATTCGCAGCTCATTTTTTGCATGCAAAAATTTACTCAAAATGCAGTGCCCAAAATTCATGCACTAAACATGTAGCAGAATGCAGACCTTTATAGTGAGCAAAATAGCAGCAAAAATAGCTATGTCCGCATCTAGCTCAAGCTCCATGTCTGCATTCTGTCAGTATTTCCGTTTTTCATCTTTATGTGCTTTATCCACAGTTATTGTATATCAACATTGTTCATAATAGGCTTATCTTTATTGAGCACAGAATTAATAATCCATAAACAGGTGGCATCTGAATGTAATACATGAGTTTTGGATCCTTTTTCAGGATCCACTGACATCCATGGCCGTTAGACTGTCAGTATATCTTTGCCGAAGGACTGCACATAAGTATCTCTTTTCTATGACCAGCTACATGTATGGCCATCTCATGTTATATTATTTTTGCATTGATATGAATTCAAGTAGATAATATAATGGAGATCCACTCTCCTCAAGAGAAGGATTGGATCTTAATGCAAAGTATGGGGATAAAATAGCTTATTGAAGTTTTAGGAAATCTTGACCCTCTCCCTTTAAGGCCTCTTTCACACGACCGTATGACTATTTCAGTGTTTTGCGGTCCGTTTTTCATGGATCCGTTGTTCCGTTTTTTGTTTCCGTTCTGTTTCCATTTCGGTTCCTTTTTTCTGTTCCGTTTTTCCGTATGGCATATACAGTATACAGTAATTACATAGAACAAATTGGGCTGGGCATAACATTTTCAATAGATGGTTCCGCAAAAAATGGAACGGATACGGAAGACATACGGATGCATTTCCGTATGCATTCCGTTTTTTTTTTGCAGACCCATTGACTTTAATGGAGCCACAGAACGTGATTTGCGGCCAAATATAGGACATGTTCTATCTTTGCACGGAACGGAGATACGGAGACACGGAAACGGAATGCATATGGAGTACATTTCGTTTTTTTGCAGACCCATTGAAATAAATAGTTCCATGTATACAGAACGCAAAAAAGCCCGCAAAACAGAAAAAAAAAGTAGTGTGAAAGAGGCCTAAAGGTCTGATTTGATCAAAAAGACAAATTGGACTTCTATAATGTGAATTTTCTTCTACACATATTTTCTATGGGATATAATATGCTTAATTTTACACCAGTTTGTATTAGTGATACAAACTGGTGTAAAATTAAGCATATTATATCCCATAGAAAATATGTGTAGAAGAAAATTCACATTATAGAAGTCCAATTTGTCTTTTTTACACCAGTATTGTAATATTTTTCATCTAATAATTCTGGAACATCTTTTTTTACATGTTACGTGTTGTTCTTTACATATTCATTCTAGAGATTAATAAATAAATTGGGTATTACCAGATGGGAGAGGGGATTTCCCTACTCAGTCTGGAATTGTCCAATCAGTGCTGAAAGTATGTGGGGACACAAGGGGAAAGGTAGCACAAAATGGTCAATTTATTCAAAATATTCAAAATACATAATAAAGTAAGGGTTCCCAAATATTTTAGTATTATTATTTGGGAATTCAAGTATTTATTAAAACTGACATGTCAGCAGACCCGACTGTTTCTCTGAAATGTTTTTTCATACAATTATTTTCTACACTGGAAACAAAGTCCAAAAATATATTTTATCACTTAACCTGTTACCCCCAACATAATAATATATCACCAGTAGTGATGAGCGGCATAGGCAATATTCAAATTCGCGATATTTCACAAATTTTTGGCTGAATATTTGCCATAAATTCGCCAATTTGTGATCTCCAAATCGGCAATGTAATATATTCACGATAAAAATTCACGATTAGAATATTCATGATCAACACTAAGGTGTAGGAAACTTTGCTATTGGTTGCTAGGGATGTTGCTAAGTGCCGATATTTGCGATAAATTAGTGATTAGAATATTTGCGATCAACACTATTTGTGAATACGAATATATAGCACTATATTCAAAATAATCACAAATTCTCGAAGTGGTGATATTCACAATAAAAATTCGCAATTTGAATATTCGCACCCAACACTAATCACCAGTGGGAGTGCCACAGGAAAGTTGTTCTCTGTTTGTATTTTGGCTGTTCACACTGTAGCATTTTTGTGCAAAAATTTGAAGGAAGCTATCCTTTAATAAATCCCAGTCATTTCTATAGAATAAAACATTTTAGATAAATACTGTAAATCAGTTCAGAAACAATCTGTTTTACTGAAATGCTAATATTTGTATTTTCAGTGTTTAACTGGTACATAATATAACATCAGCTTGCATCAATTTTTCATTTTTTTCTCCTGTGGATCCTATGAAAAAAGCGTTCTTGACTCAAATATCGTAGTACATACTGATGTATAATCTATGAAAGGATTATTCCAATTTTTTTAAACAAAACATATATTATAAAAACATAAAGATATAAACGTTGAACTTTATGAATGCGTTTTTTTTCAACCTGAACAAGTATGTAGCTAGACAAACTAGTCTCACTGAATCACAGCAGAATCCCAAAAACTCAACTGGGCAATGACTTTAGGTCCTGAAAATTGAGCAATGTACATAAAACTGATTGAAAAATTAATAGAAACTAATATCATTCAAGGCGTCAGCTGATCAGTCAGTGTGAACCAGTATAGAAAATATGTACAGAAAAGGTGCAAATGAGTGACATGGAATGTAGTAACTAGTGCTCAGTTTCATTAAATCTCAGTAGCGTATAATGGACAGAGATGACAGCAAATGCTCCCCTTGCTAATAATTTTTCCTTGTCCATAACTGACGATCAATTGTGGAAGATATCTGGTGCAATTGGAATTAAAGGGTTCGTCCCCAACCTGAAAGATCCTGCACCATGCTGGTTCTCTCTGCCGACCTCTATTTAACCAGCTGCAGTGGTTTAGTGTTGAGTGAATCGAACTGTCGATTTGCTGCGAAGCCGAATTTCTTCATGCTTCGTGGTAACAAATTGATTTCCCCTGAAATGGGGTAAAAAAAAAAAAAAATCATACTCACCTCATCCGTTTGAGAGCGAAGAGCCCACCTCCGTTATCTTGATTAAAGTTCTCGCACAAATTCTTGCCAACGTGATGATGTCATTACACGTTGCACGAGATGTTCAATCAAGATGGCAGCGGTGGGCTCTTCGCCATCAAATAGATGCTACGATCAGCGATGAACGTGGCATCTGGGGGGTACAATGACGGTGGGTGGCGCAATCGTTGTTCCCTGTCATTGCACGCACTACTAAGAAATGCACTTTGTGATTAAGTAATTTGTCATGAAGCAAATTTTTTTCTAATATTTGGCAAAGCCGAATCTAATTTTCAAGACCATTGAAAACATGTGCCTGGTGCAGCCAATTACTGACCTCAACGGTGCACCTGACAAGTCACCTGTTTTGAACAAGAGGTCATCGCTGCAGCTGGTTAAATAGAGCTCTTGCTGGAGAACTAGAGTGGTGGTGCAGGATCTTTCATGTAAGTAACTACATGTTCTTTATTGCAGCTGGATCCCAAGAGCTGTCCGGTTTTCTCTGGAAACTGGGCAACCCCTTTAATATGTGACCATTAATAGTGCTTGTCCACTTCATTTCAATTTGCTTGAATGTCTTTGCTGGATTTTGTTACTCTTCTCACAATTAGCAGCGGTAAAGGTTGTGGCAATGTAAGACATGAGCTCATGGGGGTATGAAGTCCCAGAAGGCCCTACCACCCAAGTCATAATCAGAAGGCACTACATTCAGTTATCCTTAAATCCCTTACAACATAACCAAGTATGCTGATAGGATGTTGAAGTTAGAAGATATTATGTTGGGGGAGCAAACCTGTCCGCAGGTTGTTGGCGCCTATCAATACGTTATGTTTAGTGATGAGCGACAGGGGTCATATTCGAATTCACAATATTTCACAAATATTTTGTAATTTTTTTACTCGAAATATCGACAAGGTAATGATCGCATAATACGCAAATTTTCATAAGGAAAATTTTTGTGATGCAAAATTTTATCTCAAATTTTTCAATTACAGAGCAAAAACATGATTCCTTCCTGCTTCTTGCTTGTGGGCCAATGAGTCATAGCACTATATCTAATATATTCATTTTTTCGAATATTCATAATATTCTAAAACAAGAATATATAGCAATACAGCGAATATATATGTAGAGCAATTTAGCTAATATAGTGCCATAATCTTTTAATAGATGTAAATTTTTTTGAATCTGAACTTCAGATGAGAAAAAAATTACAACTATTAGACAAAGAAGATTATAGCACTATATTAGCTAAATTGCTCTATATTCATTTTTTTTAGAATATTCGCTATATTACTATATATTCTTGTTTTAAAATATTACGAATATTCTAAAAAATTTATATATTTGATATATTGGCCCACAAGCAAGAAGCAGGGAGGAATCATGTTTTTGCTCTGTAATTGAAAAATTTGAATATTCGAAAAAACTAATATATTCGATATAGTGCTATATATTTGTTTTTTAAAATATTTATTATTTTTCCCTTTTAAAGTCATGATTCCTCCCTGCTTCTTGCTCGTTGGCCCACAAGCAAGAAGCTGGGAGGAATCATGTTTTTACTGAGCCAATTGCTCAGTAAAAACATGATTCCTCCGAGCTTCTTGCTATAAAAATTTGCATTACAAAAATTCACCCAAAAAAATCTTGAATATTTGAAATTACGAATATATATATCACTATATTCGAAATATTAGTGAATTTTTGAAGTACCTATATATTTGCGCTAAAAATTCGCAATTCGAATATTCGTGATCAACACTAGTTATGTTACAAACAGACTTACTAATTTTAATTATTCATAGCAGTACATATATATGTACCAGGTAAGGTCTTCCTCATATACACACTTACTTGGATTTGATGACAGCCTTATTTAGTTCAATTAAATGGTATTAGAAAAATCTATTCTTACAAAAAATTTTTTTAAACTTGAAGAAACGTAATTATTTTCTATGTTGATGTTCTATGCTTTCGTTTACAAAACTGGAGTCCCGAGGCTAAGCTGAAATATTATATTGGAATGTAGCTAATGGTTATACTGGGACACATAAACAAATGCAATTTATGAACACTATTGATGTTCAATGATATTATACATATCCAAATCATAATTTTCAGATACCTGTGGTAGCACATTCAGATAAGACTTTAGACAACCTCTTTCATATATTGTATACAATTGATACGTTTTTCTTCTTTTATGAAGCAGGCACAAGCTCTTCTCCAGCTCTGATTAAGTGCTTCACTTTCATGACACATTTCTATTGTACAGCTCTGGCTAAGAAGCCTCACCTCTACCACTCCACCAGTTTGAAGGTTAAAATGCAAATGTGTCCTTGGTGTTAAAATAAAGTTGCATTTGTATGAAACGTTTGCTGCAAGTCATCAGAGAAGGTTTCCAGTTTAAGGGCTCGTTCACACAAACAGTTTTTTGCGTTCTGTATATGGAACCATTCATTTCAATGGTTCCGCAAAAAAAACAGAATGTACTCCGTATGCATTCCGTTTCCGTATTTCAGTTCTATTGAAAGATAGAACATGTGCTATTATTGCCCGCAAATCACGTTCTATGGCTCCATTCAAGTCAATGGGTTGGCAAAAAAAACGGAACACATACGGAAATGCATCAGTATGTCTTCCTTATCCGTTCTGTTTTTGCGGAACCATCTATTAAAAATGTTATGCCCACCCTAATTTTTTCTATGTAATTACTGTATACTGTATATGCCATATGGAAAAACGGAACGGAAAAACGGAATAGAAACGGAAACACAATGGAAACAAAAAACAGAGCAACGGATCCGTGAAAAACGGCTCCTGAAACAGCGCCCTAAGACCTCTCATAACCTGTTTAGGGTCTATTCACGTGAGAGTATCCCAGATGTATTATTCGTTCGTATTACAATCACGTGTCACAATGTGACCAACGTGAGTAATACCAATGGAATATGCTGACCAACGGTGTGTGAAGAGCCTTTAAGTCTCATTGTGTTTTCGTAAAGAGGGAAGGCTTTTGGTTACCCTATTTTACTTTTGCTGAAGTGAATAGGAACATTAATGGGGTCATTTATCAAACTGGTGTAAAGTAGAACTGGCTTAGTTGCCTATAGCAACCAATCAGATTTCACGTTTCATTTTGCGAAAAATGAAAGGTGAATCTGATTGGTTGCTATGGGCAACTAAGCCAGCTCTACTTTACACCAGTTTGATAAATGACCCCATAATTACATTAAAAGACACAGAAACACACATTATTTAATTACATACATCTATCTGATATTCAAAGCCAAAAATAGTTTAACTACATGTGTGTAATTTAAGGAAAAGTCCGCTCTGTGAGTTTCCAACATGTTTGTGAGCTTTCTGTTTGGAGGAGGAGAATGGCAGTGAATGTATCGAGGAGACTAAAAAATGAAACATGTTTGTAACTTTTTCTTTTCCCCCCTTACAAAATCCATAGTGTGAATGAAGCCTTACCTTGAAAAATAACTTGTAAAATGATTTTAAAAAAAACAAAAAACTTTTTTTGCACGCTGCACATGCTGTCAGTGGTTATAAAGGCTGCGTGACAGGGATGTATTTCCACCCACTTAGTATCTACACAGCACCATTTAATAAGTCTGAACAGGTCTGCACCGTCATGGTTGACGTTCTCCTGTACCCAGGCAATCTACTCACTGCACACCATGCCAAACAAATCAAGCATGAAAAAGCCAGCAAATATATAGCAGTGCAACAATGAGGGAGTAACCTGTGTGCAGATACAGTAAACAATGTTGGGAAAGTGTCCGAAAGCGAGAAGCATTGTAACCTGCAGATAGTGGGCTGGATGGAGGATATGATCAGAGCAAGGTCCAGACTTTTGTTTCTTGCTCTGACTACTCTGGTTACCAAGGGCTCAGCTCACAGGGGCTAAGCCTGATCTTTGTGAATGAAGCAGAAAACACTCGACAGCTCGTGAATAATCGTTTTAATGAGTGTGTAAAGCGTGCGACGGGGTGTTCGGATCTGTCGGGTTAAACAAACAACTTGTACCCAGAGTAAATCCTATTGTTTAAGTGCAAAGTGGTGTCAGTTCAATCTCCCGGCTTTTCCTAAAACCTACAGATCAAACGCAGGGGTGTCCAGTGTTCTCCCATTAAGAAAAAATAACAATATTTTACAAACTTGAGTTTGATCTGCTTTTCTGGTTCAAGATCCTTCCCCCCCTTAATCCTCTTCTTAACCCTCATTGCTCTCTTTTGCCCCCTCTTAACCTCTTTCTGCCTCTTGTGCTCCATCCTACCCTTTGCTTTTTTGGAAATGTTTCAATATTTTTGTACTTATGTACAGATATGTAAGAGCAGAGTTGGTTATTTGGCTAAATTCATTGTGATTTTAAGATTTGATACCTGTGGCTTTCCATAGGCCTGCGGTCGCATTAATCTCTTTCCAACTGCAGAATTTCTTGTATGCATTCAAACAAAAATACATAATTCCATCTCTAATATTTGTCCATGGCTTAGTTGAGTAATTAAATAAAGTTTGTGAAAAGAGACATGGGTGGACCTCAGGGCGATGATTTGCAACAAGCCATTCATCCCTGATCATTTCATGTACCAATGATTGCTTCTGTATGGGGTCTACGCTCATTCAGCCTCATATAGTCTTATTGTTTGTCAGCAGTACAACCCTGTTCACACGGGGTGATGTGCGGCCGCCAAACAAATGTTTGTGCCTAATTTATGACTGGATCACCCAACAAGCGGGTGTTTGCTCATTTATACTCATCTGCCCATGTAAATGGCCCCTAACAGTCGCCTAGATTCTTAGATCTGAAGCTACCTGAGATAATCCCATTGCAACTCCACAATCAGTTTCCCTCCAAATGACTGCCTAAGCTAGGTTCACATCTGCGATGGAAGTTCTGATGTGAGCCTCCATTGCAGAATCCACAATAAAAACTGAATACCACCGCCAATCACACCGGACAAACCCCATTATAATGAATTGCATTTGTTTGGTGCCAGGAGTGTCTGACATACCTACATCAAAACAGAATATAGGAATCATGGTGCAGATTCGCCTTTCGGGGAAAAGAAGATTCACTCCATTTAACTTACACAACTCATTTGTGTTTTTAGAGACATTAAAAGGGCTGTCTCATCACAAACATCTCCTTTTGGATAGAACTCTTGTGACTCCCCCTAAACAGCTGATTTTGTCGCCCCTTGAACATTTCCACTACAGGAGAATGGTAGTTTTACATAGCTGGCATGCAGATGGATGGCCATGTGTAATACATGGATGACCCAAGTGTGCCAGAATGAGAACTGCTGCTTATTGCCGGTCCACACTTCACAGGTCCACAATCTCTATATGTCTTGATGAGACAACCTTTTTAATAAAGCTTTCTTGCAAATAGACCTGTATTGTGTACAAATGGATTTCCACTTTATACTGATAAAGGACTTTGTTTTTTGTACTTCGGCAAAGGAAAAAAAAATCAGTCTAAGAAAATCTCTGTAAAAAGAGCCACCCATATTATCCACTTATTGCATTGGCTAAGAAATGATATTTTTGTACGTCATGATCTCAAATCATTTAGATATACACTCCTCAACATTAAAATTGCAACACCATTAAGGAAAAGTCATGGAATTATGGAAATCACAGGATCGATAGACTTGTTAATGATGTGGAAATTATAAAAGAAATGGAAACAAAATACTTAAAACATCTCTATTTATTCAGTATCAAGTATGAGCACCGCATGCAGAAATACATGGGCTTACACGCCTTGGCCTGCTATCAGTGAGGTTATTAATGGTTGTCTGAGGTATGTTTTGCCACGCTGAATGCACTTGGGCCCACAAACAATCAAGAACCACTCAGCTCCTTTTGCAATTGCCAACCAATGACATCCCAGCTGTGCTCGATAGAAGAAAAGACCGGAGACACTGCAGGCCTTTGTAGCCCTTTAGGCCACGCAGGCTGTTCACAGGAACATGAGCAACATTCGGCCTGGTGTGGTCCTGTTGAAAATTGGCTCCAAGGACAATTTGGAGAAATGGGCGTACAACTGGTTCCACAGCCAAATAAATTTAATGCAGAGCTGTTAGTGTACATAAAATGAAGACTAGACGGCTCTGGCTACCATACATCATACATAATGCATACATAATCCTGGGAGATGTTCCCCTGTAAAGGCTTTCTCATTGAGTTGCCCACGTGGTCTCCAGCTATCATTGTAACCCAAACAAGAACTCATTGCTGAAGAGGATAAACCTCTATTTCATCTTGATGTGCACCATGATATCTTTTGAGAGTGGTGGCATAAGGTCAATGGAAATACTGAAGCTGGATTTCTGGCTTGTAGCCCAATGTTGTGGATACGCCTTCTGATGGTTTGTATATACACTGTTTGCTGGCCAGGGGTTGGGATGTGTCTTCCAATTTCACTTGCAGTACAGAATGGATCACTACTCACTATCCTTATAATCAGAAAATCCGTCCTGTCAGAGGTTCACCTCTTCACCTTGTCATTCCAGTTTGTCGTCTTCCCAACCAGTGGGAGATGCAATGTTGAACAGTGCTGACGTCTAGGCCTAGACCTGTAGGACTGCTGGAACGATCAACCAAGGTCCCTCAGTTCAAGGATCTTGTCCCTGTCACTTTGTTAAAAGTGGCCATATCTTGCATGTCGATGAACAGGAGCCATTGCAAATGCATCCCACATGACTTAATTCGATTTTTGAGGTTTTATGTGGCTAAAAAAACTTTTATTTTTTAATCTGGCTTTTCTGCCCCTCCCACATGCCACAGATTGGAACTAGATGCTAAAAAGTTTGACCATCTGCAGATCTTAGCGACACCTGCTTCTTCCTTGATTTGTATAACTTTATGGCTTGTTCTTCTTGGTGTTGCAATTTCAATGTTGAGGAGAGTATAAGCCACTATCAAGCTATTATTGATTTGGGCTAATATATGCCCCCCCTCCCCCCAGCAACTTTTCCATATCCCCTCCTCCCATGCAACCCCAGCTCCTGTGGCTGGTCAAGATCCCTTTCTCAGACAAGGTAGGGCAGCAGCTCTATCCGTTTCCTACACATATATACTGTATGTCATGCCACTGTATATAATGTCATTTTATAATACTGTTGAGGGGGCCCTGACAATAAAATCCATCAGTAGTCCTCCTTGGCAGGCCGCTTCTGAGTTTGGTCCCTGGAGCAGCTGCTTCCCCTGCTTTCATTATAGCTATGCCCTGCCCTGACTTGACCTTTATATCAGAAAAGGGAGAATATGTTTGAAGAATTCACAATTAAATACACAATTGAAAGAAAAAAAATCTAAAAAGATTAGTCAGATTATATTCTGTGAGTACACCGTTTTGAATACCATGTAAGTAAGAGATTTGAAGAAGACATCAAAATATGGGGAGCTTGTCTTATTTTGTACAAAACATTTTTAAAGCAAGAGACTTTTCTTATTAGATTAAAATGATTCTGAAAGACCAAATATTGAAAGGTTTCTATGGTAATGAGCAGGATATGTTTGTTGAGGTCCTCACACATTTTAGAAGTTGCCAGTTATACCTATAGCCTCTCCCATAAAGATGCACACTCAGTTTGACCAGAAGTGCACATTTTCTTAGTGAGTAGAGGAAGACAAGCTGCTGGAAGACTTCTCTGAAAGGGGGTATCTCTGGCAGGGACAAAAGGTCAATCAATAAAATCCATCATGCTGTCAGGAGAGAGTCTGAAGACTCACAAACATACAAAATTGGTGTAAGCGTAACTTTGGCCAAAAGTAACATTTTTGGGGCAGATTTACTAACAGCATTGAACTTTCCTTTGTCTAACAATACAATTCTCAGTTTTAATATTGGATACATTTCCTCTTCAGGTGCTGTATTGTAAATTCCATGGCAGAATTATTGTCCATGCTCCATAATTTTGTCTGTGTGTCAAAACTTTGTACAAAGTTGTACTGTGGTATTTTTGCCACTAAGCAAACAGCAGGGAAGCGCCTGAAGCCTAATGCTCACACTGTAAACATTTCAGGAGTTCATTAGGAGTAAATTTCCTCAAACTGATGGACCAAGTGAAATATTTTACCACAATTTAAGCCACACGGCAACATCAATTGGGGTTTCTATAACATAAGATTCTGCTTCAGATAATATAAACGATATAGATGACAGAAGTAGCGATATCTCTGAAGAAGGTCACATAACAGAAGAAACAGATTACTTGTACTGTATAAAGGAAAGACAGTGTAAACTTACAGTTAGACGGTTTTAAACTGCTCCAGATTTATCACAGTGGCTGATACAGGATGATAAATCTGTCAGATATTTAGACTGTCTTGACTAAGCTTATACCACCTATAAGTTGGCTTAGTTTTTGGTGCATGATGATGCTCTTAAGTCACACCACTTTATTACCCGATTTATAACTTTTTTATTTTTCTAATGGCACCATTTAATATTGCATATAAATGTAGTAGGAAGCTGAAATTCTAAATGGGGTGGAATTGGGGAAAAAAAGCAGTTCTACCACAATTTTATGGGTTTTGTTCTTTATTACATTCCCTGTGCAGTAAAACTGACCTGTTACCTTCCTTCTATGGGTCACTACATTTTTTTTTTCAATTTCTTTGTGTACAAACAGAAGTGGCCACCAGCTGGTGCAACAAGAGTGGCCTCCTTCTCCCAGTCTCCGTTGCAGCAGCCTGGCTGCATTTGGATGCTTGTGCAGGACAAGCCACTATTTCATCTGACCTGTGTGTCTGTGTATATAAACAGGAGCAGGGATCTACCCCCGTTAAGGAGTCATTTTTGGACTTTTAGTCCCAATAAGACAAAGTTTTTTTTTTATCTCATAACACCATGTGCATTTAAACATCATCTGCCCCCTATAAGGGACAATTTTTGGAAACTTTCTTATATGAAAAAGCACACTGTGTTTTTAAATATACCATTTGTCAACACTGTCAACCATGCGTTTACCCATAGCTATATACGTCAATGTCACTTTGAGATTATTTGCTATTGCTGTCTTTGCGTTCAAGAGCTTAAATGGGGGGAGAGAGAGCAATAATTCATAAAGATTTAACAAAAAGAGATAACATCTTGTCAATAATAATCTGAGTCCTAGGAGATATCAGAGTGTCATATACCAATATCAAGCCAATTGGAGCATTTTTGGTTCATGTAGAATCAATTCAGGTTTGTATAAAAAATTTGGAAACATTTGACAAATTGGACACAAAACTAATTTCAAGAAGTTCACTCATCTCTAGTACAATTATTTCTTTAAATGAAACATATTTATGATCTTTTCCTATTCACCCTTTAACCCCAGGACTGGGATCTGGACTTCGCTGCGAGGGAGCCACGAGGTCACTACCTTCTGAAGTAGTCCTACAGTGGTTGGCGGCTGACCCACAGGGGTCAGAGACACCAATGCGCAGCACTGAAGATTCAGGCAATAAGCGTAGTCTGAGGTCCAGGTGACTGAGAAGTGTGGGTTCTGGCCTGTAGAAGATACATGGAATGTCAGTAGTAGCAGAGGGTGAGGGGCTCTCAGCCGCCGGTCCAGAGAAAATAAGTGAGTAACATGGCCCCCATGCCCGCCATTTATATATTTTCATCACGCACATCTTGGCCTATTTCGGTGCATTCCATCATTTCATCTTTCTTGGCAGCACCAGCCTGGCACCTGTTGCCATAGTTCAATTTATTGTCCACCATTATCTCCACGTTTACTTCAGAGTCATCTCTTAAAGTGGCTATGCAAGTAGGTACCAGTCAGCTATTGCTAAGGAGCCCCCATATACATGCGCGCTTAGCTGAAAGTGCATGCTTTTTCAATAGGGAGGAGGAAACAATTTGCTACCAGAATCTTAAATTCAACATATCCGATCTTTCTTTTCCCTGTACATTACATTTTTGGGTAGTCCCATTGAAATTGGTAGGTGCAGATAATCTTATGTGTATGGCTTATGTTGTTCTATCTGAGGGCAGCATAATCTAGTGACAGAGACCCTGGTGATAATGGTGCGTCACACTTGTCTTCTTGCTCTAGTTTTTAGTTTTTATAAAATCACATATTATCAGGTGCAGTGCTGGAGTCGTCTTGATTTCGTGTGTGTGCCCTGGAGTCCTCAGTATTCATGAGCTGCCAGCTCCCCTGCACCAACATGCTGCTGATTGACAGCTTTCACAGCAGCAGGTGGGGGGGGGGGGGGGGGGCACTGGGACTGCCTATTATGAGGGCATTATGGCAGATATGAACATTGGGCACCTTCTGTTTTTTGCGGATCCGTGGTTTGCGTACCGCAAAAAAACGGCACGGTGGTGTGCATGAGGCCTTATTCACGATCAAGAATGGATATAACTGATTTTCTGTTCTACTGGTTAAAACATTTCTAATCTCGTTGTTTAACCCCTCCATTTTTTGATCTTTGTTTTTTACTCCCAGCCTTCCCAAAGGCTGTATGAGGGCTTATTTTTTTGCTGGATAAGTTGTACTTTCTAAAGGCACCATTTACGGTTGCATACAATGTAGTAATGGGTACAATTATAAAAAAAAAATATAATTACGCCATCATTTCATGTTTGTTTTTTTTACAGCGTTTCCTATGCTGTAAAACTGGTCTGTAACTTTCATTCTCTGGGTCAGTACGATTACAAAGATACCACATATTTTTCTTGCGTTTTTTATATTTTAATAGTACGTGTGTTTTCACATGTGGCAATGCCCATGATGTTTTTTTTTTAAATTGTTTATGTATTTTTATTTTGGGGAAAGGGGGTGATTTGAAATTGCATACATATTTATGTTTTATAGGTTTAAAAACTTTTTTTTAATACTTTGTAATAGTTCCCCTAGGAAACTTAAAAAATAAATCATCAGATTGCTTCTATCATAGACTCCAATGTATTTTATTTATTCAAAATTTGGAAAACCAAGTATTATTTTCTTTTCACATTACACATACAGTACTTGCTAAGTACTGCATCCCAATAAAATGCATTTAAGTTTGTGGATGTAACATGAAAAAATGTGGAAAAATTCAAAGGGTATGAATACTTTTTCAAGGCGCTGTAAAGCTTCATTCAACTGACCACAATTTATCCCATATAAAACTAGGGCATTGTTCATAGCATCTGGCCTATCAGTTTTGATGCCAGGTGTAAAATAGCCCTGGACAGAAAAGCACAGCATGTATTGTTTTTCTGATGCTTTCAGTCTATGAACTGGTGCTCAATGGTGGAGATTTATCAAAACTAGTATAAAGGAAAACTGACTTAGTTGTCCATAGAAACCAATCCGGAAAAGGTGGAATCTGAATGGTTGCTATGGGCAACTATGCCAGTTTTTTCTTTACACCAGTTTTGATAAATCTCCTTCTAAATGCACATAAACAGAGATCAGTTGTGTGTCATGCAGCCGAATAAGGATGTCATAACATGAGCATTTGTCTAAAGCTCTATACTAGAGGTAACAAGTACATTTGTATGCATTTCATTCATCCATAAATCTGCCTGCTTGAGCAGAGAGGCTGGCATCGCTGCAAGAGCAGCAGGAACAATAGCTGCCAGGTGCCTGCTGTTAAACATCGGCACCCGGGGCTAATTCTGCCCACGTTCTGCTGTCACTATTCTGATGCTGCCACCTGCCTGATGCCACACACCTGCTGCCTCTACTGCCACCTGCTCCTACTGTGATCTGCCACCATCTTATGTTGTTAATGTCAATGCTGGTGCCCCTCCTCCCCTAACTGTTCTGGAGCCACTATTGTGACTCTTCATGCTGTTGCCACCCTCACCAGTCTGTTACAGGGCCACTAATGTGACTCTTCATTCTGTTGCTACCCTCACCAGTCTGTTACTGAGCCACTAATGTGACTCTTCATGCTGTTGCCACCCTCACCACTCTGTTTTGGGCCACTATTATGACTCTTCATGCTGTTGCCACCCTCACCAGTCTGTTACTGGGCCACTAATGTGACTCCTTATGCTGTTGCCACCCTCATCACTCTGTATTGGGGCCACTATTGTGACTCTTTATGCTATTACCACCCTCACCAGTCTGTTACAGGGCCACTAATGTGACTCCTTATGCTGTTGCCACCCTCAACATTCTGTTTCGGGGCCACTAAAGTCCTTGGTTGGCTGTGTTGACATCACTGTTTATTAGGGAGATTAGGGAGATTAACAAGTGGCTCAAGAACTGGTGTAGGAAGGAGGGGTTTGGTTTCCTGGAGAACTGGGCCGACTTCTTTGTCAGCTACAGGCTCTATCGTAGGGACCTCAATGGGGAAGGGGCAGCTGTGCTGGGGAGAAAGATGGCTAGAAGGTTGGAGGAGTGTTTAAACTAGGGACTGGGGTGGAGGAAAATTACATTATAGGAGGGGAAGATAGTGCAGATAGAGACCGGGGGCAAGGGAGTGGGACTGGGGGAGGAATGGAAGGCGGGACTAGAACAGTTCAGAAGGAAAGGTGTAGGGTAAAAAATATACATAAACCTCTCAAATGTATGTATACTAATGCTAGAAGCCTGACTAATAAAACTGGTGAACTGGAATTAGTGATGTGTGAGGAGGACTATGACATAGTGGGAATAACTGAGACATGGCTGGATGATAGCTATGACTGGGCAGTTAATGTACAGGGTTACAGTCTGTTTAGAAAGGATCGTCAAAACCGGAGAGGGGGAGCGGTCTGCCTTTATGTAAAGTCCTGTCTAAAGCCCACACTCCGTGAAGATATAAGTGAAGATATAAGTGAGGGACATGAACATGTGGAGTCACTGTGGGTAGAGATACATGGAGCTAAAAACAATAATAAATTACTAATAGGAGTTTACTATAAACCACCTAATATACCAGAGTCCACAGAAAATCTACTACTAAATGAGATAGACAAGGCGGCAAATCATAATGAGGCCATAGGCCTAACTAAATGGGATAAAGTCCTCACAAATGAAAATACAGCCACAAAATGGGATATCTTTAAAAGCATCCTAAAATCTCATTGTAAGAGGTACATACCGTATGGGAATAAAAGGTTAAGGAACAAAAAGAAACTAATGTGGATAAAAAGAACTGTAAAGAAAGCAATAAATGACAAAAAGAAAGCATATAAAACACTAAAACAGGAGGGTAGCACGGAAGCACTGAAAAACTATAAGGAAAAAAATAGAACAGGTAAAAAAACTAATAAAAGCGGCCAAACTAGAGACCGAGAGATTAATTGCCAAAGAGAGTAAAACTAACCCTAAAATGTTCTTCAATTATATAAATGTTAAAAAGTATAAATCTGAAGGTGTCGACCCTTTAAAGAGTAATGAGGGGGAGTCACAGAGAGCGACGAGGAGAAAGCAAAGCTGTTAAATATTTTTTTCTCCAATGTATTCACTGAGGAAAATAAACTGTCAGATGAAATGCTGAATGTTGAAATAAATTCCCCATTAAAAGTGTCCTGTCTGACCCAGGAAGAAGTACAACAGCGACTTAAAAAGATTAAAATAGACAAATCGCCAGGACCAGATAGCATACACCCCCATATCCTAAGGGAATTAAGTAATGTCATATCCAGACCCTTATTTCTGATATTTGCAGATTCTATACTGACAGGAAATGTCCCACAGGATTGGTGCATGGCAAATGTGGTGCCAATATTCAAAAAGGGTCCAAAAACAGAGCCTGGAAACTATAGGCCGGTAAGTTTAACATCTGTTGTGGGTAAACTGTTTGAAGGTTTTCTGAGGGATGCTATGTTAGAGCATCTTAACGGATATAAGCAAATAACGCCATATCAGCATGGCTTCGTGAGGGATCGGTCATGTCAAACTAATTTGGTATATCATTACTAGGAACCCTACCTTGGCTGATTTATAGCTGTGAGAACCTCCCGATCCTCCCAGGATTTAATTCGATTTATGTGATATATTTGAGGGGGTTTTCTTTTCCCCAGTTGATAAACCCTGTAATTTACTTTATTTACCTTTTCACGGATCTCATAGGGATCTTGCCATTTGGTGAGAAATGTACTTTCTACTGTGGGTATTAGTAATAACATGTGGTCGCCTGGTTGAAATGTCCTGACCTTGGCTGATCTATTTTAAACCTGGACTTGTGCCTCCAGGGCCTGCTGCATATGCTCTCGAACAATCGTCATAACCGCCGCAATTGTATCCCGCATTTGAGTGATATATTCAATAACACTTTTGTGGGGGTTATGTTCTTGTTCACAGGTTTCTTTGGCTATGTCCAAAAGCCCTTGAGGATGTCTACCATATAGGAGCTTAAATGGGGAAAACCCTGTTGACACCTGTGGCACCTCCCGTATGGAAAACATAAGATAGGGCAACATGCAATCCTAGTCCTTTCCATCTTTATCAACCACCTTTTGAAGCATCCCTTTAAGTGTTCTATTGAACCTTTCCACCAGACCATCCGTCTGAGGATGATATACTGAGGTACGTAAATGTGTAATTTTTAACAGCCGACATAGCTCCTTAGTAACATTGGACATAAAAGGTGTTCCCTGGTTTGTTTAAATTTCGGCTGGGATACCTGTACGGGTGAACATTTGGAACAGTTCTTTTGCTATGACCTTAGACGATGTGTTCCTGAGAGGTATTGCTTTGGGATAACGGGTTGCATAGTCAAAAACAACCAAGATTTGCTGGTGACCTCTGGCAGACTTAGGAAGTGGGCCAACTAAATCTATAGCAATGCGCTCAATAGGAACCTCAATTATAGGCAGCGGTATTAGCGGGTTACGAAAATGCGGCCTAGGGGTGTTGATTTCACACTCAGGGCACGAATGGCAGAAATCCTCTACAGAGTTATAAATACCGGGCCAGAAAAAGTTCAGTTTAATGTGCTCTTTTGTTTTCTCTACCCCTAAATGCCCTCCCAAAATATGGGAATAAGCTAGTTCCAACACCATACGGACATGAGACTTGGGTACAACCAGCTGCTCTACAACCTTTGTTTGTGTTTTCTCTACCAACCGGTGAGACTGGAGTCTCTCTGAGTCCACAAGACTGGCATGTACTAGGGTCACCAGGCTCCCCGAGTCCAGCAATGCCATTAAAGGGTGTCCATCGATTTTGACCTGACACACTTGCCTGTTGGTCCTACTGTCCACGTGAGCTTTTCAAGAAGGTTTATTGAAATAAGACATACGCCTTCCCAAGTCACAATCCTTAGGCTCACGTGCTAGTGGGCAGTTAGCTGCAACATGTCCCAACCCTTGGCACTGCCAACAGACTATCAGGCCCCGGGCTCTTGGTACAGTTTCCTTTTTTGGACTTGAGGGCCTTACACCTTGGCCCTCTGCATGTGCACCACCCTCTTCCTTATAATACAGTCTCACCCCTTTAGAAAATGGAGCAGTCTTACCCACAGATGGACCTCTCTTGCTCCTAGGAGCCACCCTGGTAGGATGTAGATCCTGGAGGTATCCCTCTGTAGCCATGTATCGCTCCACCCAGTGGCGTAGGGATAGCCATAGCAACCATAGCAGTGGCTATGGGGCCCTACGCCACTGGGGGCCCGTCCCGGACTGCATTAATTTTATTTATTTTTTTACACAGCCGGGCAGCCAGGTGGGCGGGGCTTGGGCGGGCTGCAGCTGTAGTGGGCGGGGCTTGGGCGGTCCGCGGCTCGGGCCTGGCTGGGGGTGAAGCCAAGGAAGCAGAGGAGTAGTCAGGTCAGGACTGGAGTAGGCGGGCCCGAGGCGCACTGCTGCACGAGCAGAAGATGAGGTAGGCCAGTGAAGGGGGCATCTGTGGAGGACACTGGGGGGGGGGGGATCTGTGGAGGACACTGAAGGAGGGATCTGTGGAGGACACTGAAGGGGGGATCTGTGGACGACACTAAAGGGGGGATCTGTGGACGACACTAAAGGGGGGATCTGTGGACGACACTAAAGGGGGATCTGTGGACGACACTAAAGGGGGGATCTGTGGACGACACTAAAGGGGGGATCTGTGGACGACACTAAAGGGGGGATCTGTGGACGACACTAAAGGGGGGATCTGTGGACGACACTAAGGGGGGATCTGTGGACGACACTAAGGGGGGATCTGTGGACGACACTAAAGGGGGGATCTGTGGACGACACTAAAGGGGGGATCTGTGGACGACACTAAAGGGGGGATCTGTGGACGACACTAAAGGGGGGATCTGTGGACGACACTAAAGGGGGGATCTGTGGACGACACTAAAGGGGGGATCTGTGGACGACACTAAAGGGGGGATCTGTGGACGACACTAAAGGGGGGATCTGTGGACGACACTAAAGGGGGGATCTGTGGACGACACTAAAGGGGGGATCTGTGGACGACACTAAAGGGGGGATCTGTGGACGACACTAAAGGGGGGATCTGTGGACGACACTAAAGGGGGGATCTGTGGACGACACTAAAGGGGGGATCTGTGGACGACACTAAAGGGGGGATCTGTGGACGACACTAAAGGGGGGATCTGTGGACGACACTAAAGGGGGGATCTGTGGACGACACTAAAGGGGGGATCTGTGGACGACACTAAAGGGGGGATCTGTGGACGACACTAAAGGGGGGATCTGTGGACGACACTAAAGGGGGGATCTGTGGACGACACTAAAGGGGGGATCTGTGGACGACACTAAAGGGGGGATCTGTGGACGACACTAAAGGGGGGATCTGTGGACGACACTTGGGGGGATGTTGGGGTGGGAGGTCCTGGAGGGGTGTTTGGGTGGGAGCTCTGGAAGGGGTGGGAGGTCCAATAGGTATGTGGGGGTGGGAGATCCGGGAGGGGGGTCCCATAATTTTTTTTGCTATGGGGCCCAGTCATTTCTAGCTACGCCCCTGGCTCCACCATAGACACAAACTCATCCACACTTTTTGGGTCGGTGTATCCAATGCAGCGTTGTATCTTCAGAAGCAGGGCCCATATAAAACGGTCACAAATGACTCACTCCACAAGTTCCTCTGGCTCCAACCATTTATTGGTGAGGTGGAAGAGATCATACATTTGAGATCTAGCTCGCTTTTCATGATCATAGGCCCAGGCTTAGACCTTCTGTGTCCGGACCACTAGGGTAACCCCCAGATGGGCTAGGATTTCAGCCTTCAGTTTGGTATACACCCTAGCATCTTGTACCCTCAGGTCAAAATAGTATTTTTGGAGTTCACCTGTTAGAAAGGGGTCCAGCACATCTGCCCACTGGTTGCCCGGAAGCCTTTCTCTCTCTCTCTGCAATCCTTTCAAAGGTGCCCAGGAACACTTCTATATGGTCCTCCTTCACCATCTTTCTCAGGGCACTCTGCGGAGTGTACGCTGCGTTCCTTGCGATACCTCAGGTCTCTCCAGCAAGGCTTGGATCTGCTGCAGTAGAGATTGGTTCATCAGTTGTTGTTCTTTCACCGAGGCTTGGTGCGCTTGAACCAACAGATGATTAGTCCCACTCTGGGCTTTCATGGCCTCTTCATGCACCTGTCGATGAAGAGCAGTGGCTTGTTGCTGATTGGTCTGGTTCTGCTGAAGGCTGACATTAGCCTGAACCAGCTGCTTTATAAGTTCCTCCATGTTTATGCCAAGTGCACTATCTCTTTAAGAGTACTGTCTCTTTAAGGATTTGCACGCATCCTCCACCATATGTGGACTTTTCTATTTAGCTCACTGGTCTAAGCAAGTCCAATGCATAAAGACACAGACAGACTTTAAGGTTTTCAAAGCGCAGTCCTTTCTGGCATTTATTGTCAGCATTAACAGGCAGCACATGTACAGGATGCAAGGTTCAAAAAGAAAAACATAACATAAAGAAAATCCTGCTCGTCTGAGCAATAACTAGACACTAAAATACCTGACTGTCCAAAATACAACAGAGTAACAGCAACCTGTACGTCTGCTCACACAAAGAGCAACCAGCCAGTTTGGCTCTCTCCCACATAATGCAGTCTGGGTCTTTAAAGGGGTTCTCCGGGAATTAAGAAAATAAAAATTCTTAAATATTACTTCATTATAAGTATATTCCCAAATACCTTACATTAGTTATAATGGCTTGGGGAAAAACAAAATGGAAAAACAAAATGGCTGCTGTCCTATTAGTACAGTACACACAAAACCTGGCCTAATCACACAAGAGGACAAGTTACTTCACAATGCTGAGCTAAAGAGCTGCCACATACTCCTCTCTACTCTACTTGTCAGGAATTATGATCCTGAATACAGTTTAATATGGTCATCAACTGGATCTGTGTAGGAATGGAGTTCATGAGGAGACCTGAAGTACAGAGAGGAGGTGGGGCTGTAGATAATGAGCAGCAGCACTTGTATGCAGTCTCCATTACCACAGCCTGTCCTGTCCATTCTTTCTGTACCTCATGTCTTCTCATGAACTCCATTCCTACAGAGATCCTATCGTCGGCGCTTATATGAGAGCCGCAGCCCTGCTCTAGCAGCCCGGACTGGCAGGAGTGCCAATCCAAGCTGTTCAACACTTTACATGCCACAGGCAATGGCGCCCGCTGCATGTAAAGTGCTGACAGATGGAGTGGACTCCCTCTGTCTCCCATCGGCACCCCGCAAATGTGATCGTGGGGTTCCAATGTATGTGAAGGCTGGCTGGGGTCTCGTGTAGGCTCCAGACCAGCCCTGAGCAATTTCCAGCAGGCTGCGCCTCTTTGGTGCAGCCTGCTGGTCAATTTCAAAATAGCACTGACATTAAAATGCAATGCACTATAGGGATAATGCATTGCATTTTAAAATCAATCAAAAAGCTGTTCGTTATAGTCCCCTTGTGGGACTTTTAAGTGGTTAAAAAAAAAGTAAAAAGAAAACCCCACATTTATTCAATAAAAAAATCCCATAATACAAATTATGCTTTTTTTTCCATTGAAAACACACTTTTCAATGAAAAAAATTGCAAAAAAAATAATCTCCCCCATATGTTTGGTATTGCCACGTCCGTAACGACCTGGACTACATAAATATAACATAAATGATCCCTAACGGTGAACTTCGTAAACGGAAACAGGACGGATCCGTTATGCAGACCATAAACTTCTATTATGACGGAATGCATAACGAATGCCTCTAAAGGCATTCTGTTTTGCATTCCGTCCTAGAACTGCGTTATGGTCCGTGGTAACAGAATCCATAACGCAATTCTGCTTTTGCCACCAAAGTGCAAATGAATTTCATAACATGAAATTTGCTCATCCTTAGTATTAACCAGTAATATTTCTGCAGTAAAATGGGCTGGTGGTAATGTGGGGGAGCATACAGTCCTATCAGTAGGAGAAATCAGATGGCAGCAGCTGCCACCACCCTGTGACTCCACATAGGGCCTGCACTTGGTTACAGTAAAGAGATGTCATTTCCAGCAGGACTACAATGCAGTCCACAGATTGCTGGCAGCTGAATGGAGGAGTCAACTCCAGCAGCATCTTGCATGACTAATAGCCCATCATGAGCTGGAAGGAAGATTGGGAGAGGTGAGGGGTAATAGATAAATAAAAGGATAACGAGATGCTGGGAGCTGCTCTATCAGGTAGACAGCATTAATGAGAGGGATAAATAATGACATACACTATGGAGAAGTGAGAAGTAATGAGGATGTGAAATGAGCTTTACAAAGAGGCCTAGATGGAGGAAATGATAAGAGGCAGATGAGAAGGAGACAGGATTAACCTCTTCTGGGGCGGCTGCAGGGGATGAGCAGGCAGACTCCAGGCGACTGGATCATATAAGAGGTTAAACAAAGGAGAAACAGAGGAAATCTCCCATACATTGAAATCTGTAGCCTCCCTTTGTGGGGAGCCGGCTGCCATGCTGGAATGTGCAGGCTCTGGCAGGAAAGGGGTTAAAGCAGACATTGCAGCGGGTAATAGCTGTACAGTGTATATCTAATAGTGTACATCTGTAATAATGGGACTTGCAGCTTACATTGTGAAGGGGCAGCCTCAGCCCAGGGCATAGAGGGGTTAAAATAAACATCTAGGGTCAAAGAAACTAGTACCGTCCAATAGAAGGACTACCAGGACATGGCAGTTATGTGGACCGCAGGCACTATGGGTTGTAGAGGAAATGTCTGGATTTTTTTGTATGTATAAATCAGGTATAAGGATGTAATTGACTTTCATGTAATGAAATATCTTCTGTGAGCTTATGTGTAATGTACATGTACAGAGTGGATGAATGTGCACAAAATACGGTATGATGTATAGAGCAGGGATATATAATATGATGTATAGAGCAGGGATATATAATATGATGTATAGAGCAGGGATATATAATGGGCTATATAGAGCAGGGATATATAATATGATGTATAGAGCAGGGATATATAATGGGATGTATAGAGCAGGGATATATAATATGATGTATAGAGCAGGGATATATAATGGGCTATATAGAGCAGGGATATATAATATGATGTATAGAGCAGGGATATATAATGTGATGTATAGAGCAGGGATATATAATGGGATGTATAGAGCAGGGATATATAATGGGCTGTATAGAGCAGGGATATATAATATGATGTATAGAGCAGGGATATATAATGGGCTATATAGAGCAGGGATATATAATATGATGTATAGAGCAGGGATATATAATGTGATGTATAGAGCAGGGATATATAATGGGCTGTATAGAGCAGGGATATATAATATGATGTATAGAGCAGGGATATATAATGGGCTATATAGAGCAGGGATATATAATATGATGTATAGAGCAGGGATATATAATGTGATGTATAGAGCAGGGATATATAATGGGATGTATAGAGCAGGGATATATAATATGATGTATAGAGCAGGGATATATAATGGGCTATATAGAGCAGGGATATATAATATGATGTATAGAGCAGGGATATATAATATGATGTATAGAGCAGGGATATATAATGGGATGTATAGAGCAGGGATATATAATATGATGTATAGAGCAGGGATATATAATGGGCTATATAGAGCAGGGATATATAATATGATGTATAGAGCAGGGATATATAATGTGATGTATAGAGCAGGGATATATAATGGGCTGTATAGAGCAGGGATATATAATGGGCTGTATAGAGCAGGGATATATAATATGATGTATAGAGCAGGGATATATAATGGGCTATATAGAGCAGGGATATATAATATGATGTATAGAGCAGGGATATATAATGGGATGTATAGAGCAGGGATATATAATATGATGTATAGAGCAGGGATATATAATGGGCTATATAGAGCAGGGATATATAATATGATGTATAGAGCAGGGATATATAATGGGCTATATAGAGCAGGGATATATAATATGATGTATAGAGCAGGGATATATAATGGGATGTATAGAGCAGGGATATATAATGTGATGTATAGAGCAGGGATATATAATATGATGTATAGAGCAGGGATATATAATGTGATGCATAGAGCAGGGATGTATATGTATATAATATGATGTATAGAGCAGGGATATATAATGTGATGTATAGAGCAGGGATATATAATGGGCTGTATAGAGCAGGGATATATAATGTGATGTATAGAGCAGGGATATATAATGGGCTGTATAGAGAAGGGATATATAATGTGATGTATAGAGAAGGGATATATAATGTGATGTATAGAGCAGGGATATATAATGGGATGTATAGAGCAGGGATATATAATGGGCTGTATAGAGCAGGGATATATAATGGGATGTATAGAGCAGGGATATATAATGGGATGTATAGAGCAGGGATATATAATGGGCTGTATAGAGCAGGGATATATAATATGATGTATAGAGCAGGGATATATAATGGGCTGTATAGAGCAGGGATATATAATATGATGTATAGAGCAGGGCTATATAATATGATGTATAGAGCAGGGATATATAATATGATGTATAGAGCAGGGATATATAATATGATGTATAGAGCAGGGATATATAATGGGCTGTATAGAGCAGGGATATTTAATGGGCTGTATAGAGCAGGGATATATAATATGATGTATAGAGCAGGGATATATAATGGGCTGTATAGAGCAGGGATATATAATATGATGTATAGAGCAGGGATATATAATATGATGTATAGAGCAGGGCTATATAATATGATGTATAGAGCAGGGATATATAATATGATGTATAGAGCAGGGCTATATAATATGATGTATAGAGCAGGGATATATAATATGATGTATAGAGCAGGGATATATAATATGATGTATAGAGCAGGGATATATAATGGGCTGTATAGAGCAGGGATATATAATATGATGTATAGAGCAGGGATATATAATGGGCTGTATAGAGCAGGGATATATAATATGATGTATAGAGCAGGGATATATAATATGATGTATAGAGCAGGGCTATATAATATGATGTATAGAGCAGGGAAATATAATATGATGAATAGAGCAGGGATATATAATGGGCTGTATAGAGCAGGGATATATAGGAGAAATACGTACCTGGTATTTTACTTTCCTTGAGTACGGAGGCAGCACATCACGGGTTAATCCCATTCCCTTCAGGTTGTAGGACCGCCCACCTAGATAAATCTGAATAATTAATCAATTAATTAGCTCCCTAATATAGGGCGGCAACCAGAATACATCCTTGTGTTGAAAAAATAGATCCAGACACAAAACAATTCCAAAGAGAAAAAATTTATTAGGGAGGGTATCGATGTGCTGCCTCCGTACTCAAGGAAAGTAAAATACCAGGTACGTATTTCTCCTTTCCCTTTTCGTACTCCGGCAGCACATCACGGGATTTGCATAGATCCCAAAGGGGGGGCTTCTGCATCTAGTACTGCACTCAATACCCCAGTGCCGAAGGCCGAGCTCTTGGTATAGATGTCCAGGCGGTAGTGGTTCGCGAAGGTCAGTGTTGAAGACCAGGATGCTGCGCTGCAGATGTCTTCTAGGGAAACTTGCGCCTTTTCTGCCCAGGATACTGCAGTGGATCTTGTAGAGTGTGCCTTGACTGGGAACGGAGGAGAAATTCCCTCAAGAGCGTATGTTTCCATAATTGTAGACTTAATCCATCTTGCAATGGTATCCTTGGATGGACACTGCCCTCTTCTTGAACCGGCATATAACAGGAGGAGGTTCTCTGCCTTTCTGAACTCCTTGGTTCTGAGAAGGTAAATTTCAATTGCCCTCTTAACATCTAGTGTATGTAATGCACTCTGTTGTTCATCGGAAGGATCAGGAAAGAACGCTGGAAGGAAGGACTCTCTTTTAATGTTAGAAGAAGATGAGACTTTTGGTTGGAAGAATGGCATGGTACGAAGCAGTACTCCGTCTTGAAGAATCCTCAGGTACGGATGTTTAGAGGAAAGGGCTCGTAGCTCTCCCAACCGTTTTGCTGACATAATTGCAATTAGAAAGGACACCTTGTAGGTAAGCCATCTGAAATCCGCTTGCTGAAGAGGTTCGAATGGAGAAGTCGTTAATCTTCTAAGTACCAAAGACAGGTCCCAGACCGGTAAGGGTTCTCGAAAAATAGGCCTTAGCTTTTTTACTGCCTTAAAGAACCTGACGATGAGGGGGTGATGAATGAATCTATTCTCGGTCATGGCATTTATCGCCGTCATATGTGCCCTCAGTGTATTGGGTTTAAGACCCTTCTGAAAACCGTCTTGAAGGAACTGCAGTACATAAGAGATGTTAATGACTGAACCACCCGACTCACAGAGCCACTCTGAGAACTTATTCCAGATATTGGCATACTTCATATTTGTCGATTGTTTACGAGAACAAAGAAGCGTATTAATTACTGAATCTGAGAGTCCTCTTTCTTCTAGCGCAGATCTTTCAGCCTCCAGGCTGTGAGGTGTAGTCTGTCCAGATGCTGATGATACAGACCCTCTTGAATTAAAAGATCCGGAACCAGAGGGAGCTTCCAGAATTCCCCCTTGGAAAGCTGGAGAAGAAGGGGAAACCACGACCTTCTCGGCCAGAACGGTGTGATTAGTATCGCCTGAGGCCTCTCTGCCAGGATCTTCCGAAGAACTCTCACAATGAGGGGGACCGGAGGAAAGATGTACACGAATAGGTGTTTCCAGCTGAAGGAAAAGGCATCCACCCGAGTTGGGTCTTCCCACTTGTTCAGAGAGCAAAACCTTGGCAGCTTCCTGTTCCTTCTGGACGCCATCAAGTCCCATGCTGGCAGACCCCATTTGGCCACTATCTGCTGGAACACATCTTGATTCAGCTCCCATTCTGCTGGTCTGATCATCCTCCGACTCAGCCGATCCGCTTGAGTATTGCAGCAACCTTTGATATGCATGGCTCTTAATTCTAAAAGGTGGGATTCTGCCCAGGTGAAGATCTGTTTGCACAAGCTCAGGAGAACTGCATTCCTCGTTCCTCCTTGCTTGTTTAGGTAAAAAACCGCCGGGAGATTGTCTGAACGCACAAGCACAGGCTTCCCTATTATCTCTGCTGCAAACTGGTGAAGAGCCAAGTGGACCGCCTTCAGCTCCTTGAAATTTGAAGATTGTTTCTTCATTTGCGGGGACCAGAGGCCTTGAACCCATTTGTCTTGGAGGTGTGCTCCCCAGCCTTGGCCGGATGCGTCTGTAGTGATTATGACCGGAGACATGAACTCGAAACTCTTCCCAGAGGAAAGATTCTTGGTCTGAAGCCACCAGTTTAGGCTCTGAATTGTTGAAGGCTTCAGCCTCACTCTTGCTTTCAGACTGTGGTGGCTGTGATGCCACGTTTGTAGCATATCCTGCTGTAAGTCCCTGGTATGAATCATGGCCCAAGGGACGGCATCGGCCGTCGCTGTCATATGTCCCAGTGTCTTCATGACTCTGCGAACCGAAGGACGATGTAAGGATAACAGGGTTCGTATCTCCTTCTTTAAAGTCCCAATCTTTACAGTTGGCAGGAAAAGTGTCATGCTGCGCGTGTCTATCGTGAACCCTAGGAAGGACTTGGAGGTAGTAGGGATGATTTCTGACTTCTTCCAATTTACTAGAAACCCCAGGGATTGAAGCAGCCTCACCGCTTGCTGGAGATGGATCTGCAGAAGGTGTTTGGATTGGGCTGCCAGAAGCCAGTCGTCCAAGTAGGGGAAGACTTGTATATTCTGGAGACGAAGAGCCACCGTCACTATGATCGCAATCTTGGTAAAGATTCTTGGCGACGAGGAGAGGCCAAAAGGAAGAGCCTTGAACTGGAAGTGAGAAATGCCTTCCTTCCTCTGAATAGCCAGTCTTAGAAATCTTCTGGATGACCCTCTTATGGGGATGTGTAGATACGCGTCCTTTAAGTCTAAGGATACCATGTACAGATCTTTTGTGAGTACTGCTGTTATTGACCTTATAGTCTCCATTTTGAAATGAACTTTCTTCAGGTACTGATTTAAGTAACGCAGATCTATGATGAGACGGCTTCTTCCGTCTGCTTTGGGTACGTGGAATACTCTGGAGTATACCCCCTCTCCCCTCTGGTGGTAAGGAACGGGTTCCAGTGCGCCTTTTCCTAGAAATTCTTCTAGTAAACGACCTAGTAGAGGATCTCCTCCTCTGTTTGTCAAAAATCTGTCTCTTGGGAAGTGGTCGAACTCCAGTTCGTACCCTTCTCTGATGATCTGGAGACCCCAACTGTCTGAGGTGATCCGCAGCCACTCTGGATAGTAGCTTGACAGACGGCCTCCCACTTTCTGACCTGTGGCGTCAGAACTGCATGTTTGGTTGTTTGGATTCGTCAGGCTTTTTTCCTGGCTTTTCCGGAGCTGGTCTGAATCTGCGGTCAGATCTTCCTCTGGTTGAGCGCCCTCTAAAACTTGGCTTCCTATAATCCTGTCCTCTATAGGGACGAAAAAACTTCCGTTTGTCTCCACGTCTGGTTTGAGGGAAATTCAATGTCTTCTCCTCCATATTAGCTTCCAGAAGCTTATCCAGGTGGGAGCCAAAAAGTCTTCCAGGCTCAAACGGCAAGGAGCAGAGATTACTCTTAGACGAAGGATCCCCGGACCATAGCTTCAACCAGAAGGCTCTTCTAACTGAGTTTGATAGGGCCATATTCTTTGCCGTCAACCTTAATGTATCAAGAGGGAAGTCACAAAGGAACTCCGCCGCCATTTTCAACGATGGAAGTTGTTGCAGCAACTCCTCTCTTGCCACTCCATCCTCTATATCCCTGCCAAGTTGGCTTAGCCACACCCTGAGAGCCCGAGCTACAGGGACAGTCGCCATAGCAGCCTTGCTTAGGGAGGCCAGGTAGGTGTGCAGTCTCTTTAGGAGCCCATCTGCTTTCTTCTCCATAGGCTCTTTGAGCAAGGAGGAGTCGTCACTAGGAAACAGAGATTTCTTAGCTAAACGGGTAACCGCCGGGTCTACTCTTGCTGGGACTTCCCAGCTGGTGGATTCAGCAGGATCCGTTTTGTACGCTGCTCTAAATCTGGATCCCAGATTTATCTTTCCCACCGGCTGTTCCCATTCTTTACACATAATGGAACTCAAGACAGGGTGACTAGGAAACACAGAGGCTTTCTTTTTAGGGAAATAAAAAAGATTTTCTTCCTCCCTTTCGGATGTCTTTTCTTTCTTAGACTCCATGCTCCTTTTTACTTCCTTAATGAGCTGGTTAACATTACTTTTGTTAAACAGAAAGTTGTCCTCCACAATCTTGGACTCGGACTCAGAGTCTGAAGAGACTTCACCTTCAGAGCGTGAGGACTGCTCAGAGGACGACCCAGAAGATAACTGCTGTGTCTTGTTACCCTTCTTCCTATTTTTAGCAAGAAATTTCTTAAATAGAGACATCATCTTCCTGGTCTCTGCATCAGAGGCCTCATCTGAATGAGCACAATTCCTACATATATTGGAGGAGCAATCAGGAGGCAACGGCTGAATACAAGAGATGCACAAGGCTTGCTTAGCTTTGCGTTTCTTAGCAGATCTAGACTGAGACACCCTAGGAGGGTTCCCACTGCACTGCTCACAGCAATCCTCTAGACATTCATCAGGCAGAGGCTGATCACATAAATGGCACAACCTGTGCCTGCTCTTTCTGGCCCTCTTCCCAGGTCTGCTTGAGGAGCTGGACATCTGTAACACATAATACAGGAACCAGTAAATAAGAGAGGAGCTATATAAGGATTTGCCTGACACAGGACAGGCAGAAATTACCTTTACAATACCAGAGCTCTGCTGCCAGGCACATGCGGCAGGGAGCACTACAGACAGCCAGTTTAAATACTTACAGCTGCTACAGGTAGGCGGCGGCATGCAGGGTGACGTCAGACGCCCAGCGCCTGCGTTCCACCAAGCGCTTCTGCGCTCCACGAAACCGGAAGTCCGGAACCGGAATACTGCTGCCGCAGGAGGAGGCACCCGGGGTGACGTCAGGACGCCCAGCGCCTGCGTTTCACCCAGCGCTTCTTGCGTTCCACGAACCGGAAGGTCTGATGAAGGTGGCACGTGAGAGAACGTCAGACGCCCAGCGCCTGCATTCCACCGACCGCTTCTCTGCGCTCCACTATCACCAACCCAGGTCGCCGGCCTCTAATGCAGAAAGTGCGTCCTGAAAAAACACAGGCGCAAACGCAAGGGGCCAGGGAATATACATGGCCAAAAAAGAGAAAGAAAAAAAAAAAAAAGTCAAAAACAGGCTACCTGATCCAGGTAACCAGCCGCTAGGTGGGCTTACTGAAGGACAATAAAAAAACACAAGGATGTATTCTGGTTGCCGCCCTATATTAGGGAGCTAATTAATTGATTAATTATTCTGATTTATCTAGGTGGGCGGTCCTACAACCTGAAGGGAATGGGATTAACCCGTGATGTGCTGCCGGAGTACGAAAAGGGAAAATGGGCTGTATAGAGCAGGGATATATAATATGATGTATAGAGCAGGGATATATAATATGATGTATAGAGCAGGGATATATAATGGGATGTATAGAGCAGGGATATATAATGGGATGTATAGAGCAGGGATATATAATGGGCTGTATAGAGAAGTGTTATGTCCCCTGGACACTCTGTGTCTCTCAGGTGCTGCTGGCAATGCTGCCGGTATCTGCTCAGCAAGTTACGCACACAGGCCGATGTACTACTTAACCAGAGCAAGGTTTATTACTCAGAACATTATGGCATTCTTACATGGAGGAGTCTTATTCCAACAGCTTCTGTCCTTATCAGATGTAATCAGTGGCGTCTCTAGCTTTCAAATTTTGGGGGGGCACACTGGGGGCCAGGACAAAAGTAGGGGGGGGCAGCTATAACAACGATACATTTCACACTTGCGTTGTCCGGATCCGGCATAGAGTTCCGTCGTCGGGGCTCTATGCCGGAAGAATCCTGATCAGTTTTATCCTAATGCATTCTGAATGGAGTGAAATCCGTTCAGGATGCATCAGGATGTCTTCAGTTCCGGACCGGAACGTTTTTTGGCCGGAGAAAATACCGCAGCATGCTGTACTTTTTGCTCCGGCCAAAAATCCTGAACACTTGCCGCAAGGCCGGATCCGGAATTAATGCCCATTTAAAGGCATTGATCCGGATCCGGCCTTAAGCT